>NC_138222.1:59581946-60095464 GCF_964197995.2 Scardinius erythrophthalmus | reverse complement strand
CCATCGCCGACAGGAGGCCAGCAGTGCCAGCGTGAGGCCAAGATCACATGGATCACATTTCTTGTACTTTTTTTGTCTAAATGCAAATAAGATTTGAAAACTTTCTGCACATTTCAACTCTTTGTTGTTACAGTGATGAGTTGCAACCACAGTTAGATACTGTAATAAAAAAAATGTCTTAAATACATTTGTCTCACTTTCTCATTTCTTATTAAACCCCATTGTGGTAGCAAAAATCTGCAAACAAAGTATTAAATGTCCCATATTGTCAAAAATGAAATTTCCTGATAGCAGAGGTCTAGGGGCTATGTAACTACCATATAAGTTCCAAAACAGTCAGTCCACTTGCATAAAGTAGCTGTGCCTTTTCATGAGCCGTTGTGACTTCCGTAAAAATGTGATGTCAGAACTATTCAGTCACCAAACACTGTCCACTCCCTTCTTTTGCCCAACCCCAGACAACATCGTTGCTGATGGAGCAACAACAACACAGAAACATGTTGAGAAAATGCTGTTCAATCGATGGATGTGAGACCTGCACTCCCGCGGGACCCAACGCAACAGAGTGCGGCGCGGGACTAGATCTGATGGCCGAGAGCGGGGCGTAAGGTAACGTACTCCTGTTTGTGCGGGTTGCGGGAGAATAAACGATTTGCGGGACTCCTGCAAAATAGAAATATCTAAAAATAAAACATCTAAAAACAAATAAATCGTTATTCATATGTTACACAAAAACAACAAGAATAACTAAAACTAAAAAACAATTTACAGGCCAGAACGAGTTTCTGTTTATAACATGTTTGCAGGGTTGAGCAATGTAGCCAATCACAGACATATGTGTTGATTTCTTGAACGCAATGATCAATGAGATGCATTTAAGATAGAATCCACCGAGTTTTTGTTCAGTGCTGAATTCTGCTGGCAAGTCCTCTGATTATAACAAACGAAGTGTAGACATTATGAAATATTTATTGTGCAGTCAGCTTCATTGGTGAAAATGGAGCTTTGTGAGATTGCGATGAACTGAGATATCAGCTTTTTAGGAATTATTAAGGGAGCGCACTTTGCGCTATTTCTGTCATGCCAAACCATGCACGCAGTAGCCTATGCTTGCTTTTATGTTAAATTTACAGTGGTTTGTGAATGTTTATGCTTTAATAACAAGTAATTTCTCACCATCATTACAGGTGTTTTATACCTTACTTGTGAGCATCAGCATCACCAAGCCGGCTACAGCAAACATGACCCTACAACCTGTGGTTGGCCTGGCCGTGCGTCACTCAGAAAACAACAGGCCAATCAGAAGAGAGGCTAATGAATATTAAGTAGATAGGCCAAAATCGACCTGTTCTGGCAGAGCTCCTGAGAAAGGAGCTGTAAAAATATATTGAGATGGTTTTTGGTATAGCAAATATATAATTTTAAGGACATCAAAACCTAAAATAAAACTTCAGAAAGGTGTACAATATGGGACCTTTAAAGGGAATGGAAGATGAGACTCTGATTGGTTTATTGCACTTAAAGCCCAAAACACACCCATTACTCATTAAGAGAATAGGGACGACACTTTTAGACCATATGCTGGGTGTTAAACTAGCAAAAATGGATTCAGACACGCACTAAGTGCACTTGCCGTGCGCTTTAGACCATGTGCTTAGATTGTTAAATAGGGCCCATAGTGTTAATGGTCATATTTAAATTACGGGAAACTATATAATTTATTTAGATTTAAAGGGGTGTTTGCATTTTCCGCTCCCACTAGTGACACCAAACAGAATAACAAAAATATAGATTTTGAGAAAAAAAAAAAATCCAGAGCTTTCAAAGAATAATAGTCTCTGGTACGTTCAGGGAATATTAGTTATAGTTCAGAGTATCAACAGGGAATGTGACAGACCGGGTGAGTTTACTGATAAATAAGCTTATAATCTAAACTTTTTATAGCAAAAATAAATATGATAAATATCACCACACAACAATCGTCCCCTTGGAATTATAAGGTTCTATCTGAAATTTTTGTCAAAATTTAGTTATTCACATATTCTTATTCTGTGACCACTTCTTTACATTATGTGATGTTGTTTTTTAAGTTGTGTACATTTTGGAACTTTTTATTTAGAAAATAAAAAGGTTCTTTCTACACAGTCGAATGGAATGCAAAAACTTTAAAGCTCAATATCCCAAAACTGCTCAGAACGCAGATAGAACCTTATAATTCCAAGGGGTCGAAATGTTGAAAAAAAAAGGTTAAACATATATATATACCTTATTATATATATATATATATATATATATATATATATATATATATATATATATATATATATATATATATATATATATATATATACATATACATGTATATATATATATATATATATATATATATATATATATATATATATATATATATAAACCTTAAACCTTATGGATAAAATCCACTCGCCCGCCCATGCAGCCATGGCTGGACAGAGCGGGGAGAGCAGCAAGTAAAACCCCCTGGGGTAACATAACAGATCCAGTAATCATGCACATAATTACAATCACAATTTACATGAGTGTTGTAAACAAGCCAAAATACATGAAAGATGATACAATGGAATGAACTATGACAGTCATGAACAGAATTGATTAGATTACAGATTCAGCTTGGTGGAGTTCAGGATGGAGGCGGGAGTTGCAGCGCGCAGATAACCCATAGAGAGATGCTGAATGAATAGGGGTTTTAAAGGAACCGCTGTGATGAGTGTCACAACTGGATTGGTACATCTCAGAAACAGCTGATGCAAGCTTGACTGACGTGGCCTATACCTGAACTAACGGCATGCTCAGTTTTTGTCTTAAAAGTAAATTGAGGATAACAATGAAAGTGAAAGCCTTCCGTTCCCACATCTCTGATATTGTTTGAGACGGGAACTCCATGTATCCTTCATGTATCTTCTGAACACAGGATTATTCTCGACGTCACACTGCCGTTTCACACTAGAAGTGATCGAGTTTCACTCCGGTGGTGTTTACATATTACTGAGATCAGGAGGAATCGTCTCTATGATAATTAAGCTCTTTTAGGGAAGAAACATATTCTAATACATATCTTGAAGTGGAAGCTGAGTCGGGACACTATAGAGACTATAATTTCTTACATTATAGTTTATAGATGATTTTATCTCATATTTCATTATATTAGTTGTGTTTTGCTGTTGTACTGTCATTAGTTTTGTCATGTCAGTTGTTTTGAGGCTCTGGCTCCGTCACGATCTCAGACAAACACCTCTGACTCGCCATAGAAAGCAGAATGAAGCTCCTGAAGGAGAGATGAAGATCTCCAACTACAAGCTCATATGAGGAGATACTGAGTCTGAATCAACTTCATCAGACTATCTGAAGACTTCATGAACTCATTTAACATCATTATCTGTGAGTCTCGTCATTCTCTCTGACTTCAGCACAAAACTCATCTTTTCTATTAGTAAATATCTACTGTAACCATAGCGACAGTGACTAAAGTAAATCTCAAAGATGGAGACGCCAATAACACTGGAAAGTCACAATTTACATGATGTTTTAAAAAATATCCTGATAAAAATGTGCAACACACACAAGACATCTAAAGACAATCATGACTAAAAGTGAATTGCTTATAAGAACAGATGTGGCTGATACAGAAGATCATAAGTGTTGAAATATGGATTTTAAATGATCATTAAACAGATGTGAATATGAAGACTCACCTGATACAGTCAGTGTAACAGCATCACTGAAGTCTGTGTGTGAGTCTGATCTCTCTCCTCTACAACTGTATTTACCACTGAGAGACACACGATCAGCTGTGAAACTGATCTCTGCTGTTGATGTTGTTGTTGTATAGAAAGTGTTTCCATCTCTAATCCAGCTGTATATCCACTGAATGTCTCCTCCTCTCTGTATTTCACATGTGAGAGTGACTCTCTCTCTTATGAACACACGCTGATCTGGCTTCACCTTCACTACAGGTTTTCCTGTATTAATACACACATGAGTAAATATTGATTAAAACAGCATCACAGTCTCATGATCACTGTTATAATAATAATAAACTTTATTTTTTATAGTGCCTTTAAAAGCTAAATTTTTACACATTTACAATAATATTACATTTACACAAAAATACGAAAAGATAAAAGAGAAATACAACAATATAAAAGAAAAGTATTCATAAAAGAGAAGTACATTCAAATATACAATACAAATATAAAATGTTATCAAAAGAGTTCCATCAGAAAATGGTATAGAAAAAAAATAGTTAAAGTAATCAAATAAATCAAATAAAAGCTAGGCTAAAAAAGTACGTTTTGAGGAAAGCTTTAAAAACACTTATTCCGCTTGCCTAATCTCAGAGGGCAGAGAGCCCCATAGTTTTGGAGCAAATGAAGAGAAAGCCCTATCGCCCATAGATCTTAAACGAGTTGGCGGGACAGTTAAAAGCCAGTGTAAGGATTACAAAATAGGAGTGATGTGATCCCTAGTCCTGGTCCTAGTCAGGATTCTGGCGGCAGAATTTTGAACAAACTAAATTAGAGCCATCCACATTTAAAGTTAAAGACCCAGCTTTACGTAGCTGGTGGGGTGAACCAATAAGTAACCTCAGTCTTGTCACTGTTTAGATTTTTCTCAGAAATACATGGAGACAGAAAGGCAACAGCCACATTATCATCAGGTTTTGAATGTATGTAAATCTGAGTATCATCTGTGTAAAATTGAAAGTTAAGACCAAGTGATCTTAAAAGTTGACCGAGTGGAAAAATGTAGATGCAAAAGAGTAAAGGACCCAAAATTGATCCTCGAGAAACGCAAGATTTCACCACACCAACCTCAGACCTGCATTCATCCATAGCAACAAACTGCTTTCGATCTGAAAGGTATGACTTAAACTAGTTTAGTGCAGTATCAGAAACACCAAAGACAGTTTCCAAGCGGTTGATTAAAAGAGTGATCTACTGTGTAAAAAGCGGCACTAAGATCAAGAAGGATCAAAATCCCAACAGCCAGAATCCAATCCAATTAACAAATCATTCAGTGTTGTGGAATTCATGGAAATCAGATTGAAAGGGCTCAAAAAGATTGTTTAAGATGAGAGTGCAATTGAGAAGCAACAATTCGCTCTAAAAGTTTAGCAAGGGAAGGAATTGGAAATGGGAATGAAGTTATTAAGCTTATCAAAGTCTGTGTTAGCTTTTTTAGGTGTTACAGCAACTAGTTTAAATGCTGCTGGCACAACACCAGAGCACAGAGAGTCATTTATAATCCTCAAAACAACAGGACATAAAGAAGCAAAACGTGACTGAAACAGACAAGTCGGTAAAGGATCAGCAATGGAAGTGGCAGCTTTCATTTGTGAAACCTCATTGCTAAGAGAATGAACATATAGTGTAGAGAAATTTGAGAGAGAGATACCAGAAAAATCTGAAGTATTTAAAAGAGAAACAGATGGAGGAGTAGTGATAATGCATTACGAATACACTCAACCTTCAAGCTGAAGAAATCAAGGAACCTATTACAAATGTGAGTTGAAGCAGGGACATTTGAGAGACTGTAATATTTGAGAAGTTTGTTGATGGAATGAAACTATTGTCTAGGGTTTCTCTGATTGTTTACAATTAACTGTGAAAAATAATCAGACCTGGCCGATTCAATCTCAGACTTATATTCTAGTAATTTGTCTTTCCAGGCCTGGTGATGAACAGTGAGACGCTCTAGTTTACCATGATAAGGTGTTTTCATCGCATACAGGTCATCATTATACCAGAGAGCAGAACATACAAAGGAAACAGATCGTGATTTTAAAGGGATAGTTCACCCAAAAATGAAAATGCTGTCATCATTTACTCTTCCTCAAGTTGTTCCAAACCTGTATGACTTTCTTTCTTCTGCTGAACACAAAAGAAGATATTTTGAAGAAAGTCGGTAACCAAACGACTGATGGACCCCATTTTGTTGGTAGTACCAGTTTTTAACAATTATTAGTTAACACTAAGTTGTCAACACTTCGGAAAAAAATAATAATTTGTCGTTATCCTTATTCTTATCTGCCATTACATCCTTATGCATCGCATTGCGGTGACGAGTGAGTCGAAGTGTGGTGAAGACGGCGACGCAGAACAATCTCATTCACAGCTGTTCGGAGGCGAGTGAGTCAGCGAGTGTTCGGAGGCGAGTGAGTCAGCGAGTGTTCGGAGACGAGTGAGTCAGCGAGTGTTCGGAGACGAGTGAGTCAGCGAGTGTTCAGAGACGAGTGAGTTAGCGAGTGTTCAGAGACAAGTGAGTCAGCGAGTGTTCAGAGACGAGTGAGTCAGCGAGTGTTCGGAGACGAGTGAGTCAGCGAGTGTTCGGAGACGAGTGAATCAGCGAGTGTTCAGAGACGAGTGAGTCAGCGAGTGTTCAGAGACGAGTGAGTCAGCGAGTGTTCGGAGACGAGTGAGTCAGCGAGTGTTCAGAGACGAGTGAGTCAGCGAGTGTTCGGAGACGAGTGAGTCAGCGAGTGTTCGGAGACGAGTGAGTCAGCGAGTGTTCGGAGACGAGTGAGTCAGCGAGTGTTCAGAGACGAGTGAGTCAGCGAGTGTTCAGAGACGAGTGAGTCAGCGAGTGTTCGGAGACGAGTGAGTCAGCGAGTGTTCGGAGACGAGTGAGTCAGCGAGTGTTCGGAGACGAGTGAGTCAGCGAGTGTTCGGAGACGAGTGAGTCAGCGAGTGTTACGAGACGAGTGAGTCAGCGAGTGTTCGGAGACGAGTGAGTCAGCGAGTGTTCGGAGACGAGTGAGTCAGCGAGTGTTCGGAGACGAGTGAGTCAGCGAGTGTTCGGAGACGAGTGAGTCAGCAAGTGTTCGGAGACGAGTGAGTCAGCGAGTGTTCGGAGACGAGTGAGTCAGCAAGTGTTCGGAGACGAGTGAGTCAGCGAGTGTTCGGAGACGAGTGAGTCAGCGAGTGTTCGGAGACGAGTGAGTCAGCGAGTGTTCGGAGACGAGTGAGTCAGCGAGTGTTCGGAGACGAGTGAGTCAGCGAGTGTTCGGAGACGAGTGAGTCAGCGAGTGTTCGGAGACGAGTGAGTCAGCGAGTGTTCAGAGACGAGTGAGTCAGCGAGTGTTCGGAGACGAGTGAGTCAGCGAGTGTTCGGAGACGAGTGAGTCAGCGAGTGTTCGGAGACGAGTGAGTCAGCGAGTGTTCGGAGACGAGTGAGTCAGCGAGTGTTCGGAGACGAGTGAGTCAGCGAGTGTTCGGAGACGAGTGAGTCAGCGAGTGTTCGGAGACGAGTGAGTCAGCGAGTGTTCGGAGACGAGTGAGTCAGCAAGTGTTCAGAGACGAGTGAGTCAGCGAGTGTTCGGAGACGAGTGAGTCAGCGAGTGTTCGGAGACGAGTGAATCAGCGAGTGTTCAGTGTTCGGAGACGAGTGAGTCAGCGAGTGTTCGGAGACGAGTGAGTCAGCGAGTGTTCGGAGACGAGTGAGTCAGCGAGTGTTCGGAGACGAGTGAGTCAGCGAGTGTTCGGAGACGAGTGAGTCAGCGAGTGTTCGGAGACGAGTGAGTCAGCGAGTGTTCGGAGACGAGTGAGTCAGCGAGTGTTCGGAGACGAGTGAGTCAGCGAGTGTTCGGAGACGAGTGAGTCAGCGAGTGTTCGGAGACGAGTGAGTCAGCGAGTGTTCGGAGACGAGTGAGTCAGCGAGTGTTCGGAGACGAGTGAGTCAGCGAGCCTCAACCCAGCGTTTGGGTTGAAAAAAATAACCCAGCATTTTTTAGAGTATAATTTTATGTTGCAAATATATTAATGGTGATAGAATACAGTATATAAAGAGCTATATTTAATAAGATAGTAGTTCAGCCTGAACAGTGTCTCAATTATATATACTGTAACAGCAGAATGAGAAAGAGGACAATGATGTTCAACTCACCCTCCACAGAGAGAGAAACAGAGCTTTCTTCTGATAAAACTGATCTTCCATCTATGTGACCTTTACACCTGTACTGACCCTGATCAGACTCAGTAGCTCCTCTGATAGTGAGAGTGCCTCTGTTTACAGTGTAACGATGATCAGACGTCTGTAATATTACACTGTCTTTATACCACTCATATCTCCAGTTACTGTGATCAGAGTTTATCACACACTTCAGATTGACTGTTTCTCCAGTGAATACAGGACTGACTGGTGTCACAGTCACTGTAGATGTGGGTAAATCTGTGAAGAAAGACAAACACAAACTGGCTCAAACATCTCTTTCAGGGCAATGTAAAATAATTACATTTTGTAAATGTTTTACAAAACTGTTGTAAGAAAAAAATTATGAGGACGCTGAAGATCTGAATGATCTGATCTGAATGAAGTTTTATTCCAGCAACAGTGACAAAGTGCATTAAAGCCCCTGCGTTCATCAGAGTCAGAATAAACCTGAATAATCCAGTGTTTCCCACATATAGACTTATTATTGGCGGTGCGCCACAGAATCAACACCGGCCGCCACATATTGTGTTTCTTTAAATCATTAATTTTTTTTTAACTCTATTTAAAATACGCAGCGTATTCGTTCAGCTGCATTTCCTTTCCCTGCTCTCCCTCCGTCTCTCTGTCACTCACACGTCTCTCTCTCACACACACACACACAACCCCTCCCCTCCGTGTGTCTGTCTCCATGAAAATGAGATCATCTGAGATCAAAAAAATATTTTATATTCTGAATACAATGTTGACAGTGTGTTAATGTTGGAGTCCCGAACCGACCCTTAGCAAACAAGCGATTGCGCCTTCTTTAGTAAGTTAGTTAGTTGCAAGTTTGCTGTAAAATGCAGCTGGCTTGTCGAGGTCAAAACACTATATAAGCTATGAATCAAATAAACTTATTATAAATAATGTTATGTCATCTTTAGGGTGTTTTGTGAAGGTGTGAAGCATTTTTGATGCTTTTTTGCTTTTTTAAGTTTTATATTAAATGTTAGCTATGCTTAAAGCTACAATCTGTATTTTTTCGCCACTAGGGGTCGCTAACCTCTTCAAAACATTAACAAAGGCGTAGATTAAAGGGTTACTTCAGGATTTAGCATTAAGCTTTGTATTAGTAGAAAACCTGTAGTATTTTCGAATTACCATGCTTTCCACCCTCATATCCCTCTGAGAGGAGAGATTTATGTATTTTTTGTCTGGAAAAAATCCTCCGATGACGCAAAAATCGTCATTTTGCGTCATCGGAGGATTTTCTGGCCAGAGGCTAAAGACTACAGCCAGTAGGAGGCGTTGTTCCGCATGTTTTCAGCCCGCCCATAGAGGGTGGGATCTCACTCACAGAATGTACACACAGTCAGCCGTCTTTCTTTGGAAGCTAAGCTAGCAGGCTCTTGTTCTGTGGAGAATGCTGAATAGTTGGAGAAAGCTGAGTAAGTAGGGGTTATATCCTCCTTTTCCCGGACTTGTCCGGCGGGCGAGATCGTTCAAAATGTCCGGGATTCGGCTTTTGCTTTCTGCGGTCGCCATTCATTGTTTACATGCACACCTCTTGTTTCAATCTAATTGAATTCATTCCGACCGGTGAGTCTGAATGTAGTGTTTACATGAACGCTAATCAAGTGATCGGTTGATGTGCGTTTTAAACATTGCTAAGAAAATTCCTGCACCTCCGTTGCGAGACCGGCGCGTCTCAGTAATGACGCCACCGGCCTCGCGCCGTTCTCCCGCGGCCGTCAGCCTCGTCCTGCTCGCCACAGTAAACATGATGAATGAATGGCGACTGTAGAACGCAAAAGCCGAATCCCGGACATTTTGGGCGATCCCGAAATCCCAGGCAGACTCGTCACGGAGACTCACTGGTAGCCTCATAGGGTAGCCTAACCTTGTTTTCAACTGCGCTGTCTTACCGGTAGGCGTGGCCTCCTAGGGCAGTGAAGCAAGTGCATTCTGGGAGTTGTTGTCTTTCATCCACATAAGCCAAAAATACATTTTCTGGCTTTTCTCAGTCTAGAAAGCTCCAAATTAAAAAATTTCTTCACATTTCTTCTACATAAATGACCTATTTTAAATACACATTCATCTTCCCAGAGGTGAAGTATCCCTTTAATGACGCAGTAAATGAGTGGAATCATGGCATAGAAACACAATCATAGAAACAAGGCCCTGCCATAAAGTTATTTCACAGTACTTCTGTTTCATTGTGACTTAAAAATATTGATGCGAGTCCTGAGAGTTATAAACTCTATAAAGTCACTACAGTTATGAAATGCAGTTTTCACTCTCAAAATCACTGATAACACATTATCTGTCTTATAAAGATATACACTATGTCGTTGTGCATCTGACAGAATAATGACTGAAGGTGAATTACTTCAGTCCTCTTGGCTGATTCAGAAGAATATAAGAAAAGGGTTGAACCACAAATACTGATTTTAAATGATCATTAAACAGATGTGAATATGAAGACTCACCTGATACAGTCAGTGTAACACCAGCATTGATGTCTGATCTCGTTGCTTCACATCTGTATTTATCACCATCAGACACAGATATGATTTTGGTGACTCCCTCAGTGATGTCTGGATTGATTGAACCTTCTCTAAACCATCTGTATCTCCACTGAATGTCTCCTCCTCTCTGTATGTCACATGTGAGAGTGACTGTCTCTCCTCTGAACACACGCTGATCTGGCTTCACCGTCACTACAGGTTTCACTGAGAAACGGAAGTAAACATTGAAAATGTGTGTTATGATGTGTGTTATGAGCTCAAAATGTCCTTATGTGAAATGTCCCCAGAGTGTGTATGTGAAGTTTTAGCTCAAAATACCCCACAGATCATTTTTTACAGCATGTTTAAATTGTCATTTTTTGGGGCTCAGAAAAACACGCTGTTTTAGTGTGTGCCCTTTAAATGCAAATAAGCTGCTGCTGCACGGAACAGGGGGTGGAGCTTCACGAGCTCGCGCTCAGTCTCTCAGGACAATTTCATCTCACGGAATGATGATAATATCAGAAACTCTCAGTAAAGGTGTTCATTTCGACCCGGAGTCGGACAATAATGCCTACAGAGTCAGAGTGATGTATAGAGATGGAACAGGTCTAGTTTAGTAGTTTAATTACGGTTATAACGTATTTGTCATCTGCTTATATGTATCCACTATTAATAGCCTACAAGTCTGCTGTTTCGGACCAGGTCCGAATGATGATCAAACATATACTGATGAGTTTAATAAAGTTTATTGTACATCACACAAAAGATGAAGCGTCAGTTTTACTTCAGAAAATCACCGTAAGAGCTGAGTAAACACAGTAAGTTATAAGAAGTGTGCAAGTAGGCCTACATAAACAAATTTCGGTAGAGTTGAGGGAGCATTTTCTTTAAAAACAAAATAATTCCACCTCGTCTTCAGCGGCTGCCTCAGATTTCGGGAGTAAATAGAGAGAGCTATGTGGATTAATACATCCAGCCACACAAAACCTACAACTCTTGGGAGACATTCTCATCTATGGCTGTGAACTCGATCAGGGCGGGTCTATGTTAGAACGGCAATATCTGTCAACACTCGTGGGCGGGGCCTGTGCTGCAGTGACGTCACTAAAACAGCATTCTGAAAACAGGTCGTTGGGAGACACTGCTGATGATTTATGGGGATTAATAAAAAAGGAGTGAGTGGATTTTTATTACTATTGGGTGGTTGTGTACACACACTGCCAACACACATTTATGTCCAAACAGCATTGAAAAGTGAATTTTGCATAATAGGGGACCTTTAAAGACCTAGTTTGTGTTTTTAGCACACACACACAAAAAAAAACATATTGGTAAAGAACTGTAGTCTACTGTACTAACATCTGTACGTGAAAAACATGAAGGAAAACCTTTGAATCATTGCATGTGTCCCGTTTCACACTAAAGTATCCCATTATGCTATTTTTAAGGTTCCTAATTTTGTTTTGGAGTCTCCTACAACAGGTTTACATGCATGTAAGGTCACAAATTATTTAAAACTTTATTGACAAAATGAACTTCCGGCAGACGGCCGTACGCATCAATTTAAGCCAAAAGAGTAACAATTGAACTTGAACTCAAAGCTTACGCTACTCCTACATCTACGTCATACATCGTCAAGTGTTACTCCTCTGGCGCAAGTCGACTTGCGTACGGCCGTCTGCCGGAAACTAGTTATTGTAGCGGATGGACAATCTCATGGTGACTTGTCAATTTAAAGATTCAAAGAAAAGCGTTTAGCCGTTAACCATTAAGTTTAAATCACAGCTTAGCGCTTAAAAGTCTGAATCAAATTGCCCTTTTTGACACTTTTGTTGCCGAATGAAGTTTGGCAGATCCAGCGCCAAGCGCCTTGCTTGCAGTTCAAAGAGATTGTTATCGATTCCCCCCCCCCTCTCTCTCTGCAAGCATGAATCCCGGTGGTCCAGTAGAACTCCGGAATGGCATCCCACGCACACACACACACATACACATATCCACACAAACTCCTTTGTATCTGACACAGAATATAAATACTTCTGAAATGTATATCCCTGTATGCATGAATGTTATTCCTTTATATTGACTTAGTGTGTAGCGTTGAAGTGTATTTTAAAGAATGTTTCCCCAATAAAAGCATTGTCCTGTAACCCGACCTCCTGCTAGATCGATAAGAATTTACGACCAAAAGAATTTGTAGAGAGCTGCTAAGCTTACTTAATTTCTTTTGAGGATTTTATATAAACCACGTAATCCTATATATTCTATATAGATATACCCACTTGAGAAATGTGTATGTATCTAACTTTCTCATTTAATGACTTTCCTGCTATGTGCTTTTGCCTTTGTGTTCATGTAAAATTTTAGATTAAGGTTTTAGTCTCCATAAAGTCCAATCCTCGTTCCCCATTTGTTAATGTACATCACATTTTGGTAACTTTATGACGAAGTTATGTTATTTGGTTTGTTAGTTGAACTTTTAAGCTTATTTTACAGAAGAATGTATCTCTATGTTGTATCTTCCAGACACATCAAATTTGGTCTCAAATTAAACCTCTCGGTGTGCTTGGGCTAAATATATGTATTAGGTTATGATAAAATGTATTCTACTGGGTTTATATCATTTGGAATAGAACCGACAAGATCCTAACACTGCCATAAAACATGCTAATTAAGCTGTGAAGCTGAGACAAAGAAACTTTTTCCCGCTCGGAATGTCGCGTTCCAATTGGCCTAAACTCCACAGAAGGGGTGTATTTTGAAACCCTTTAAAAAGCGGACACACACAGTGTTATTTGCTTTTTGTCTTTTTGCTTTTTTCGTTGTTCTTTGTTTTTCTGTGTTTTTTAGTCTCGTCTCTTCGTTTTGTTTTACTTTTACTTTGTTTTTGTATTAGTCGTACCTCCGACTTCTCGTTTTGTTTAGTCTCGTGTCACTCAGTTCCAACTACGAGTGAAACGAACTTTAAACTAAGTTTCTGGCAACTCTTACAATAGACCGTTTGAACTTCCCGCAAACTGCACGAGTTCCGGAAGAACCGAAAGAACATTTTCAGCGAAACGGACACACAGAGAACGGACCCGCACACGCGTGCACCTCTGTTCAGCCGCTACGACCAATGCAAGTATTCTTTTACTAAGATCTAAATGCGTATTATCTGTCCTGCTTAAGGATTTTGATTCTTTGCTGGTTCTCAAGGTTCATTGTTTGTGATTTGTTTGGCACGCTGGTATCTGTTTTTCTGTCTTTCTTTATTTACTTTCATTTACTGTTCATATATGTATCTTGTGTTAGATGTAGTTGTAACGTTACGTTTATAGTTTAATTTATTAAAAAACCCATTATACGCTTGATTGTCTCTGTTTGTTGCTCACGGAACGAAAGCCTCTTAAATGTGTACGATCTTAGCTACAAGCTTTATGTATTGTGATTAACCTACAAGTTAATAATCTTGTAAAACGATACTTGGTTACTCACGTAACCTCGGTTCTCTCTAGAGAGGGAACGAGTATTGCGTAAGCTCTGCTTACGCAGCGGGAAAAGCCTTCTTTTCTCGAGATACTGAAACCAAAAATTATCCTTAATTTCATATATTGTCAACGCAGTGCGGCTGCAGGCAGCTGAGCTAGAGCGGCATACTGCGCGCTCATTGGCTGCCGCGCGGCAACTGCTTAAGCCTACCAGTGAGCCTGGCGTGACGTCACGCCCAATGAGGGCGCGCGCGACCTCGCGCGTCACAGCCCGCCAGAATGGGCGGCGTCAGAGCGTATATAAGGAAGGCTCGTAGGCTATATTCTCTGTTTTCTGTCGACTGAAGCGACGCGAGCGATAGGCTCAGCACGGTCAGGGAACGCAATACTCGTTCCCTCTCTAGAGAGAACCGAGGTTACGTGAGTAACCAAGTATCGTTCTCTTACGAGAGGTTCTCTCGTATTGCGTAAGCTCTGCTTACGCAGCGGGAACCCTTTGTCCACGCCGTGCGAGCCTAATAATCACATATGACTCATAGAAAAACATAGAGGTGATTAAACAGGTGGCCAGCGGTGCGGGCCAACACATGTTCATAAGCACACATAGGGAAAAAACACAGAACGGCACTGCCGGTTCATGTTAACTGATACCCTGAGCGTGCAGCTCAACAGACAAGCTAATCGGAAATACAGCCTGACCCTTGGGCAGGACACGAATCACGACTAGACTGACAGAAGTTTAGCCTGCATAGCGGGAACTTCCAGGTTATAAAACCTAACAAATGTGGAGGGGGACGCCCAGCCCGCCGCCTTACAAATGTCGTCAATGGAAATCCCACTGGACCATGCCCACGATGAGGCCATGCCTCTGGTGGAATGAGCCCGTATGCCTAACGGACATTGCAGGTCTTTTGACGCATAAGCTGCTGCAATTGCGTCTACTATCCATCTGGACAGTGTCTGTTTCGAAGCGGCGCGACCCTTGGTGCGCCCGCCAAACGAAACGAAAAGCTGCTCTGAGAACCTGAAGGCTGCAGAGCGCGTCACATAACACCTTAACGCCCTGACCGGGCAAAGGCAGTTAACCCCTTCCTCACTGCTGGAGGACGGCAGAGCCGATAGGGTAACGACCTGAGTCCTGAAGGGAGTGCCTAACACTTTGGGGACATAGCCGTGCTTCGGTTTGAGAATGGCTAACGAGTCGTTAGGTCCAAACTCGAGGCACGACGCGCTGATGGACAGCGCGTGTAAATCTCCCACACGTTTAACTGAAGCCAGAGCTAGCAGAAAAACGGTCTTAAGCGTTAAGTATTTCAACTCCACTGAGTCCAAAGGCTCAAAGGGATGCGCTTTTAAGGACTCCAGGACCAGGGACAGGTCCCAAATAGGAACCGTCGGGGGCCGTGGAGGGTTCATTCTCCTGGCCCCGCGTAGAAAGCGGGTAATGAGTTCATTTCTGCCCAGTGCACGGCCGCGCGCCGACTCAGCGAACGCTGCTATGGCCGCGACATAAACCTTGAGCGTGGAGGGGGACCTGCCCGCGTCCAACATCTCTTGGAGAAATTTCAGTACCTGTGGAACTCCACAGGTTCGAGCATTAGAACCCGTATTCACACACCACTTGTTAAACACTGACCATTTAGACGCATAGAGCCGCCTCGTCGAGGGGGCTCTGGACTGCGTGATCGTGTTAATTACCCCTTCTGGCAGGCCAACGAGTAATCGTTGATTATCCACGCATGCAGAGACCAGTGCTCTGGATGGGGATGCAGAATCGAGCCTCGGGCTTGAGAGAGGAGATCTCTCCTCACCGGAATCGGCCATGGGGCTGTGTCTGCCAGTCTCATTAGCTCGGGGAACCATGGTTGGTTTTCCCAGCGCGGGGCTATGAGGAGCACTGTGCAGTTCGCCTCCCTGATCCTCGCTAGCACTTGAGGTAGCATCGAGATCGGTGGGAACGCGTACAACGGAGCGCTGGGCCAGGTCTGGGCCAGCGCGTCCTCCTGTTTCGAGAAAAACCTCTGGCACTGAGCGTTCTCGCTCGTGGCGAAGAGGTCGATCTTCGCTTCGCCGAAACGACGCCAAAGCGTCTGTATCGTCTGGCGGTGTAGAGACCATTCCCCTGGGGGAACGTTGTCCCTGGACAGTCTGTCCGGGCCGTCGTTCAAACGACCGGGTACATGAGCTGCCCTTAGGGAGCGCAACGGGCCTTGAGCCCAGGATAGGAGGCGCTCTGCGAGCGCGCACAGGGTTCTGGATTTGATTCCGCCCTGGCGGTTCACGTACGACACCACTGACATGTTGTCCGAGCGAACTAGCACATGGTGTCCCCGTAGAAGCGGTAGAAGTGCTTCAGCGCTTTCTCGACCGCCAGCATCTCTAGACAGTTTATGTGAAGGTCTTTCTCCGTATTTGACCACGGGCCGCAAATCGGACTGCCTTCGTGAGTCGCTCCCCAACCCATGTTGGACGCGTCTGTCGAGATCATTTTGCGGTGTGCGATGGTTCCCATCGACACTCCCCGCTGATACCATTCGGCCGCCAGCCAGGGCTGCAGGGCTGTAACACAGCGCTGAGTCACTCTGATTGGAGCACGGCCCGAAATCCATGCTTTGCGGGGCATTTCCGTTTTTAGCCAGCGTTGAGGCGGACGCATTCGGAGTAAACCCAGCTGCAGGACGGCTGCTGCTGATGCCATGTGGCTCAGCAACCTCTGAAAAGTTTTCAATGGAAAAACTTTTCCCTCCTGAAAGGAAGCGGCGAGGTGTCGAACACAGCGCGCGCGCTGTGCGGACAGTCTGGCCGTCATCGCCGCCGAGTCCAGATCTATACCCAGAAAAGTGATATACTGGCTGGGGGCTAAAGAGCTCTTGTCCCAGTTCACGGAAAGACCCAAGCTTTGCAGGTGACCGAGAAGCGCTTCTCTGTGGGAAACTAGTTCCTCCGCCGAGTGCGCTATAATGAGCCAATCGTCCAGATAGTTCAGGATTCGCATTCCCCTCGATCTCAGGGGTGCGAGAGCCGCATCCATGCACTTCGTAAATGTACGGGGTGCCAGGGATAGGCCGAACGGCAGGACGGTGTACTGATATACCTGGCCGTCGAAGGCGAATCTCAAGAATGGCCTGTGACGGGGTATAATCTGAATCTGAAAGTACGCGTCTTTCAGGTCGAGAGATATGAACCAGTCCCCCGGGCGAATCTGCGCGAGGATTTGACTGGTTGTGAGCATTTGAACGGCCGTTTCATAAGCGTTTTATTCAAATATCTCAGATCCAATATAGGTCTGAGTGCTCCGCCCTTCTTGGGAACGAGGAAAAAGCGGCTGTATACGCCTGCCTCGGAACCCGGAGGGAGAACCCGTTCTATCGCCCCTTTGCAGCAAATTCGCTATTTCTGTGTGAAGCAGATGCGCTGCATCCGCTTTCACTATAGTCTCGGCCCGAGCGCGATAGCGCGGAGGGCGGCGAGCGAATTGAAGCGAATAGCCCTTTATCACTGTGTTCAGTACCCACTTCGACACTCCCTGAATAGCTTTCCATGCATTCGCACTCATAGCTAGGGGTCGAATCGCCTCTGAGTCTCGCCCGCCGCACAGCGCGGGACGGGGGATCTGTGGCGGTGTAAGCGCGAGTCGCGCAGTGGCAGTCGAACGGGGGTTCGCTGATGGCGGCAGCCGGCTGAACGGCACTGTGTGAGAGCGTTGTGTGTGACGGCTCGCGGCGCGGAAGCGGGGCGGGCTCGTGCATGTTTATCGGAGAGTGTGCGTGCTGTAAAGCGGGCACAGAGCTCTTTATTATCACAGCCGGTGGCTGACTCGTACGTGTTTACATGAGAGTGTGCGCGCTGTGTAGCGGGCACAGGGCTCTTTATTAACACACAGCCGGTGGCTGGCTCGTGCGTGTTTACATGAGAGTGTGCGTGCTGTGTAGCGGGCACAGGGCTCTTTATTAACACGCGGCCAGTGGCAGAATGTTCTGGTCCCCAAGCGTGTGAGACAGAGCGAACACTGTGTAGGTGTGAGCACTGAAGTGTGGGCGCGTGACCTACAGTTATCACTCGAGCGGCCGTAGCGCGCTTCATGCGAGTGCACTCTGTGGGGTACACAGGGGAAATTGTGCTTGTGTGTAGCGATGAACACTGGGACGTGGGCATGTTTACTACACTCATAACACTGACGGCTTGAGCCGCACCGTCGGCGTGAGCTGAATAACCAGAATTAACACTCTTTTCCAGATTTTCTGGGCCGCTGTATGAACAGCGTTTGTGTGCAGGCGAGCGAGTTGTGCAACTGACTCATTGGCTGCGATACACATCTGCGGTCATCTTAAGTGACTGACAGCGCGAAACGCTTGAAGGCTCAAATGTTTAAACTCTCATGATTCCTCGCGCACCATCAGAGGGAGGATGCGAGGGGCGGGTTCACTTTCTGCGTGTGAGAAGCTGGCCGCGAGCTCGGATCAGCGAACAGCATAAAAAATGTTTGCTGCCAGAGCCGGGATCGAACACGGGTCTCTGGTGTGAAAGCCTGATATTCTGCCACTGAGCCACAGGGGAAGAGTGCATAGGCAATCGGTTCGCTCGAGCATAAGAGAGTGTGGGTCATGCTCTTCGTCGGCGATAGCGTGCAGACGTGCGTGTATTATAACAGGCTCGTTGCTGCAACATTAACATTTTCAGCCGCCTAAACTCAGAGGGGACTGAGAAACGTACGGGAATTGGAGAATGGCCCGGCCTCAGCGGGGCTACAAACATCTCCCTCCTCCTTCCGCCGGTGAGTGAGGCACGCGGTGGTGCTGAGCATTACTCGTGACCGTCCGCTCTGACATCCCTGCGAACGGCGCAGTTTGCGCGGGAAGCGGGGCGAGTAGCCGGAGCGTCATCATGTTTTGCAGGCGAGCGTGTAAGGTAACAGGCTCGTTTACTGCAATATTAATATCTCCAGCCGCCTGAACTTAGAGGGGACTGAGAAATGTGTGAGAAGGCGGTAGCCAAGCCTCGGTGGGATTCGAACACTCTCTTTCCTCCTATCACCGGCGAGTGACGGACGCGGGGACAGTAGCTTTCTTGTAACGTAAAGAAAACTAACCCCGCGACTGTCAGCTTCTGCAATCCCTTGTGAGCGGCGCAGTGTGCGCGGCTCGAACAGAGGGAGAGAGTGCGGGGAGAGCGAGTAGCCAGAGAGCGTTATCATGTTTGCAGGCGTGCGTGTACTGTAACAGGCTCGTTTACTGCAGTATAGATATTCCCAGTAGCCTGAACTAGGAGGGGACTGAGAAATATGTTAGAGATGGAGGTTAAACCGGCCTTGGCGGGTCTAGAACACTCTTTTCTCCTTTCGCCGGGAGACGGCGGGCGGGGGGGGGGGGGGGGGTAGCTTTCTTGTAACGTAAAGAAAGCTAGCCCCGTGACCGTACGCGTCTGCGATCCCTTGTGAGCGGCACGTTTTGCGCGGCTCGAACAGAGGAAGAGAGCGAGCCCCGTAATCATCCGCATCTCCAATCGGTCGTTGTCATCCGCTTCATCCGCTGTGTCGACGGCATCGAGGGCGAGAGCCGTCGGCTGCGCGTCGGGGAGCGGGGGCGGAGAGGGAGAGAGCGAGGCTCGCGGGAGAGGCTCCGGCGAGGCCTTGGCTCGTGTCTCAGGCTCCGGTGGGCGTTGTGAGCGGCGTTTTTTCTTACGCGGCCCAGCAACGGCAGGAGCGGCGTCTGAGAAGAGGGCGAGTCGAGCCCGCAGGGTCGACATCTGCAGCTCTTCACAGCATTCGCAGCCGCCCGAGGAAAACGCGACGGCTGCATGATCCCGTCCCAGGCAGAGAGCGCAGAGAAGGTGGCGGTCTCCGTCGCTGAGCGGTGAGCGGCATGAGCCGCACGTGGTGCGAGGCATTTGAAACAACGCCTCGTGCTCTTTTAGAGTGCTGCGGAGAAAAGCAATACACACAAAGAGCTTATCACGGAAGGATATGTATCGCCGGATAGCTGAGCTGGCACGGCAGGCTGAAGGCGGCGAAGAGATCGTCCGGCTTCCTCAGGCTGTCCTAAGCTGGCTCGTTAGCTTGATCCAAGAAGGCCACGGCGACGGTTTCCTCTCAGAGACCAGCGATGCGAGTGCTTCGCTGAAAAGACAGAAATCAGAGAATATAGCCTACGAGCCTTCCTTATATACGCTCTGACGCCGCCCATTCTGGCGGGCTGTGACGCGCGAGGTCGCGCGCGCCCTCATTGGGCGTGACGTCACGCCAGGCTCACTGGTAGGCTTAAGCAGTTGCCGCGCGGCAGCCAATGAGCGCGCAGTATGCCGCTCTAGCTCAGCTGCCTGCAGCCGCACTGCGTTGACAATATATGAAATTAAGGATAATTTTTGGTTTCAGTATCTCGAGAAAAGAAGGCTTTTCCCGCTGCGTAAGCAGAGCTTACGCAATACGAGAGAACCTCTCGTAAGAGAACAAGAGAGATATTCCTCATGGCCAGAGGAATAACCTTTTGTGACAGTTTATAAGAAGAATCCTCCTTGAGTCGATAAGAAATCGCATGATTCGTTTGGCGGACAAACAAATTATTCGATGTAATATTAACTTTGTAGGAATTCACAAATTTGATATATAGCCCATATGTATATTCATAATTAATTGTAATTCGTTGTGGTTAATTATTTATATATAGAGATACAAATATAGGGGCTTTGTATTCCCCTTTTGGGCGATTTAAAGTGTGTAAGTGATAACCAGTATAATTAGTTATTGATTATTAATAATTAATAATTGATGATTAATAATCAATAATTGTACATTCCCCTCATTTGAGCTGGTGTCGTTACATTATTTTAGTCGACAAAGTATTAAATATGGAAATTTTTCTTACACGAACGCATCGCTTCACTTCAGAGGCCTTTATTAACCCGTCAGAGTCTGTGGAGCTCTTTAATGATGGATATGATGCACTTTTATGGACTTCAAAAAAATGGACTTGTGTGCCCATTCACTGCCATTATAAAGCTTAAGAGCCAGGACATTTATAATATAACTCTGATTGTATTTGTCTGATGGAAGAATGTCATCAACGCATTCTCATCCTAGGGCGTCATATACTGAATTTCTTCAATATCCGACGCAAAGGGCACCCTTTAGCGTCAATATGAGACGCCGGTTATGGGTAGGTTTAGGTCTGGGGTAGGTTTAGGGTTAGACCGCTAGGAGGCGCCTCCTAGACTCATATTTATCTCATTTGTCTCATATTGACGCCTAAAGCCTGTTTTATACTTCTGCGTCGGACCTACGCCGAAGCCTCTACGCTGTAGGCAACGCGTTGGTTTTCATTTATACTTCTGCGTCGTTGTCCGCGTTGACGCGCAATTACACTTGCAGAGGGAGCATGTGAAACCCGAGGGAGGGGTCCTAGCAGACCAATCACAGCGCTTGTGTCCGCGTAGAGTTGACGCGTTGTTACATTTTTGGAGAGGTGCACATCAGGGTATGCCGGAGGGTACGCGCGCTACACACAGCCTATGCCGTAGCTACGGCGTTAGTTTGACGCAGAAGTATAAAACAGGCTTAAGGGTGCCCTGTGCGTCGGATATTGAAGAAATTTCAAAAGCGTCAGTATATGACGCCTTGGGATGAGAACGGGCTGATGTCTGGGATGGCTTAAGTAAAGAGAAGAGTAAGATTATGAGTTAATTTAAATGTTTGGGTGACCTATCCCTTTAACACTCCAGTTACTCTCCATGAACCAAGCAGTTGACTTTAATCAGGGGCAAATTGTACGTTTCTTAATGTTTTCTCATGAATCTGAAAGAACTATTTTGTGGAAAAAAATAGAAAAGAATCAAAAGTTCTGCTCATCGAAGCAGTTCTGCTGCGTTTGATGTTTCGTAACGAATTTATTTTCCTAATATTGTATCATAAAATCATACATTCTTTGTTGAAATATGCCGAAATTGAAATGACAAATATGAAGTGAAGGAATTCCCACCCAGTGCAAGGATATAGTCTCTTCTAGCACACAGAGCAGCCGCTGCATGAAGAGTTGCCAAATCCACGTTTTCTTCATTGGAATTGAACAACTTTTACACTTTTGCTTCGGGTTGCATATTTTCAAAACTTGTCTTTATTATATGTGGTTTCTAGCATTTGTAACTTTTACAACAATTGTAACTTTTAGTCTCCGCCGAGGGAGGCGGCGCGCTAACAAGGACGCTAAACACGGCGGCCACGACTGTCCAGTGACGTGCGGTCTGGGTAGGCAAACTAGGCACTGCCTACCCTGCCAAAATTCAAAAATAAAATTGTTTATTAAATAATAAACTTGTATTTGTATTTTTACTGTTTATTCTTGTGATTTATGTATGCAATATGTCTTATTCCAATTATTTAGACGTTATGATGACAAATGTAGCAGTTACGCATAATCAAATAAAAAACAAATCGTAGAATAAGCAGTGCTTTTACTGTCCATTCATTGCAGACGGCAAGCGAAAAACCCATGTTGCGCATGCGCACTTCGATCCTGTATTCTTTAACATGTACGTCAAAAAGCACAACTCTGCTGTGCCTTTGGACGTAAATATGTTATGCCCGTAACATCTCCGTAACATATCAGACATGGACCAATTAAAATCGAGATATTACTGGACATTTACGCAGCTAACGTCATTAACGTTACACCACAGCTAGCCTACATGCCTAATCCCCGCGCCAAATTCAAAGCCAAAATGACAGCACCGGAGTTAAATGTTTTAAATTGAGAGCCAGAGACTTTGCAAACTGAAGGCCCGTAAAGACGAGTTTTACAAAGCTGTGATCGACGTCTTCACGAGGAAAGTGCGGCGGATGAATTTTATGTAGGCTACCGATTGGTGAGTCAAAAACTATTTTGGGCTTAATATTGAATTGATAAATATGGTTGAATTAAGCCATTTGCCTTCATATTCAATTGAGCAGTGTGTGATTTTACTTTTACTTTTGGCCGCTGTGCAACAATAAGGATTAATAATGGTTGCATTCTAATGCTGGAGTGGACATAAACTACTGTTACCGGTGTGTGCCTGTGCCGCGCTTGTGTGTGTGCGACGTGCGTGCGTGTATGTATGCGTGTGTGTGTGTGTGTGTATGTGTGTGTGAGAGAGAGAGAGAGAGAGACTGAGAGAATACACGCGATATACATCCTGATTTGTACATTTCTTGATATGCCGCGCTTGTGCGTAATGTTTACTGTTATTATGTATTATTAGCCTAAACAATAAATCAGGTAATCTGGCTTTCATAACTCAGTGCCTAGCCTCTTTAAGACATCACCGCACGTCACTGCGACTGTCAGTAGCTAGCGCACCTCTTCAGATCAGGAGAGAGAGGTTTACACACACAGCTCTTACTGGAGCCCGTTATACCATTAAAGAGGCTACATGCGATTTTCTGAAATTTAAACTCGCGACTGACACCTGTGGCCAAAAAACGGAACTGCTCTTCCTTTCTGCTCGCTCTCGTACGTGCACACTTCACAAGTCATCCGCTGCAAAGAAGTCAACATTATGTTTACAGAGGTAAGAACAGTCAAATACATATATTGTTTGAGAAACTAAGTGATCTGAAACGTTTAACATGAACGCGCTTGACGTCACATCCGCAGACAGCGCGTGAAAAATCCGATAAAATAGGAAAAATAGGATACAGGCTTATAGGTGCACCCACTGTGAGCTGACAAGGTGTCAGTATGCTCATCAGGAGATGTTTGAGTCATAAATGGTCAAATAAAAAGGCTATTGTTACGTTTATTTTGGGGAAAAAGTTGCATGTAGCCTCTTTAATGACAAATTACATTCTCATTTTTTATACAGAAAAATTACTGTATTATTTCTATAGTATTTTTCTGTTGTCTTAAATAAGATAGAAATGTATGTAAAATTACAAAAAAATGGTGATAATAATTTGTTAAATCACCACCAGATGGTGCAAAGGGTCAGCTGACACTAGAGAGGTGCAGGTATGACATCACTTATAGGCCAAAAACTGGAAGGAATTTTAGCACAACTTTCATCATCCCGAAGTCAACGTATTTTTTTTATGTTTTTTTGTTTTGTTAAATGGCTAAAATAAGGTCAAGACATTTTCACATTTTATTCTACGACCTAAAATACATCAATATTAACTGGTGATGATATAACATCATTAGGGGTGTGATGGTAAAACTGGCGGTTCGGTACTTATCTCGGTTTTGACATCACGGTTCGGTTAAGGGGGGAGAAAACTAAACATATATACATATATATATATATATATATATATATATATATATATATATATATATATATATATTTTATTAAACAGTGGTTTACTAAACAAATTGTGTCTCTGTCTTTAAATGAATTCAGTTATAATTAAAAGTATCTAAAGGATAAAACAAATATATATCTCTGCTAACGCTGTAAACAATCGGGAGCCCTTACTTGCACATTACTCTAATATTAAAGAGTAACAGCTGAGCCTATATTCAGTTGCTTTATATATATATATATATATATATAAAATCAACACTCAAATAACACATTGCATTCAACCATATAAACTGCACATAAGGCAGTTTTTTGCATTAACTTCTAAATCGAATTACTCCAATTCATTGTTGAAATCATTTACAGTGGCTAAGTGAGAGATATTTTAAGCATAGCCTACATTAAATAATAAAGACATCACTAACAGGTTAAGTAAAATAAAATGAATGTATAATATAGTGCATATATTTAGTGAAAGAGATCATTTATCTGCTGACTAACAAGCTGTGGACACTGATGGACTGGCCTGAGGTAAATGTCTATGGCATATTGTCTACAAGCTGTTTTACTTATGTCTTTCCTTCACTGAAACACTGATTGAGCGATTACATGAGATATATGTAAATACATATGTTTTTATTCATGTTTGGCCTGGGTTTTTGTTGCATTTACACTGTTCTGACCACTAGGGGTCACTGTGGAGACAGGATTTGGATTTGCTTCAACTGTTTCAGTGTAATAAAATATTTCAAAATATCAATTAATAACTATGAAATTAATAACTTTCATAATAAAACAATATAATAGGTTGAGATCAGTGAATCAGACCACTGCATGTCTATCATCTGTTCAGATTTTCTCTTGCAATTTTTGCCACAACAAATGTGCTTTAGAAACTTAAAGTTAAAGCAGCCAGAATTATTTTTTTTTTTTAAAGTCAAGAGCCCAACTGTTACGAGTATGTTTGTGTGCTCATGATCTGTGTCTTGTTGTTAGATTCTGATTGGCTTCGGATCCTGACAGTCGGCTGGGATTCGTTCGTCTCCATGACGCTCTGCCGGAAGCTGGCTATAAAAGGGCGACGCCAGCTGTCTTTAAGGAGGGGTTTTGGCTGGGCTTTTGCTGTATGTGCGCGCGCGCCCTCGTAGAGACTTATTATGTAGCCCTGTGTCCCTCATTCGTCATTATTTGTTTCTCTATTTAGTTCTTTAAATCTTGTGTCTAGTTCTGATAAGTTACAACGGTGTGTTCTCGTGTTCATTGAAGAGCAAGCTAGAATGTCACGTGACATACATCGTGCTACACTTAGGTTCTTTTTGATGTATTAGTTCATTAGTTTAGGGAGTGTTGCCTTGAATTGTAGTTTTTGTTTGTTAGTTAGTGGAGGTAAGTTAAGGCGTGTGTTAGCACGCCGAAGATGTTTTTTTTTTTGGATTTTTCTTTGATTTAGCTAGGTTAGATTTCAGGGTTATAGTTAGAGGTGTTTTGTTTTGTTTTGTTCTTTGATTTGGGCAACACTCGTGCTCTTCATTTTTGTTTGGTAAACTTCATTGTATTTTCCTTTATCTACGTTGACTATTTATAGTCAGAATCATTTGAAGTTTGTTTTCTCACTATGTTTATGGGCTGATAATATGAATAAATCTATGTAGCCTAAATCTTCTGAATTCCTTTGCATTATTATTTCCCACTTTTTGCGTTTTACTTAAAGATATTTAGTTGCAAATAAATGTCACACCCTTAATGTCCTTAGACAATATTAAATCATCTTGGGGTTGGTTAAAGCAGCCAGAATTATTTTTTTTTTTTAAAGTCAAGAGCCCAACTAAAACAAACACTGATCACCATAATGGTAACATCTTTATTATTTTCAATAAAACATCAACAACTAAACTTTTGTAAATTCAACAAGAACTTTTGTTTGAAAGAAATAGTCAAATTGGATTGTAATAAGTGAAGATGCTGAGATCTTGAGAGATCTGTTAGTGTTTAAAGTTCTGTTGGGATTAAAGTGTTTCTGTTGTGTGAGTTTTGTGGGTCACTGTTGTGCAGAAGAGTAGAGCCTGCGCTTCAGTCAGGAGAAGACCAACACACACTGATGATATGCGGCATTGCTTTAAAGGCAGTAACTGTGTTGTTGTCAATGCAGTGATAAATACATGAGCTCATGTGCTATGCTATTGCTAGCTAACGGTTAACTGCAAGAACATTACATATTACAGAGAATGTTTGATCACAATAATCCAGGATATATCTGTAAAACAATAGTGTTTTTCTATAAAATGTTTATTGAAATTGTCTTTAAAAGTTTTTGTATTTTATTCAGATTAGGGTCTTTTAGAGCTGGTGGCGCATCTTGGACGGTGAGGGCGTCGAGGAGAGCTGAAGTCAGGTCAGCTTTATGGAAATGAGCTATGATGCGGTTCTAGCAAAGAAGAATAAAAATGTCTCTTTAGTCAAAAAGGTTCCTGACCCCTGACCTAAAGTGTTTGAGTGTCAAATCAGACTTTGTTCATGGGCAGATAATGAAGATCATAGTCTGGTAATAATGCAAATTAGTTACATTTTTGCGTAGATAAGTTACAGAAGTGAGACTGGAAACACTGACGACTCGTTTCTGCAGTTCAGAATCTATTCTTTTAGGAGACAATAACTTTATTTATCTGCACTTTGATCTTTACAATTTTGCAGACCTTTTACATTCATAAACAGCTTCATCACTGCATGACAGGTAATATTGAAAAAGCATAATTGGGCTTTAAAGAAATGAGCAGAAAACAGATACTGAGCTTTATTCAGTAAGCAGTTCTGCATCTGAGAGAATAATGACTAAAGTGAATTGCTTCAGTTGTCTTAAGAACAGATGTGGCTGATACAGAAGAATATAAGAAAAGTGCTGAAACACAAATATGGATTTTAAATGAGCAACACAGTTGAATATGAACACTCACCTGATACATTCACTGTAACACCATCACTGAAGTCTGATCTCGTTGCTTCACAGCTGTACTGACCACCAGCAGACACAGATATGATGTTGATGTCGATGACTCTCTCTGTGTGTGAGATGTCTGAACCATCTTTAGTCCATCTGTATCTCCACTGAATGTCTTCTCTCTGTATCTCACATGTGAGAGTGACTGTTAAAAAAAAACTGAGTGTTAAAAAAAGTATTGCAGTATCAAGATCACTGTCATGAACTCAAAAAAAAAAAAAAAAAATAGTTTGCTTGTGCTGATGATTACATTATAAATAAATAAATGTATTGTTAAAACTAAATAAAATATTTATATTTAGTCCACATGTATGATATGCTCTTTGAATTAATCAAGCATGTTCAAATTACAGCTTGTCCAACATTTACAATATTTACTGTACACAAGTTAAATACATTTTCAATAAGACTAGTCAAGTTGTGTTATGATACCATGAAATTAATATTCCTATTAATGTTATTTACACTCTTAGAAAGGATGTGTTAAAAATGACTCAACCCGTGTTAAATTCTTAATGCGTGAGCTTTGTTCATTTTAACTCCTTTATAGTGTTAATGAATTTAAACACAGTAAATGTGTCAGAAAGGTCATCACAAAGATGTGTAAACATGTAACATTAACATATGTGCTGTCCTTGGCCACAAACATTGTGTTAAAAAACATTACAAAAGCCCTAAAAATATTTAAAAATCTAATTCATAAACTTTCAGCATATAACAATAAAATAATTGAATTTTAAGCATTAAAAAATAAAAAAAAATATCCAACATAAGGCAAAATATTTAAAAATATGTTTTAAATATTTAAATGATTTAAACTTGAGTTTCTCAGGGGCAGGAGCTCAGATGTAAAAAAGGGGCATCTAGAACTATTTTTAATGTACAATAATCAGATTAATTGCAACAAAAAGATAGACGTCAGATAAAAATAAACAGTAAATAAACCTTTAATCACAGCAGCTTATTTGATTTTTAACAGGAATGAAAGTGAGGCTGTGGATAGACATCTTCAGTGGGTTTTACTGTTAATGTGTTTTTGGATTGTTCTGCTGACGAAACACTGAAATAATATCTTTCCAAGAAATTTCAGTAGGCAAAAAAACCTCAGACAATATGAGCTGTGGAAAATTATAAGTGATCTATGAGCTTTAATAACAGCTTTTAACAGCGGATGTCATTGAAAACGGTAGATTTATCCCTCACAGCCTCGCTTTCATTCCTGTCATGGCGCAGCTCTGCATAAGGTCTATAAATTACTTTTGAGTGATTTATTACAAAAGTGCATAAAATATGCTAAACACGAAGCTTGAACACGTGTGTGTGTGTGTGTGTGTGTGTGTGTGTGTGTGTGTGTGTGTGTGTGTGTGTGTGTGTGTGTGTGTGTGTGTGTGTGTGTGTGTGTGTGATGCACTTGAACAGTGGTTCTCAAAATGTTTACACCAAGTAAAAATACACCCACAAAATATGTGGCTCACCAAGTACCACCATAATGACCAATATGAAAATACAGTAGAGTATAGGCCTAACTATTACAGCTCAAAAATGAGGCAGTTTTATTTCTAATAAGAAAATTTATTATTGCCAGCCACTTTAAACATTGTAAAAACACAGATTGAATATTAACACTGCACTGTAAGAATTGATAAATTAGGAAATTCCAGACAGTCTGTTTCTGGGTTGACCAGACCCTGAGAGGACAAAAGGACCTCTCTGGAGATTACCATTTGAACTGGCCCTCGTGCACCATTAGCCGCTTTCCGACCAAGTAGTTCTAGGAACTGTCCACTTCTAAACAGTTCTAAGAACTACTCTCCCCCAAACTCGGTTTTGCTGTTTGCGTTTGCACTGGCCAAGTGGCCATAGGAACTGGTAGGAGGGGTAAGGGAGTGACGCAAGCACGATGACTTTTATTTTGACGGCACGACGACTCCAAATGGACTCCAAATGGAGTTCCTAGAACTAAAATCGTTCCTAGTTCCTGCAGTGCAAACACGCCGACATCCGGGTACTTTAGCCAATAGTTCTAGGAACTGTGAAAAGGTTCCTCCGGTCGGAAAGCGGCTATTGAGACGAAAGTCTCACCTCCGAGTCATCCTAATCTACATCTCCTTCCCTCTCCCCTCACCCCTCTCTCATGCTCAGACGATCACCTGATTTCTCCCAAGAAAATATATAGTTTAATGTGAATGATTATCACAGAGTATTTTCATGTTTGGTATCGTTTAAAATGTCACAGTGCGACTGGTACAAATGTCTCATTTCAGAATAAGTAAAACACAAGGTAATAAGGTTTTTGAAGGTTTATGGATAACTAGCATACAAGGAGGGGTTGGCCTCTAGACAAATGGTCTCCCTACACCCAGAGGTGCTACCTCTGAATGCAAATTTCTTTTGTTAGCACGTTTACATGTAAAAGAGGTCTGGCTATTTAATGAGATGCAGCAGGGAGATCGGGGCCTTTTCTGTACTTCAGATCGGTCCATTAGGCTGAGAGAGATAGATCTCTCAGCCTCACGTATTTCTTAAAGTTGGGTTTGCATCTTCTCTCTATTCCAGAGCATTTGATGTTTGTATCGATTATCTTTGAATTGATTATGAAATTGACATGATACATTTACCTGACATAATAAATCCTAATGTGATTATTCTAACTGATCTTGATGTTCATTTAATGGTTAAAAGGAATAGTCAAACATTCACCCACTCTTAGTGAGGCACAGATATTATTAAAACCCTTTCATTTATGGAGTCAGATGAAATAAACGAGAGAATACATAACTAAATGTTGTAGCAACACTGGGTTGTACATTAATATTAATATTAGCTCAAATGATCTATAGGGAATTTTAATAATTAATCATGAATATGATTAATATTTTACATATTACAGTTACATTAATTTATCGAAGCTGAAACTAGATCGATATATGAATGATTACCATAACGGGTTATGGTTCGTCATTACTACATCAATAGTCTTATTTCAAATCGAAGTTATGGGATAACTTTTAATGGAATTAATTTAGTTATCAAACAATCTGTTTGTCCAGCAAACATTAAACGTAAGATTAACTTCAACTCTCAAAGAAAATTATCCTTCTTACAAACGCAAAAAAGAGTATTTTTTCCTGGCCTTGAAAAAAACCCAACTCTCTCTGTGTTTGTAAAATTAGGTTACTTAAATCGTAACAAGATAAAGCATGTAGCTAGGATCAGCACTTCATTGACTATATGGTTATGAGCAGACAGACAGAATCAATCGAGGATATATGGAATTTTAATAATTGGACTAATACTACATCGAAACTACGAGTATACACAGAGTAAATACATATATTTACAACAGAAACATATGGACGAAAACATTACAAGACCAAACGGATAACAGATATCCGAGAGAGAGAGAGAGAGAGAGAGAGAGGGGGGATGGGAGAGTGAGAGAGAGGATGGGAGAGTGAGCGAGAGAAAGTGAAAGCAAAAGATCATCTGAAATGATCACAGTAAACTAAATCACAGACAGTAACCTTTTAAAAGACAACAAGGAATCAAATCACATTAAAGTTCAATAAACTTATCTTGCAAGATGGTTCTCTTTGTTGCTGAAGAACGCAAAGTCGTGCGTGCGTCGTTAGGAGCAACGTGCGTGTGTTTCCTTAAGAAAACAGGGCTCGCGCTCTCGTGTCTTCCGGTGAGCGCGGTCGCGGGATTTTCAAAAGAGTCTTTCTCTTTGAGTTGAAGTTGCCTGCTGCGTTTGCTTCGTTGAGTCCGAAGACGCAAATAATGAAAAGACGTAAAGAAAATAAAAGAGAAAACGGAGAACGCTCCCAAAAGGGAGCCATATGGATCTTCTCGCTGACGAAGAGGGTTCGTGAAAGTGCTCTCGAGAAAGTTCTGTGTCTGTCTCTTATGGAGAGGATGGGCTCACGCCTGCTCCGCGTACTTGAACCAATCCTCTTAGAGTATCTCGAGCGGGAAAAGTTCTTCTTTGTCTTGTCAAAAGAACTTATTTGCATAGTTTATGATGGTATAACATTCAGTCATTTCTACCTCGGAAGATTGTACACACAGAACAATACATTTTACTGTAATCTCCTATGTACGGTTGGTTTAGTCACCGCAAGACGGTCAAACAGACACCAAGCATGACATATAAAAGTAGAAGAAACATAAAGTTACATTAATATGCAGAAATACACACATTTAAAGTTTCCTCACACGACTATCAAGCCCTGATATCGGCTACTATGACACGGGAAAATCCAATCCATGTTTATACATTTCTTAAGTGGTTATAGAAATAGAAAATGTAGGATTTAAGTAGGAGTAAAGATTAACACTTTAATTCTGCTCCACTGCCAGAATCTCAGTGAGATTCCTGGCTTGCTGACATTCCATTAAGGTCATAAAACAGCAAAGTGGGGGGGAAGGCAATTGCCAGAGAGTTCTTAAACTAAACACTTTTGATTCAAGATTACACATTAGAAAACTACATCTCTATTATAAAGCAAAACTAATCACACATGCATAATGTAATTGTACATATATCAAAAAGAATATCTCTAAGTTCTAAGTTAAACACAAAGGATGTTTGTGTGTGTGTGGGGGTGTGATGTCACGTAGCAGGAGAAAGTTTTGTTATCTCTTTGGTGCAGAGAGGAATGTTAGTTTCAGGTTCTGGAGTGTCTCTGAGGTGCAATTAGTGTCGTAAAAGTCCATTTGCTCCAGTCTCTCTGGAGCCTGGCGTATGATTTGCAATTTTGAAGTCAGGAGGTTACAAGCTCTGGTAAGCTTAGCAAAGAACGTTTTGGACAGGAATGTGCTTCGAAAACACAGAGTCCGAATTGGTTAATTCAGAATCAGACGAACGAATGATTCAAATAGCCCAGTCGCTACAATGTATTGTAAATTTAACCAACCAATACTTTGCATGAGTGAGGACAGAACACGTGATAACCTTCCCCGTGTATTGGTGGACCGGCAGATTGGACCAATATAGCGGGCCCTACAGCACTGTGCTGCTTACATACAGGTAAATAAAAAACTTAAATAATGATTAAATTAAAATGTATTGCAGTATTGCAGAGTCAGCTCGCTCTGTTACTCCGGTTATCTCTGTATGTATATTTTAGGCAACAATAAAACGAAATATGTTATAAAACACCACACTGCCTCTTTTCGTTTTAATTTAAAGAAATCTTAAACATTATAGCCACACCAATGTGGTTCAGGCAACTCGTATTGATTATATTCAAAGGCAATATGTGCATTTGTACTAAACAACAGACGTTGCAGTAAACAACATTACAGATCATCTTCGTTGTATTAAAATTTAAAATGACAAAACTCAACCCAGTCTCTTTTTGATAAATTTCAGTTTTATCAATATTAGCCATTATAAAAGTATAAGTAAATGGTACAAGAAGCTAAAAAAATTCAGTCAAATTTACAAAGTCAGCGCTCTAGTCTAACCATACAACGGTAAAGGTAAATAGCTTATAAAATTATGAAACTTCACTTAGCCCTCAGCCAAAAGATTGGCCAGGGAACAAATTATAGATTCACGAGACCAAAAATCGCCCGTTAGATATACACAAGAAGAATTATATCTCATGTTTAACCACTACAGAGACGCCAGAGTCAGCGGCAAACGTCAGAACGACTAGCCGAGGAAAGGCTGCTCCAGGCGGGGTACATGAGTGCCGAGCGCCCGCTGATCACCTGGATCTCACAACCTGGATAAAATTTTCATAAATCTTTATAAATAAACCACAGATTTGAGCTTTAAACAACTACATTCTCGCCTGAAAAACTCTTAAAACTACATTTCATGATACAGAAACAGTAGTATTATATTTCAACTGTGTTAAAAAATGGCGCTTCTTATGTTGTCATTCTCCTCGGCGCAGCCTATGCTCGTTATTAGCTGTCAATCAAGCTGTCAATCAAAGTTAACCACACCCTTATTTGTCATACATTTTATATCTAAATACGATCTAAACTAACGAGTTAGAAAAAAATTCACCCCCCTCACAGTTGTCAGGCACTCGGAACCTATCGAAAAATACAATAAAAGTCCATGGGACCAACCTGTGAAAACACAAATTTATGCTGTGAAATCGGACATTTTAACATGTCTATGGACATTTGCTCCCTTTTGGGACCTACCCCTAGCGGATTTTCGATGTACTACAGTTTTTCGCACTTCCGGGTAGGCTTCTGATCACCGTTTTACAAAAGGATTAATAGTTTGGAGTGAAGCATACGTACAATTGGTAAGTGACAAGGTTTTATGGAGTTATAGTATGCAACATACGAAAGTTGATTGAGTTATAGGCTAATGTTACCACGATGTCTTGGAGATTCAACCAGATAACAAAATATGTCTGGAAACGACACCTCCGGCCATTTGGTTGGGTCATTAACCCAGGGGCTATCATAACCTATTGCATAATTTTACAATGTACCGTTGACGGTCGGCAGGCGTCAATGACTCGCAATACCACATTTTTGTCATTCAAATACACACGATGTTCGCAGTGTTTTCCCCCACACCGACTCCACCCTTGCCAGGCCCACAACTATGACTAGATGCCGACTGTATGTATATCATAGACAGTATAAAAAGTGGACAGAGCCATCTCATTGGAACTCAATTGAGACAAGTGAAGCCCATTTTTAGCGATTTTTTTTTTTAGCACTTCCGTTCCTGACGCGCAGACTCAAACCGACTCAAACTAAGCTTGATGACGTGAGCAACCTGTCTGACAGATAAACCTGTAAACCTTCTAGTAGCTGTGTGTGCAAACTGCCAACGTTAATCTTGCAGAGACGGCGAGCTTGAGCAAAGAGTTCTTTGGCGTGAGTGAGCAGGAGTAAGTATTCTGATTAATTATTTTGACAGTATAATATACAGTATCTATGGGCTTCTCCCTTGATGTCCCCCCGATTGCCTGCGAGCTTCTCCTCCTGTCTGTACGGTAATTTCTCTACTGTGCGACAGAGAGTCGAGTGGGTATGACGCAATCGTTAGCCTATTTTTACAAAAACTGTTTTTTACGGGGCCATAATGTAACATAGAAGGTAATGGAGCCCTTTATACATTGTCGTGTTTCTTTAGAAATAAATAATGGACAAATGGAGTCTTTAAACGCCTCAGATGTAAAGTTATTCGCTGTCAAAGTGACGCCAAAATGAATGGGAGTCAATGGAATGCTAACGCAAGTGAAGTTCTGCTACAAGATGGCAGCACGCGGCCGGCTTCAACTTCCGGTCGATGGATTACCCGCCTGATGTATATTCGCAATGGGCGGCGCCATGTTAGTTTGTGCCTCAGACACAGTTCAGAGAATCGGATCTGTTGGATTTACAACACGTGAAATCATCCACTTCTCCCGAAATACATTAAAGTAAGTGGCCGGTGAACTGGGAGAAGAATAGAGTAAACTTAAAAGTTACTTACACAATGTGTTAGTATCTGATATGAATAAAACGTGTCGTCTAATTATAATGGAAAGGATTTTTATTGCCGCTTTCATAGACATCAGTGTGTATTTTATAAACTCTACATCAGTGGACACAAACTTTTCTATCGTCTGAAACTGCGATTTATAATCCAAAGTGACTTAAATGTTCAAATCTACTTTAAAGCAACACTAAGTAACATTTTTTACCTTAAAATAATGTTTCCAAAATTGTATCAGTGGTTCATCAAGTCGTAACAGGGTGAAAGGCACTTCTGGATTCGCTTTGCAGCTCTATATCTGCTATAACCACACTATGCAAGTTTGCCAAACTGGGTCACGTTTCTGTAGTTCGAATGAGACATAAGAAAACTACAAATTTGACTTGCTTTACGTCAAGCATTACAATAGTCATTATTTCGTTTTTCTTCGTTTCTGATGTCGCAATACATCATGCTTTCATGAAATCATGCAACATACTCTACCTTGTCTGTGGACATCGTTCATTCCAAAGCCAATGCTAGATGAACAGTGAGCGTGCGTGCGACAGTAGGCTGCGGGCGGCGAAATTATTTACGCGGTAATGGACAATTCTGCTTCCAACCTGTAGGGCAACTGTGCATTCTCAAGCTCTCTGAGTCTCTGATGGAGAGTTTATTAAAGATACAGCATCATTCAACACTAACTCAAATCAACACAAATACAATCAGGGGCCGTATTCACAAGACACCTTAAGGCTAAAAGTAACTAACTTGCCGATTTAGGAGAAAATCTTACAAATAATGGGCATGTCTGTCCTAATTTTAGGACTCCTAAATTTTTGCTCTACGAGTATTTCCCAAAGGTTTTTAGCGCTAAAATCAGCTCCTAAATCTGTGAAAAGTTAGGCTTAAGTCAAGAGGACACCTCAGTCCGATAGACCTATAAGTATATTACCAGTACTATCAAAGGCAATGGAGAAAATTATCATAGAGCAGCTTACAACAATCTAAATAACTGTAAACCTGCTTTAAATCACATGCAATTTAGCTTCAGGAAGAACTATTGCACAGAAACAGCCGTTTTGCACTTCACAGAAAAAATAAGAACACAACTTGATAAGGGAGGAGTTGTTGCCGCTGTATTCTTGGACTTGCGTAAAGCCTTTGATACGGTGAATCATGATGTCCTTATTTCCAAGCTTTCTAATTTAAATTTTTCAGCACAAACACTAGCATGGCTCTCATCTTACTTGTCAAATTTAGGATGTAGTGTGTTAGAATTAAAGATGCACGCTCCAGCTATATGAAAGACACAATGGGCGTGCCTCAGTGATCTGTATTAGGTCCTTTACTTTTTAGTCTTTATATTAATGATCTTCCACAGCACTGTCACAGTGTTGATATACAATTATATGCCGATGACACTGTTTTGTACACACATGCAAAAATGCTCAGCTAGCAGCTGAGAAATAGACTCATGCCATGCAAGGTGTTGTTGAGTGACTTAAGAATCTTGTCTTTCCTTGATTATCAGCAAGACAAAAGGTATGTTCTTTTATAAAACCAAGGGCCAGATTCAAACTGCAGACATTTTAATTAAAAATGAATCAATTGATATAGTTACTGATTTTAAATATCTTGGTATAATTTTAGATTCGAATCTTAACTTCAAGAAAACTAAAATATAATTTGGCAAACTTTAGACAGGTTAGATCGTCCCTCCCTATGGATGTAGCCACAATATCTATGCATACTTTAATTTTTTCACATATTTCATACTGTATCACCTGTTGGGGACAGGCCAGTGAATCTGCCATTAGACCTCTAGAATCATTATATAAGCAAGCTATAAAAATCCTTGATAAAAAGCCATTTCGGTACCACCATTGCAAGATCCTAGAGAAACCCAATTTATTGAGTTTTGAAAATTTTAGACTTTTCAAACTTGACTCTAGTGTATACGATTCTACATGGCCTGGCCCCTGCATGTTTATTGTTTTTTGTTTGCAATCGCCCTGTAATTTCTGTAAAATCTACCAGAATAGTGTCTATTTTTGACTGCAACATAACTTTTTGCCGTTCAACCTTTAAAGGGGTCATATAATGCCATTTTTGTACAAGCTAATATGATTCTTTAGGGTCTAAATTAAAAGTTTGTGATATACTTTAATTAAAAATTATCATTAGTATTGTAAGAAAACACTCATTTTACCTGGTCAAAAACAGCTCTGTTTTCAGCACGCCGTTTAAGTGCATGTGTCTTTAAATGATAATGAGCTTTGCTCACCCCGCCCCTCTGTTCTGTGCGTACACAGTTTGTTACAACCATAACACAATAACCATAACATTGTCATTATAAACGTGGGATTATGAATTATATTGAGAACGTCAATATAATGTTGGTACCGAGCAGCTTCTTAGCAAAACCAGCTTTACTGACCCTCGTTTGTGAAGCAGTCTGGTGTGTGAAATGATTCGCGCAAACATGAAAGCATTGACGTTAATCGTGGGGAATATTCCCTTCGAAAACAAACTGAGCCACTGTGTCTTCAGCGTTTCGGATTTAGGAGCATCAAAATGATGCTGTGTTCCTTATTACACCCAAGAACAGAACACCACAATCACTTAGACGCCATTCTGCTCATAGACAGTGCTCCAGTATCAACAATGACCGCGCGCACTATAGAGCTGGTAAGTCCCGTCCCTTCCGCTAACCCCACTGGACCTCTATGTTGAAAAATCGTGAGAAAATAATTATTTTCTGGTCCCGTTTGAATTTTGCCATGAATGTGAACATATGTTGTCTGTGAATTTTTAATATAATTTTTCGTGTGAAGAATGCTACAATTTAGCGGGTAGAAGTTTGATACGGTTAGACTTTGTGTGAGAGCACTTTGTGGACTACAACTCTTCGCTGCTTTCGACGCGTTTCAGACGGGAATCTGAAGAAAGAACAGCCCATTTGGTTTGAATGGTGACATTTGGGTACAAAACACACAGGCATCTCGATCTGTCTCCATAGATGATCGCAGCATTAGCACCGTGATTTGACAAGTGGAGGGAAAATGTGTTATGGGGTGACGTCACATAGGCGACATGTAGTCTTTCTCGTTATGTCTTTTCCACAACTGCTAGCCAAAGAATCATGCAATATACTGTCAAACTCGTAACATGAAAAATTATATAAAACATTCACAGACAACATATGTTCACATTCATGGCACAATTCAAACGGGACCAGAAAATAATTATTTTCTCACATTCACTTGCATTGACGATTTTTCAACCTAGAGGTCCACTTGGGGTTTTATGGATGGGCGGGACTTACCAGCTCTATGATGACTGACAGCTCGCTCACGAGCGAGGGCGGGTCTGATTTGAAACGCTGCTGTCAATCAACAATCGTGGGAGGGGCGTCCGACCGTGTGACGTCACACGGTCGAACGGCTTGATTAGAGACAGGGGAAAACATATAAGAAGATTTAAAAAAAAAACATTGGATGGATTTTTAGCATTTTATGATGGTTGTGTACAGGCACTGCCAACACACATTTCAGTACAATCCACTTGTAAAAGTGCATGTACCATTATATGACCCCTTTAAACAATCTGCCTTTTCTTTTAAAGCCACTACACAGTGGAATGCAATAACAGATGACATAAAGAGCTGCAGTTCCATTAAGAGTTTTAAATCACAACTGAAATCTTTTCTGAAGACCACTCAAATCTGTACCCACTGACACTGATGTGGTGCTAACAAAATGTGTTTTGTGTATGTGTGGTTAGGGGGTGGGGGGTGGGGGGTGGGGGAGTGTTATTTGTATGTTTTTTTTAATGGACTGCAGATGTAAATTAGCCTGTGGCTAACTCTGATACAATGCATCAAATGGTAACATTTATGTTGGAAATTGTACATGGTCCCTAATAAAAATAATAAAATAATAATAAAAAGTCACTAAAACCAAAATCACAAACAATCCTAAAATGGATGTTGCTGGAAATCGTACTCGGTTACTAACGTAACCTCGGTTCTCTCTAGAAGAGGGAACGAGTACTGCGTTGAAAACGCTACGGGAAAAGTCTCTTTTCACGAAACACTGAAGCAAAAATTATCCTTTAATTTTTCATATATGTAAAACGCGTTGCGGCAGCAGCAGACAGCTGAAGCAAGACGGCTTGTCTGCTCATTGGCTGCTCTGCGGCAACTGCATAAGCCTATCGAGCGCAGGCTGATGCAACATCAGACCAATGAGGGCGCTTCGCGCCCTCCTCGCCACTTCCCGCCGAGACGGGCGTGGCTTACCTCTATAAAAGGAGCTCGAGAAGGCTGATTCACTTGATTTTGATCGCCGAAGCGAACCAGAGTGAACCAAACGCACGGCAAGGGAACGCAGTACTCGTTCCCTCTTCTAGAGAGAACCGAGGTTACGTTAGTAACCGAGTACGTTCTCTTACGAGAGTTCTCTCGTACTGCGTTGAAAACGCTACGGGAACCCCTTGCAAAACGCCGTGCGTGCTGGGATAAGAACACTGATCACCGGAAGCTATTTCAGGCATACAGTGCATAATCACCAGATAGACTCACACAGAGTCAGGGAATAAAAGGGGGGGAGCCTTAATTCCCTATATTGTAGCGTCCGCAGGCTTAACATGACCTCACAGGGAGAGTCTAAAGACAGGAGGGGTTTCCTCCGTCCTTACATAGACATGTCCACAGACGCGAATATGACATCACATAGCCAGGGTAGGGAGCCTGCACTAATGTGGGAAAACGTGGGTCTTACACAGTTCTGCCCAGTATAGTCGGTAGCGCATTGCGCCTGTAATTAGATTACGCCGACAAAGCTTAGCCTGTAAGGCGGGAACCTCTAGGTTATAAAACCTGATAAATGTAGACGGAGAGGCCCAGCCTGCCGCCGTACATATATCCTGTAAGGAAATCCCGCTGGACCAAGCCGACGAGGAGGCAACGCCTCTCGTAGAGTGCGCTCTAACTCCCAACGGGCATTGAATGCCCTTGGCAGTATAAGCCAGCGCTATGGCGTCAACTATCCATCTGGATAGACTTTGTTTCGAAACAGCCGTTCCTTTGGAACGTCCGCTGAACGAGACAAAGAGCTGCTCTGTCTGTCTAAAGGCAGCAGAGCGGGACATATAAGTTCTTAAAGCCCTAACAGGGCAAAGAAAACTCGAGTCCCCTTCCTCACTCGACGCCGGCAGGGCAGCCAGGGAAATGACCTGAGCCCGAAAAGGCGTGTTGAGGGATTTCGGCACATAGCCGTGCTCAGGTTTGAGTATGACTTTAGAGTCATTAGGACCAAACTCCAAGCACGTCGGGCTCACGGAGAGCGCGTGCAGATCGCCTATGCGCTTCACTGAAGCGAGAGTCATCAAAAACACTGTTTTGAAAGACAAATGTTTGAGGCTGATTGACTGGATAGGCTCGAAAGGGGCACCTTTCATGGCCGCCAGGACCGTAGAAAGGTCCCACATAGGGACTGACGGAGGTCTGGGTGGATTCAGTCTCCTAGCTCCCCTGAGGAAGCGGATGACTAAATCATTCCTTCCTAGTGACTGACCCAGCGTTGAACCGAAGAACGCTGAAATAGCCGCCACATACACTTTGAGCGTGGAAGGGGATCTGCCCTTATCCAACAGCTCTTGTAGGAAGGAGAGAACCTCCGTTACCTCACATTCGAGGGGTGAAAGGCTCCGAGCTGTACACCAGCCGGAGAAAACCGACCACTTTGAAGCGTAGAGTCGCCTGGTCGACGGCGCTCTAGCCTCCGTGATGGTATTCATGACTCCCTCTGCGAGACCAACGGGTATCCGTTGAGCGCCCACACATGAAGGGACCACAGTTCCGGGTGTGGGTGCCAGATCGAGCCCCTGGCCTGCGAGAGGAGATCTCTCCTCAACGGCACTGGCCATGGAGCGATGTCTGCTAACTGCATCAGAACTGGGAACCATGCCTGGTTCTTCCAGAACGGTGCTACAAGCAGCACTGGGCATTTCGTTTTCCTGACCCATTCCAACACCTGAGGCAGGAGGGAGACGGGGGAAAAGCATATAGCGGGCAGCGCGGCCACTTTTGGGACAGCGCGCTGTCGGTCTTTGAAAAGAATGCGGGGCAGTGAGCGTTTTCGCGGGACGCGAATAGGTCCACCTCCGCTATGCCGAATCTCTCCCACAACAGCCAGACTGTTTGTGGGTGTAGAGACCATTCGCCCGTAGGAACGTTGTTCCTGGACAGTCTGTCCGGGCCCACATTCAGCAGCCCGGGCACATGTACTGCTCTCAGCGAGCGCAGGTTGTGCTGAGCCCATAGCAGGAGGCGTTTCGCCAGCCTGTACAGGGGTATGGAATTCAGACCGCCCTGGCGATTTATGTAGGACACCACTGCCATGTTGTCCGAACGGACTATGACGTGTTGGTCCTTGATGTGGGGACAAAAACGCGTCAGCGCGTTGTGCACTGCCAGCATTTCTAGGCAGTTTATGTGTTGGAGCTTTTCCCGTTCCGACCATAGGCCGAAGGACGGTCTGCCCTCGAGCAGCGCTCCCCATCCCGAGGTGGATGCGTCCGTAGACACCATCCTCACCCTCGAGGAAGTCCCCAGGCTTACACCTGATTGGTACCAGTCGTTCGCCATCCAAGGCACCAGGGCTGTGACACAGTCCTGATCGACCTTGAGGCGTAATGACCGGACACCCACGCTCTGCGCGGAACCCGCGCTTTCAACCAGAACTGCAGCGGGCGTATGCGGAGCAAGCCCAGCCGGAGAACTGACGATGCTGAGGCCATGAGACCCAGCATCCTTTGAAATTTTCTGAGCTGGGTGAAAGCGCCGCGGCGGAAAGACATCGCCGCGCGCTGAATGTTCAGCACGCGCTGTGGCGACAGCCGCGCTGTCATAGACTGTGAGTCCAGAACTATACCCAGAAACGGAATCGTTTGGCTGGGGTTCAGTGAACTCTTCGCCCAATTGACCGTGATACCAAGATTCTCGAGGTGATCGAGTAAAATGGCTCTGTGCTCTATGAGCTGAGATCGTGATTGGGCTAGGATCAACCAGTCGTCCAAATAGTTCAGCACTCGCATGCCTCTGAGTCTGAGAGGAGCGAGCGCTGCGTCCATGCATTTCGTAAATGTACGAGGTGCCAGGGACAAGCCGAAAGGCAGGACTGTATACTGGTATGTCTGACCCTCGAAGGCGAATCTCAAGAATCGCCTGTGATGTGACGCTATCTGTATTTGAAAATATGCGTCCTTCAGATCTATCGACATGAACCAGTCTTCTCGGCGAACATGCGCGAGAATTTTGCTGGTTGTGAGCATTTTGAAACGGCGTTTCACTAATACTCTATTCAGTCGTCTTAGATCCAGAATGGGTCTGATACCGCCGTCCTTTTTGGGGACTAGAAAGTATCTGCTGTATATCCCCTGTTCGCTTTGAACTCGGGGAACAGCTCTATCGCCCCTTTGCTTATCAGTTTTGATATTTCGGCGCGAAGTAGGTGTGCTACATTCAGCGGAACCGAAGTTTCGACGCGCGCTGTGAAGCGCGGAGAGCGTTGACAAAACTGTAGCGAGAAGCCTCTCTTTATAATGCCTAAAGACCCAATCCGAAACCCCTGGAAGCGCTGCCCATGCATCTGCATGGTTGGCTAAGGGCCGGATACAGAGCGCGCTCTGTTCGCCGTGCAACAGAGGTGCTATGGGGCTCACAAACATAGGCGTTATGCCTGCGGCATTTGAGGCGGGGGGCGCGCTTAATACAGCGGGCGGAGCGCTCGCCCTCGACCTTACAACAGTGTTTGGCTGAGTGAGGGGGGGCTGCGCGAGTCCCGTGGGACTCATGTGTGCGAGTAGATGTGGGCTGTGAGCGGGCACATTTACTGCTTGGGGCGCGCTGCTTGTGTAAGCAGCGCGCGCGCACACAGGTCTCGTTTTTACAGAGAGCCTGTGATCTGTTAGACATAGTGTTCGTGGGCACTGAGTAGTGGGCACTTTTACTATGTGGGGAGCGCAATCGACCTGAGTCGATTTTATTTGCGCGAGCCCTAAGTGCAGGGCTGTGCTTATGTGTAGGGATGTGCACTGAGAAGTGGGCATCGACACTACATTTATAGCACCATCGGCCGTGGCCGGGACACCAGAAATACCGTGAGTAAGTGTGGGCGCGGGAGAGCGGGCACAGTTACTGCAATGAGTGCACTGTCTGTCTGAGCAGAGTGAATGCACACAGGTTTCGTCTTCACAGAAACCACAAGGCATGCAGAACATAGTGTTTGTGGGCACTAGGCAGTGGGCACGTTCACTATGTTGCGTGCGTGATCGACCCGAGTCGAATATATGAGCGCGGGCCCTGTGTGAAGGGCTGTGCTAGTGTGTAGGAATGGGCACTAGCAGTGGGCATCTTCTCTACACATATAGCATCATTGGCCGTGCTCGTGGGCAGCAAAAAACACGTCTGCAGTTGCCTCTCGGGGAACAAACAGAGTGATTTGCATTCGGCGGCATAAATATTTTCAGCCGGCCGGCCTGGGGTTTGCAAAGCAAACACACACACACAAACACAAGAACAAGAATGTAAAGGATATGGCGTCGGAAAGCGCAGCAGGTACGGCGGTAGAAGGCGGCGTTGGCCAGCGGCTTCAAGGGCTCGTCCCGCTGAAGTGCTTGCATCAGACGAGGCGTGCTTCCTCGTGATCCAGCGATGCGTGCGCTTCGCTGAAGAGATTAAAATCAAGTGAATCAGCCTTCTCGAGCTCCTTTTATAGAGGTAAGCCACGCCCGTCTCGGCGGGAAGTGGCGAGGAGGGCGCGAAGCGCCCTCATTGGTCTGATGTTGCATCAGCCTGCGCTCGATAGGCTTATGCAGTTGCCGCAGAGCAGCCAATGAGCAGACAAGCCGTCTTGCTTCAGCTGTCTGCTGCTGCCGCAACGCGTTTTACATATATGAAAAATTAAAGGATAATTTTTGCTTCAGTGTTTCGTGAAAAGAGACTTTTCCCGTAGCGTTTTCAAAGCAGGACGAGAGAACTCTCGTAAGAGAACTGCCTCGAAGACACTGAACGCCATTTGAGCCTTGGGTGCTGAGCCTTTTCTTCATAAATGCAATAAATATTCTGATTTATAGATTTTAATCTGCAACGACATTATATAAAGATTAATTTATGTACAAGCAAAATACATTGAATGACGGAGAATAAAACATTGCGGTCAAGTTGAAAATAGTCAATGCATTTACATGCACCCTCATAATGCATGTAAATGCATTGACTATTAAACTTTACCTCATGTAAACGCAATACTTTGATCAAACTAATGCGATTAAGATCATAATCATAGTAAACTATGAGGCATACGCCGATTTTAATCACAATAAACAGGCGTGTAAACAATAAAAAGGAGTGGTTCACTCTAAAGGGGTGATAGAATGTAAAACCAAGTGTAAAACCTTGGCATAGTTGAACAGCAGCTCGGTGGGTAAAATGGCCATACACAGAATCTCAAAATCCTATGTCACCTCCTTAATATGAAAATCGTAAAACTTTAAACTGCAACTGTAAAACGGTTGGATCTCAAATCAGCTCAGATGTGAAGTAACTCTTGGGATTTCCTTATCTGGATCTGGTCTGTACATTTGTCACGCCCCTAAATTTGCATACACACAGCCCACTTTCTGGGCCCAGCAATATCAATGGTGGTCATGCAGTCAGACACAGTTTAGCCGGCGTGCTAAGTTTACTGCTTCTGGAATGATCAAAAATACTGATGGTGGCAGTAAAAAAAAAAAAAAGTGATATAAAGACACACTTTATGTCGTTGTACATCTGACAGAATAATGACTAAAGGTGAATTACTTCAGTCCTCTTGGCTGATTCAGAAGAATATAAGAAAAGGGTTGAACCACAAATACTGATTTTAAATGATCATTAAACAGATGTGAATATGAAGACTCACCTAATACAGTCAGTGTAACACCAGCACTGATGTCTGATCTCGTTGCTTCACATCTGTATTTATCACCATCAGACACAGATATGATTTTGGTGTCTCCCTCAGTGCTGTCTGGATTGATTGAACCTTCTCTAAACCATCTGTATCTCCACTGAATGTCTCCTCCTCCCTGTATGTCACATGTGAGAGTGACTCTCTCTCCTCTGAACACACGCTGATCTGGCTTCACCGTCACTACAGGTTTCACTGAGAAACAGAAGTAAACATTGAAAATGTGTGTTATGAGCTCAAAATGTCCTTATGTGAAAAACATCATGATATTAAAGACCTAGTTTGTGTTTTTGACAAAAAAATATATATATATTGGTAAAGAACTGTAGTCTACTGTACTAACATCTGTACGTGAAAAACATGAAGGAAAACCTTTGAATCATTGCATGTGTCCCGTTTCACACTAAAGTACCCCATTATGCTATTTTTAAGGTTCCTAATTTTGTTTTGGAGTCTCCTACAACAGGTTTACATGCATGTAAGGTCACAAATTATTTAAAACTTTATCGACAAAATGAACTTCCGGCAGACGGCCGTACGCATCGATTTACGCCAAAAGAGTAACAATTGAACTTGAACTCAAAGCTTACGCTACTCCTACATCTACGTCATACATCGTCAAGTGTTACTCCTCTGGCGCAAGTCAACATGCGTACGGCCGCCTCCTGGAAACTAGTTATTTTAGTCGACAAAGTTTTAAATATGGACATTTTTCTTACACGAACGCATCGCTTCACTTCAGAAGGCCTTTATTAACCCGTCAGAGTCTGTGGAGGACTTTAATGATGGATATGATGCACATTTATGGACTTCAAAAAACGGACTTGTCTGTCCATTCACTGCCATTACAAAGCTTAAGAGCCAGGACATTTTTTAATATAACTCTGATTGTATTCGTCTGAATGAAGAATATACACCTAGGATGGCTTAAGTAAACAGAAGAGTAAGAGATGGAGTAAATCATGGGTTAATTAAAATGTTTGGGTGACCTATCCCTTTAACACTCCAGTTACTCTCCATGAACCAAGCAGTTGACTTGAATCAGGGGCAAATTGTACGTTTCTTAATGTTTTCTCATGAATCTGAAAGAACTATTTTGTGGAAAAAAATAGAAAAGAATCAAAAGTTCTGCTCGTCGAAGAACGATTGGAATTGGAATTGAGCAACTTTTACACTTTTCGACACTGCGGGTCGCATATTTTCAAAACTTGTCTTTATTATATGTGGTTTCTAGCATTTGTAACTTTTACAACAATTGTAACTTTTAACAATTGTAACTTTTAGTCTCCGCCGAGGGAGGCGGCGCGCTAACAAGGACGCTAAACACGGCGGCCTCGACTGTCAGTCGCTAGCGCACCTCTTCAGATCAGGAGAGAGAGGTTTACACACACAGCTCTTACAGGAGCCCGTTATACCATTAATGACAAATTACAAATTACATTCATTCTAATTTTTTATACAGAAAAATTACTGTATTATTCATATAGTATTTTTCTGTTGTCTTAAATAACATAGAAATGTATGTAAAATTACAAAAACAATGGTGATAATAATTTGTAAAATCACCACCAGATGGTGCAAAGGGTCAGCTGACACTAGAGAGGTGCAGGTATGACATCACTTATAGCCAAAACACTGAAGCGAGCTGCATTTAAGCACAACTTTCATCATCCCGAAGTCAACGTTTTTTTTTATGTTTTTTTGTTAAATGGCTGAAATAAGGTCAAGACATTTTCACATTTAATTCTATGACATAAAATACATCAATATTAACTGGTGATAATATAACATCATTAGGGGTGTGATGGTAAAACTGGCGGTTCGGTACTTACCTCAGTTTTGACATCACCGTTCGTTTAAGGGGGGAGAAAACTAAACATAATTATTTATTTATTTTTTTTATTTTTTTTATTAAACAGTGGTTTACTAAACAAATTGTGTCCCTGTCTTTAAATGAATTCAGTTATAATTAAAAGTATCTTAAGGATTAAAAAAATATTTATCTCTGCTAATGCTGTAAACAATCGGGAGCCCTTATATATACAGTGCTATGCATAAGTTTAGACACCCATGCTAAAGTTGACTAAAAAGAGGAATAAAAAAAATCATCTTTTGGAAATTGATCTTAATGCCTCATTTAAAAAAAAATTAGGAAAAATCCAACCTTTAAATACACCAATTTTCTTTGTGAATGAATAATATATCATAAATAAATACATTTTTCCTTAAAATACAAGGTGCATAAGTTTGGACACCCCTATGTTAAATTCCCATAGAGGCAGGCAGATTTTTATTTTTAAAGGCCAGTTACTTCATGGATCCAGGATACTATGCATCCTGATAAAGTTCCCTTGGCCTTTGGAATTAAAATAGCCCCACATCATCACATAGCCTTCACCATACCTAGAGATTGGCATGGGGTACTTTCCATAAGATCATCTCTCAATGCAAATCAAACCAGCTATTAGGCTAACTGAAATAAAACCATGTAAATCTCTCTCTCTCTCTCTCTCTCTCTCTCTCTCTCTCTCTATATATATATATATATATATAAAATCAACACTCAAAAAACACATTGTATTCAAACATATAAACTGCACATAAGGCAGTTTTTTTGCATTAACTTATAAATCTAATTACTCCAATTCATTGTTGAAATAATCATTTACAGTGGCTGTCATTTTCATGACAGATATTTTAAGCGTAGCCTACATTAAATAATGAAGACATCACTAACAGGTTAAGTAAAATAAAATGAATGTATAATATAGTGCATATATTTAGTGAAAGATCATTTATCTGCTGACTAACAGCTGTGGACACTGATGGACTTGCCTGAGGTAAATGTCTACATGGCATATTGTCTACAAGCTGTTTTACTTATGTCTTTCCTCCACTGAAACACTGATTGAGCGATTACATGAGATATATGTAAATAAAATAAATAATAATAATAATAAAATTGTAAATAAAAACGTTTTTATGCATGTTTGGTCTGGGTTTTGTTGCATTTACACTGTTCTGACCACTAGGGGTCACTGTGGAGACAGGATTTGGATTTGCTTCAACTGTTTCAGTGTAATAAAATATTTCAAAATATCAAAGCACTGCAGGAAATTAAGCAGTTATATTCTAGAGCTAGATAAGCAATGTGAAATTAATAACTTTCATAATAAAACAATATAATAGGACGAGATCAGTGAATCAGACCACTGCATGTCTATCATCTGTTCAGATTTTCTCTTGCAATTTTTGCCATAACAAATGTGCTTTAGAAACTCAAAGTTAAAACAGCCAGAAAAAAATAAATAATAATGTTAAAAAAGTCAAGAGCTCAACTAAAGCAAACACTGATCACCATAACGGTAACATCTTTATTATTTTCAATAAAACATCAACAACTAAACTTTTGTAAATTCTACAAGAATTTTTGTTTGAAAGAAATAGTCAAACTGGATTGTAATAAGTGAAGACGCTGAGATCTTGAGAGATCTGTTAGTGTTTAAAGTTCTGTTGGGATTTAAAGTGTTTCTGTTGTGTGAGTTTTGTGGGTCACCGTTGTGCTGAAGAGAGTCTGTGCTTCAGTCAGGAGAAGACCAACAAACACTGATGATATGTGGCATTGCTTTATAGGCAGTAACTGTTGCAGTGATAAATACATGAGCTCATGTGCTATGCTATTGCTAGCTAACGGTTAACTGCAAGACCATTACATATTACAGAGAATGTTTGATCACAATAATCCAGGATATATCTGTAAAACAATAGTGTTTTTCTATAAAATGTTTATTGAAATTGTCTTTAAAAGTTTTGTGTTTTATTCAGATTAGGGTCTTTTAGAGCTGGTGGCGCGTCTGGGACGGTGAGGGCGTCGAGGAGAGCTGAAGTCAGGTCAGCTTTATGGTAATGAGCTATGATGCGGTTCTAGCAAAGAAGAATAAAAATGTCTCTTTAGTCAAAAAGGTTCCTGACCTCTGACCTAAAGTGTTTGAGTGTCAAATCAGACTTTGTTCACGGGCAGATAATGAAGATCATAGTCTGGTAATAATGCAAATTAGTTACATTTTTGCATAGATAAGTTACGGAAGTGAGACTGGAAACACTGACGACTCGTTTCTGCAGTTCAGAATCTATTCTTTTAGGAGACAATAACTTTATTTATCTGCACTTTGATCTTTAAACGTTTGCAGACCTTTTACATTCATAAACAGCAACATCACTGCATGACAGGTAATATTGAAAAAGCAAAATGGGACTTTAAAGAAATGAGCAGAAAACAGATACTGAGCTTTATTCAGTGAGCAGTTCTGCATCTGAGAGAATAATGACTAAAGTGAACTGCTTCAGTTGTCTTAAAGGGGAAATGAAGCAGTCAATCAAGTTTACATGATTTACAAGATGGATTTCCACTTTAATCAACAATTATATAAGAAACATGACAAATGTAAACATATAAAAGAAAAAAAAGAAAAACCGTTATATCTTTTGCTGCCAGGGCGCTGCCATTGTGTGCAGTATTCTAAAGTGTGACGTCACGGGGTTGGTTGGCTTTAATAAACCTGGCTGAATCATAGGGCTGAATGTATTAATATCACGACGTCAAACTGTCTACACCACGGAGTTTTGACCGCGAACAACTAATGAAGTCTAACGTTAGATGTTATATACAGCAGATGGACTCTGACACGGTGGGCATCGCATTACAACAGCCGCACGCGTTGCAACTTACCAACCCGCTCTTTGCCCAAAACCACCACCGGCTGTTCGACATAACAACGTAACTTCCACTGCTCGGTTCCCACGCCGTATCGGCTCAAATGCATATATTAATACATGCTAACTTACATGGTGCTGACAAGAGACATGAATATGATGGCAGAAATCGCGAACAATGTTTCCATGTGCAGTTTGTTAACGTTAACGTTAGACGTCGTCTTTTTGTCTGGTACTAATAAACTCCACTAAAGTTAGCTAAACACTAAGTTAGTGTTAGCTAGTTCATGCTTACAGCTGTTAGCTAATAATGACTGTACCTAACGTTAGTTGTTCGCGGTCAAAACTCCGTGGTGTAGACAGTTTGACGTTGTGATATTAATACATTCAGCCAGGTTTATTAAAGCCAACCAACCCCGTGACGTCACACTTTAGAATACTGCACACAATGGCAGCGCCCTGGTAGCAAAAGATATAACGGTTTTTCTTTTTTTTCTTTTATATGTTTACATTTGTCATGTTTCTTATATAATTGTTGATTAAAGTGGAAATCCATCTTGTAAATCATGTAAACTTGATTGACTGCTTCATTTCCCCTTTAAGAACAGATGTGGCTGATACAGAAGAATATAAGAAAAGTGCTGAAACACAAATGTGGATTTTAAATGAGCAACACAGTTGAATATGAACACTCACCTGATACATTCACTGTAACACCAGCACTGATGTCTGATCTCGTTGCTTCACATCTGTACTGACCACCAGCAGACACAGATGTGATGTTGATGACTCTCTCAGTGCTGTCTTTGATGACTGAACCATCTTTAAACCAGCTGTATCTCCACTGAATGTCTTCTCTCTGTATCTCACATGTGAGAGTGACTGTCTGAAGCTGATCTTGATTCTTCATCCCTGCAGGTGATAACAAAAAGTATTGCAGTATCAAGATCACTGTCATGAACTCAAAAAAAAAAAAAAAAGTTTGCTTGTGTTGATGATTACATTATAAATAAATAAATAAATGTATTGTTAAAACTAAATAAAATATTTATATTTATATTTAGTCCACATGTATGATATGCTCTTTGAATAAATCATGTTCAAATTACAGCTTGTCCAACATTTACAATATTTACTGTACACAAGTTAAATACATTTTCAATAAGACTAGTCAAGTTGTCTTATGATACCATGAAATTAATATTCCTATTAATGTTATTTACACACTCTTAGAAAGGATGTGTTAAAAATGACTCAACCCGTGTTAAATTCTTACACTTTAATGCGTGAGCTTTGTTCATTTTAACTCCTTTATAGTGTTAATGAATTTAAACACAGTAAATGTGTAAGAAAGGTCATCACAAAGATGTGTGAACATGTAACATTAACATATGTGCTGTCCTTGGCCACAAACATTGTGTTAAAAAACATTACAAAATCCCAAAACAAAATGTTAACATTTGACAAAATTAATGTAAAGTCATTGGTTTTTATTTTATTGTCAAAAAATATATATAAAAATCTAATTCATAAACCTTCAGCATATAACAATAAAATAATTGAATTTTAAGCATAAAAAATATAATATTTAAATTATTTAAACTTGAGTTTCTCAGGGGCAGGAGCTCAGATGTAAAAAAAAAAAAAAAGGGGGGGGGGGCATCTAGAACAAGTTGAAATGTATAATAATCAGATTAATTGCAACAAAAAGATAGATGTTAGTCTGACAGCAGATAAAAATAAACCGTAAATAAACCTTTAATCACAGCAGCTTATTTGATTTTTAACGGGAATGAAAGTGAGGCTGTGGACAGACATCTTCAGTGGGTGTTACTGTTATTTAATGTGTTTTTGGATTGTTCTGCTGACGAAACACTGAAAAAATATCTTTCCAAGAAATTTCAGTAGACAAAAAAACCCCAGACAATATGAGCTGTGGAAAATTATAAGTGATCTATGAGCTTTAATAACAGCTTTTAACAGCGGATGTCATTGAAAACGGTAGATTTATCCCTCACAGCCTCGCTTTCATTCCTGGCATCAGAGCAGGACAGTAACGGAGTACATTTATTTGAGTATAGTACTTAAGTACAATTTTGAGGGATCTGTACTTTACTCGAGTATCATTTTTGGGGAGTACTCATGACTTTACTCAAGTACATTTGAGAGGCAAATATTGTACTCTTTACTCCGCTACATTTCTATCCATAACTGTGAGTACCCGTTACTTCTTCTAAAAAAAAAAAAAAAAAAACATCTCGGAAACCCTCAATTTGTTGTTTCCCTCTCAAATGTGATTGGATTGTGCAGGCGCCACTGATTGGGACAGCCTATCAGCAAGCAATCACCTTCAGCTTTCCGCCAAAGTCAACTCCATGGTCAGATTTAGATAAGAGACGAAACCATGGACGAAACAATGGATGAAGACGCAGCAGGTCCATCCCAGGAGTATTTTTTTTCCCAGGATGGTAGGGGAAGACTCATGAATATTCATTAGGGAAGTCATCCCTGATTGGTCTTAACCCCAGTGACGGGTAGGTTTAGGGGCGGGGTTAGGGGTAGGTCATCAGACCAATCAGGGATGACTTCCCTAATGAATATTCATTAGTCTTCCCCTACCATCCTGGGAAAAAAAATATGGCTCCCATGGCCCCACCTCGCCAGATTATTTCAATTTTCTGAACAAGTTAATGATAGTTTTCGCTTCAAGTGTTTGCTGTGTTTACCAATGTAAGCACTGTGGCAGTAGTAATGCAATATTTAGAAAATGTACTCTTGTACTCTTGATACTCAAGTACTTTTAAAAACAAGTACTTCAGTACTTTTACTTAAGTAGACATCTGACTGTAGTACTTTTACTTGTACTTGAGTAAAATTTAGCAAGGGGTATCTGTACTTTTACTCAAGTAATGAAGCTGTGTACTCTGTCCGCCTCTGCCTGTCATGGCGCCGCTCTGAATACGATCTATAAATTACTTTTGAGTGATTCGTTACAAAAGTGCATAAAATATGTTAAACACGAAGCTTGTACGCGCATGTGTGTGTGTGTGTGTGTGTGTGTGTGTGTGTGATGCACTTGAACAGTGGTTCTCAAGCTCTTTTACACCAAGTACCACCTCAGAAAATATGTGGCTCACCAAATACCACCATAATTACCAATATGAAAATACAGTAGAGTAGGCCTAACTATTACAGCTCAAAAATGAGGCAGTTTTATTTCTAATAAAAAATATTTATTATTGCCAGCCACTTTAAACATTGTAAAAACACAGATTGAATATTAGCACTGCACTGTGCTGCTTACATACAGGCAGGGGCGCCGCTAAGGGGGAGAAAACTAGGACGACTCTAAGGGCCCACGCACTTTTGGGGCCCCGGAGATCGATTTTATTAATGGAATGGGTGCAGTAGAGGGAGCCCAACCTCATATTCTTTCATAGAGCCCAAAGTTTCTAGCGGCTCCCCTTACTCTATTCAGGTAAATAAAAAACTTAAATAATGATGAAATTAAAATGTATTGCAGATTATGATTATGATTAAGATTATGTTATGAAAATGTATTGTACTTAAAAGTTAAATAAAAAACTGTACTGTACTTAAAATATTAAGTTAAAAAAGTACTGTAATTTATAATAAATAAATAAAATGAACACAGGCTCTGTAATCATATTTAACCTTTTTACACGTAGGCTACATTTAAAATATTCTGGCTGACCCCTGTGAGGTTTTCAAGGCGACCGTTATTTAGAAAGTATCACTTTATTGTTTCCATGGTGACGCGTCATTGCTTGTCACGTGACACACCGCAGCCACAACAGCGCTGAATGACTGATGATCTGCTTTTATTTTTATTTTTTTATTCAAAATATTGACGCGTTTTGTTGTTTAAACACCTTTATAATGATTGCATTAGTTGAGCTAGCCTACTGTATATGCGCAATGGGCGGCGCCATGTTAGTTTGTGCCTCATTATATGGAAAGGATTATTATTGCCGCTTTCATAGACATCAGTGTGTATTTTATAAACTCTACATCAGTGGACACAAACTTTTATATCATCTGAAACTTTATAATCCAGAGTGACATAAATGTTCAAATATACTTTAACAACAAGACAAGGCGATAGCTGTTGTGTAAAAAACTAATAGAATACATTTTAACAGCAGCAATCGTCTCTCCTCCACCATGTTTAAGTTTATGGGCCGCCAGACAAAAATATTGTTTTCGTAAATAAAAAAGTAAACAGATGAAGACGGATTCAAAATCTTACTAGCAGTCAGCAAGGGTATTGATTAACACGCTGAAGTATGATTATTGTATATGATGTTTTATATACAACAATAGGCCTATACAAGTAAAAATGAAATGGCAAGTCACTGTCATTAACAGACTAAGTTATATGGACTGACTTATGTTCAGTTCAACTAGATCATTTACATAACGCATTTAAAAAAAAATAAAAAAATAACATGAAGTGTGTTAAACGTACAGTATGGATTTTTTTCTCCACTAGGGGTCGCTAACCTATTTACAATAACAAAGGCGTAGTTTGATGACGCAACATTTGCTAAGAATTATGGATCTTGTCGTCAACGTCAAGCCGGCCGATCTAATAATGTTTATGGATGACTGAATACAGATGTTTTTATCATGACTGTGATATGAAGCAGTTCGGGATTGCTAAGAGACAGCTATCAGCTCCAAACGCGACGCGAGTCCCGCGGATATAAAAGGAATATGGACATTTCATTCTACCAAACTACACGCAGAATTACAACTCACAGGTCAGTTTATTAGACAAATTAAACTTGTGAGGTAACGCAGCGCTGTTTCACTTGGTCTAACATTACACTAGCACACTAAACTGCATTTGAATGTGTTTAAATGTATGTGTTAGTCTGTCTGTATGAGACTAGCAGTAAGCTAGATCAACATGAGAATAACATACAGATCATATTCTAACATTTTATCATTGTTGAACTATATAACATTGATTAGTTTTATGTAAATGTGCTCACCTGTTTAATAAAGTAACGTTACATGTAGAAGCGGTTGAAGTCTCGGACGTGGAGCTCTCGTTTATATACTGTCTATGGGAGCTCTCGGCATCTCGAAAACACCGCGCTGATATTGATTCTCGTTTTAGTTCTCCTTTTTTATCCAAAGTCTGCTGCCATGGTCCATAATGTTTGAACGAAACAACAACAGCGTGCAGATAGACATTGCGAACTACAGTGGTCCATGTCTGTCGTCTTGGTTAGGCTACTATCAGAGGGCTCTAGTTCATAGCTCTGGTTACCATGGCAGTAGCGGAAACCAGGGACAACGCGGATATGAAGCCATTGACTGCGACAAAACGGAAATAAAGAAACGTGCCGTGTCTTCGAATTAAATTAAAATTTATCCTGGTTTGAAAGTTGTTGGAAACAGTCGGGATAATGTAAGTACACAACTAAAAAAAATATATAACATAGATATAGTGATTTTTGCTATTTTTAAAGCAAAAAAAGTTACATATTGTGCCTTTAAGCACATCAGTCTCCTGTGTTAAATGCCACAAATAACGAAGTTGTGTTAATTTTTAAACTACACACAAAATTTTATTTTTTTTCTACACATTTTTAGCACCAGCAAAATATGTTTAAATTAGAGTGTTACACTGTTACAGAGTGTTTTAATCCTTCTAATAGTGCATGTTTCTTTAATTTCCTTGCTGTTAGGCTACTTGCCCTTCTTTACAAATAAACCATTTGCCATCCTTCTTTTTGGATCATCTGATCACTCTGTGTTTCTGAAGCTCGACTGTCATAATGCATCACAAACAATAGTCTATTTTAAAGGAGATTTTATATCACTCAAACGGACCTTTTTTTAACTGATGAGAAAACGTTTGTCTGGCGGTTGTTGAACAGAACCTGTTCTGGCCGGTAGATGGCGCTGTTTACAGTCAACAGGATTCAACAGAAAGACTATGGGATTAATATCCTGCCATGATTCAAAACTGAAAATAAAGTTCTGAAAGGTTGAAACTAAGTGTTCGAAAACTCAAAATCTTACAAAAAAAAGTTTTGCAAGATCGAAAAATAAGATTTGCAAGCTTGCAAAATGTAAAAAAATAAAAATATCTCTGCAAACATTATGTTGTTTTTGAGATTTCCTTCTTCAGAACTGCAACATTTTTTTTATGATGTTGCGCAAACAATTTTTCAGAGTTTCAAATTTGTCAGTGTTCTCCCACTGTATTAGTTTGTTTTCCAGGTTTGAAACCTTGTAAATGGTGATCTGAAAACTGCTGTGCGAATGTGTGAAAAAAAGTTTTGAAACTCTGAAAACAGAGTTTTGCAGGCTTGCAAAGTGGTAAAAAAAAAAAAATCTCTGCAAACATAAATTTGTTTTTGAGTTTTCCTTCTTCAGAAGTGCAACACTCTTTTTTACGGTGTTGTGCAATCATTTTTTCAGAGTTTCGAATTTGTCACTGTTCTCCCAGTGTATTAGTTTGTTTTCCCGATTTGAAACCTTGTAAATGGTGATCTGAAAACTGGTGTGCGAATAGGTGAAACATTTTTTGAAACTCTGAAAACTGAGGTTCGAAAGGGCGAAACTTATTACATTACATTACATTTGCACTCCTATTGCAGACTATTTTTTCAGAGCTGAGTTTACAACACCCACTTTGCGGAGATACGCACACACAGTTGCGAGCTTGCGACTCACGTGATTTGTGGCAGCGTTGTCACGCAGCTCTGCTCTGAAACTCTGAAACTCAGACTGAGCGAAAATGAAGCTTCGCAACTTGGCAACTTCAAAAAAAGCCTGGAGGGAGGGCCTTCTGCTCTTGGCCAATGCTTTGCTGTCTGCTGACGTACAGTCCAATCACAAGTCATATTTACTGGAAAGGTGGGATTGACCGACTGCTCTGCCAATGACGAAAGCGCACAGGATACGCAAACAGGATGCACGGCTTTTTTAAAAGTTTATTTTATAAATTATCTTTAAAATAGAATATTCTGAAAAAGTGACATTTCCATTTTTGCTGATTCACATTGGTATCAAAATACACTGAAAAAAATGAGTCGTTGGATCAAAGTAAAACAATTACTTCAACTTGTTACAAGTAATCGGTTTACTTTATCTCAACTTAAAAAAATGCATTTACTCAAATCACATTTCCATAGTCAACTTAAAGTAAAAATACTCTTTCAACCAAAGAGATTCGTTTAATTAGCATCAAATTAAAAATTATTATTTGGATTAACTTAATTTTTAAAACTTTTATATATATATTAAATATCAAAATAAATACAAAACAAAATTACAAACATTTAATATCACCAAATTTTTGTCTGAAAAAATAAGCCTTTTACACTCTGGAATCAAACATTTAACTGTTTATTTAGTGCAATCTTCCAACAAACTCACATAAACCAGAATTTCCACTTGTTAAAACATGTGATGCAGAATTCATTTGATTTACAAGTCAATACTGAAACCGTTTTAGTGCATGACTTAATAAATAAATAAATAAATAAATAAATACATTCAATAATAAAACTGTCAACAATGTAATTTTGTACAACAACAAAAAAAAAACATCCATCAATAAATGTATACATCAATTCCATTTGCTATAGTAAAATTGTCACTTGACATTTCAGATTAACTTGCATTAAATTTAGGAATGTAACAGAAAACATTGAAAAGCCCTTAATATGGCATTGATAAATCATCCAATGTAACATCAATTCATTGAAAAACAAACAAAAAAAAAAACACTGAAACAAATCAACATTGAAAGCTCTTTAAAAGACATGACATGAAGGAACATTTAAAGGGTTAGTTCACCAAATTAAAATATTTTCAATGAGATCTGAGAGCTATCTCACTCCTTCATAGGTTGCTATGTAATTTCATTCTGCCGGCCAAGACAAGTTAGTAAAGACATTGTTAAAATAGTCCAGGATCAACCTTAAAGGGATAGTTCGCCCAAAAATGATATTTAAGCCATGATTTACTCACCCTCAAGCCGTTCGAGATGCATATGTCAATCTTTTTTCAGACGAAAACATTTTCAGTTATTTTAGAAAATGTCTTAGATCTTTCAGTGGTTATAATGTGAAGCAATGGGGTCCAGCTGCTTCAAGTCCGAAAATGTGCCTGCATCCTTCACAAAAATAATCCATCCGGCTCCAGGGGGATAAACGAAGGCCTTCTGTGGGTAATCCGTGCGGTTTTGGCGTAAAAATATACATATTTAAAACTTTATAAACAAAAATAACTGGCTTCCGGTGGCGGTCGGCGCGCGTTCATGGAGATGGATGCTGGCTTATGACGTAGGACGTAGCGTAGGAAGCGTTGTGACGTAGAACGAACGTGACAGCGCAGTCAGAGAGCAGAGCAATCAAAACTCTGTTCGTTCTACGTCACGACGCTTCCTACGCTACGTCATACGCCAGCATCCATCTCCATGAACACGCGCCGACCGCCACCGGATTATTTTCGTTTATAAAGTTTTAAATATGTATATTTTTACGACAAAACCGCACAGATTACCCTCAGAAGGCCTTCGTTTATCCCCCTGGAGCCGGATGGATTATTTTTGTGAAGGATGCAGGCACATTTTCGGACTTCAACAATGTGGACCCCATAACTTCACATTATAACCACTAAAAGATCTAAGACATTTTCTAAAATAACTGAAAATGTGTTCGTCTGAAAAAGATTGACATATGCATCTCGAACGGCTTGAGGGTGAGTAAATCATGGCTTAAATATCATTTTTGGGCGAACTATCCCTTTAAGTTTATCAAGCGACGAGAATACTTTTTGTGTACAAAAAACAAACAAAACTTTCGACTTTATTCAACTATTCATTTTCTTGAGTTTGGGTCTTGAGTGAGTTCACGAGAGCGCCACGACACATGCGCGAGAACTGAGAAGATGATGTTCACGATCATTTGATGGGAAAGGCTGAAAGGTAAGCAATTCATTTAGCAGCATTGGCAAGGAACTTATACGTTTTCTCGTTGGTGTTTCACGATTCGGACATCCAGTTATGCACACTTTAGAACCATCCATCTGCGGCATCTTCTCAGTTCTTGCGCATGCGTTGTGTTGCTTTTGTGAACATGTCAAGAAGATGAACGAAAGTCTTACAGGGATGGAACAACTTGAGGGTGAGTAAATACTGACAGAATTTTCATTTTTGGATGAATTAACCCTTTAAAATCCATTTGCATCTTCGCTATGTCCATGACAATTTTTTGAAAGGCCTCAAAGGTATATTTAAGTACTTCAGGATACCTCAAGTTCTCAGTACGTGATTCCAAACATCATGGCACAAGCAGATGCAACTGAGGACAACTCATGTAAAACCTTAATACCATCAATGACAATGCTGATGTCCAGGGGAGTGCTTAGACCATCCCTTTCACAGAGCACAAAAACTGTCCAAGTTCTCTCTGTGCTTCATCTTTCTGGCCAATCTGAAAGAGACACAAGCAAAAAAAAAAAAAAAAAAAGAAACAATTCTTACTCAGAGAGCCAATTCATAAATTCAACTGCTCTTACCAAAAAGAGACCAATTACTTACCTTTATCTTCTGACTCGACTACAATGACTCCAAACTGTTTTCTTTCAACATCTGTATCTTAAAAAAAGACAAACACAGCAATCACCAACTTTCATAAAGAATATTAAAATGGATGGATATGCTTTTACCTAAGAGCCCAAAATTTTGCAAGTTTAGATATTTATAAATAATACGTTAAATAAGTTGGTGTAATTTGAACATTTATCAATAATTATTTTCAAAGTTGCAAAGATGTCATGTCATACAGATTTCATAAAATAATGTATTTTGTGTATCATATTATGTAATAAGTCATTGTGTGCGTGTATGCATGTTTAAACTTTTATGACGTAATCGGAACCTACTGCAGTGTGTTAAAACGTCAACAACGTAATTGATCAATCAAGTATTTACCATATATTTATTCTTTTAAGGTCTTACAGTAGTATGTATATATGAAGCTACTGTCACTTTAAGAATTAACACACATACCAACAAAGACAAACTCGATTTTTTGGCAAATGTTTAAGACACAACGTTAATGTTAATGTGAATACTTGACTAGGTAGACATTTTCAATTAAAATAAAATATCTATGACCATTCAAACGCCATATGACACTAAAAATAACTCAATTCAGTGCTGTGCAATAAAGTCTAAATTCTCTGATGTCCACTTTGAATTCAAACTTTGAATTATTTGATAAAACACGTTTGCATTAATCAGTTAACTGATCCTCATGTGATTATAAATGTATGATAAAAACAAACTTAACTTAACTTGTAAGATTACTCACCATGTAGGCTAAGTTTGTGTCCACCATGAGGTTATCCTGCAGCAAAAGAAGATGATGGTCGAGAAGAATTTTGTCCGTCCGTGGTCACTCGCGTGGCTTAAACAGAATGCAAACTTGTCATTTGATTTGAAGCATATCACACCAACTTGTTGCTTGACTAATTTTAAAGTATTAACTAACTCTTGCTACTTTATTTTTCTCATTCACCAATGTTTCTACATCAATCAAATGTCAGAAACTTATGCAATCCACTCACTGAACGAAATGTAGATACGCAATGTATTATTATAACGTTACAATCTCTACCGATAGTAACAATTCTATACTATTTTAGGGTTTTTCCTGGATCAAAATGAGTAGAAGGTGGTAAAATCCTGCTTGGAAAATAGGTATCTGAACTTGGGCTGTTACGATTGTTCAATTTGGTAGACGAGGAGTTTTACCGCGACGCGCTGTTTGAATACTGAATGGATCAAATGATTGACAGCAGCGGAGGGAAGACGAGTTTGCGCAAGCTTTAATTTAACGATGTAAAATTTCTTCTGTCCCTCACAACAAGATATGAAATGGCTTTACACCACTTAAATCATTATATTAGAATTTGTGAATGATTGAGTAACAATATTTCTGATTATTTATCGCGACAGGCGTAATCTGAGCCTGTCTGAGTTTTGAGGACAGCCGGATAGGGCACGCCATTTGACGGAGGCGTTCGCCTTGTAATTCTCAATGCAGGAAAAACCCAAATAAATAAATAAATAATGTAATTAAAAGTCCACACATTATCTAACGTTACTTAAGTATCTATTAATGGCTATCCATCGTTACTAACAGTTATAAGTTAACGTTAGCTAGCATTAACTGTAGCCTACACTTGAAATATCAGATGACTCTGACCAAAATAAAACAGATATTCAACCAAACACATGCATGAATGCATTGAGTTCTACTTTAATATTATACAAATGTATATCAACGGTGATAAAACTTAATGAAAACTTATTTTTAGGATTACTCACCAATACTGTGGATGCGCAACGGTCTTCATACAGCAAAACAAGATGGCGGCCGAACAAAAAATTCTCGACCCAAGCTTGATGACGTCAGTAGTCACGTGGTTTGGACGTGGACGTAAAACTGTTTGATTTAATTTGATCTAAAGCAATTATTTTAAATTACACCCAAACAAATTGTTTTACTTCAAGACAAATAAACTCAATTACATTAGACCAACGACATGCCAGAAAAGTGAATGTATTGAGTCAGATCAAGTATAAAAAGTTATTTAAACTAATGACAAGCCATATGCACTTTTTAGAGTGTAGGTAAAACACACTTCAAAGTTACATACACCATTATGTTTTAGTAAAGATCACATTAGTTAACTGTAGGCCTATAAATTACTTTCATGTTGTTTTTCTCTATCAGATTATAACAGATTATTATTTGATAACACCATTCAAAAGAATATTCAACATGAATGCCCCATTATGTTTTATGATTATTTTTTGTTTTTTAACTCCAATTGTATTCATAAGTTTTATTGGCTTTTTTATTGGCCAGCAGCAGTCATTAAACAAACATAAAATACACATAATATACACTAAATATTTTTTAATTTTTGCCCCATGCATTCATGTTGAATATTTGATACCAAAACAATGTTGTTGTTTTTTTGTTTTTTTTTTATGCTTGTTTTGCATATTAAACTTTTTATAAATGCCACCTCTGATGCAGATTCTGTTTTCTCTGCAGTGGGGGAAAAAAAATGTTTTTGTTGATACTAGTCAATTTGATTGGTAAAAGCAATATAGTGACTTAAAATATATAGAATTTGACTTGAAAGATGACAGTTAGGGGGAAATTGCCTTTATAAATGTAAAAAAAAAAAAATGCAATGAGAATCAATTTAAGATTATTGGTTCAGAATAAATGACTTTTACAACACAAAAATTGAACAGTTTACTGAAGTTAGTTATTGCACAAATACAGTACTTGAGATTTTATTATAATATTAGGCCAATGTACATGACTGAGTCGCTCGCTGCGTGAGGAAAGTGAGTCGCTCGCTGTGAGGAGAGTGAGCATGAGAATTTCGAGAGTGAGAATTTCGTCATTGGCAGAGCAGTCGGTCAATCCCTATTTTTTACAGTCTATGGTCAATCCCACCTTTCCAGTAAATATGACTTGTGATTGGACTGTACGTCAGCAGACAGCAAAGCATTGGCCAAGAGCAGAAGGCCCTCCCTCCAGGCTTTTTTTGAAGTTGCCAAGTTGTGAAGCTTCATTTTCGCTCAGTCTGAGTTTCAGAGTTTCAGAGCAGAGCTGCGTGACAACGCTGCCACAAATCACGTGAGTCGCAAGCTCGCAACTGTGTGTGCGTATCTCCGCAAAGTGGGTGTTGTAAACTCAGCTCTGAAAAAATAGTCTGCAATAGGAGTGCAAATGTAATGTAATGTAATAAGTTTCGCCCTTTCGAACCTCAGTTTTCAGAGTTTCAAAACTTTTTTCACCTATTCGCACACCAGTTTTCAGATCACCATTTACAAGGTTTCAAATCGGGAAAACAAACTAATACACTGGGAGAACAGTGACAAATTCGAAACTCTGAAAAAATGATTGCACAACACCGTAAAAAAGAGTGTTGCACTTCTGAAGAAGGAAAACTCAAAAACAAAATTATGTTTGCAGAGATTTTTTTTTTTTTTACCACTTTGCAAGCCTGCAAAACTCTGTTTTCAGAGTTTCAAAACTTTTTTTTCACACATTCGCACACCAGTTTTCAGATCACCATTTACAAGGTTTCAAACCTGGAAAACAAACTAATACAGTGGGAGAACACTGACAAATTTGAAACTCTGAAAAATTGTTTGCGCAACATCGTAAAAAAAAATGTTGCAGTTCTGAAGAAGGAAATCTCAAAAACAACATATGTTTGCAGAGATATTTTTATTTTTTTACATTTTGCAAGCTTGCAAATCTTATTTTTCGATCTTGCAAAACTGTTTTTTGTAAGATTTTGAGTTTTCGAACACTTAGTTTCAACCTTTCAGAACTTTATTTTCAGTTTTGAATCATGGCACGATATTAATCCCATAAAAGACTGTCTGACTGATCTACAACTGCAAGACTGTGTTTGATTGACTGAATAAACAGCTAGAAACAGTTTCAGCAGCATGAGGAACTACACAGACAGATGATGCTGTGTGGAAATGTGTGACAGCAAAATATGGACATAAACATCAGCAAAAAGACAAATGTGTGATCCTGATCTGATCCATACAATAAACATTAAAAAAAAAACTACAACACAACCCACATTTGTTAAATAGATACAATTTACTGTAATAATAATGCATATATACTACCTTCAGCACCCGTCCCATTTTGACCGAGTCCAGAGTGAACGAGGGACATCAGCACTAAAAGCAGAAGAAACAGATATGAAGCTTTTCCATTCATTCAACACAAGGTAAATCACACACTGAAACGTAGAGTTTATTCTACATGAAATGACAGTGATTTTCTGTTTTGATGCTCATTCAGGGGAGAACTGATGGATTATTCTCCAGAATTTAACCCTCAGGTGCTCTTCGATCATTTTTTTCGATCGTTTAGAATCTCTAAAAATCGCAGCTTCATCAGAATGGTACGAAACTTGGTAACTTTCTGGGCCTTGAAAGTTGCAATGACATTGCTGGCTATGTGGGGTCAGAAGCTCTCAGATTTCATCAAAAACATCTTCATTTGTGTTCTGAAGATGAACGAAGATCTTACGGGTTTGGAACGGCAAGAGGGAGAGTAATTAATGACAGAAACTTCATTTTTGGGTGAACTATCCCTTTAACATCATCACACTCAATGATGTCACATGACTCGTGAACTGATATGAGAGTCGATTCACTGAAGGATTCACTGATGCTCAACAAAAAAGCAGCAGTTTGAACCACTGAGCTTCACAACACACAACATATGATGTTAATCTCGTCAATAAATGTGATCAGTCAGTGAATCTCTGAAACTCTCTTTTGCTTTTCTATACAACTATTCATGTTCCATATCAATTTTGTATCATTCCCTCTGTCCCCGTTTGTGTTTGCTTATTGTTTTGTAAAACATGAAAAGTATATAAATAACATAGAATAATGCATATTCATGCCACTATGACATTACATAAAAAAAAGATGTGTGTGTTTTAAGACACTCGCATACACACATTACAAGCTAAAATTAATATGATTAATGTGGTAACAGTATGGGGAACACATATTCACTATTAACTACAACTTTAGCCTCTATAAACTCATATTTTACTGCTTATTAATAGTTATTAAGCTTATTAATAGTTTTTGTAGTGTTTAAGTTTAGGTATTGGGCAGGACTAAGAGATGTAGAATATGATCATGCTGACTAAGGCATATGTGCTTTATAAGTGCTAATAATCAGCCAATATCGTTATATGCCTGCTAAAAGTGAGAAATTAACCCTAAAATAAACTTTTATCATTAACGTTTCACAGCACTGATTCTTTACTGGAACAAAACAAGCTTCAGAACTCAGAACCAAATCAGATTAAAGTGTTTGAGACACATGACATCACTTCCTGTTTGATGTCGGCACCATCAACTTCATTATGACTTTATAGTGGCTGCAAAAATAATTTGGACACTTAGTGTGTTTCACATATACAACACTTTAATGAACCAAACCCAGTTCAGTTCAGTCCAATTCACACTGTACGACATCGACGACAAACTGCAACAGAGACTCAGTCGGTTTCTGTCGATCAGTGTGTTTCTCTGTCTCTGTTGGTATTGGTCAGCGCTTGTTTTTGCATTTATTAAATGTCTGAGGAGTGACATACTGTAATCTGGTGATTGTCCGCATTGGTCAGTGTTTTGTTAGTTTGAACTGGCATTTAACAAGAACCAGAAAGAGAACCAGATGCAAGACCTCAGTACTTGTGATGATCATAATGTAAATGGACAGAAAATGAGGTGGCCCGTGTGGTTTATTTATGAGTGATGTCGCAAGTTGCTTTCTAGCTGACATATCTGATGATTATGCAGTTGATACTTAAAATGTAATTCATCATTGTGCGAAAAAAAAACAACAAAAAACAGAAAGCACAATCTTGTGTGTAAGGTTATGTTGTAATGCTAAATATTGTCGTGCCGTTGATTTGGATTAATGCACATGGAAACGTGTGGAATGAGCCACGACAAGGAGATTCTTTCACAAGCTTTACTGAACTTCTTCTGACAGGGATGTAGGTTACAGTTCACAGCACACTCACCAATAGTGCGATATTCATATATTCAGTCCAAGCGGCAACCTCCCCGTCTCTCTCTTGAAACCAACACGGAAGTGAGTTAAACTGCAATTCATCGACTGGCCGCTTGAGGCTGGCTGCAGAAGTGAGTCAAATCTGTATCTCCCCCATGTTAAAATTACCAACTTTACAGCAGAAAAAAACATGTTTACAGCCTGGAACTCTATGTGGCTTTGGTCTATACAGCTAATTTTCCCCTTCATAACAACTGTGAATTTAATAACAACGGCCCTTCATAACAACGGTGAATTTTTTTATAACTCATCCGTTTTGATTAATATTTAAAGTTCTGCATAATTAAGGGTGTGGCCACTTGAGTGACAGGTGGATTGCCGCTGTCAATGCTAGCCGTTTGTCTGCTGTTACTAGCTGTCACTTCACCTCAGCAAATGTTGCTGCTGAACTTGACATCTCTGCAGTGTTTTGTGCTTTTTTCGGGATAATTTCATACAATTTAATACACCTCTTACTTCGCCCACGGCTTAGGATTCCGTCGTTGTCGTCGAGTATCGTTCGAGAGAACAACCATACCCAGGGGGCAAAGGGGGTTTAGCAGACATGGGCTGCTGTAAAAGGTTGTCATATAAAAATGAAATCTATGATGTCTGAGGATCACAACCTGGGTGGCCAACCCGGTCAACAAGCTGCTGGAAACTTGTAATTAGGGTCAAAACAATGTTACCTCAAATTCGGCTTTAACTCCCAGAATCACCCAAACATGCTAAAACGGTTTAATTATATTCATGAATCGTGAGCCATATCTCCCTGATACTTTATGCTAGAAACAAGCATGTACTTTTATGATGGATAGATGCACTTTTATGATGGATAGATGTACTTTTATGATGGATAGATATGCTTTTATGATGGATAGATGTACTTTTATGATGGATAGATGTACTTTTATGATGGATAGATACGCTTTTATGATGGATAGATGTACTTTTATGATGGATAGACGCACTTTTATGATTGGCACATGCACTTTTATGATGGATAGATGTACTTTTATGATGGATAGATACGCTTTTATGATGGATAGATGTACTTTTATGATGGATAGATGTACTTTTATGATGGATAGATACGCTTTTATGATGGATAGATGTACTTTTATGATGGATAGACGCACTTTTATGATTGGCACATGCACTTTTATGATGGATAGATGTACTTTTATGATGGATAGATATGCTTTCATGATGGACAGATGCACTTTTATGATGGACAGATGCACTTTAATGATGGATAGATGTACTTTTATGATGGATAGATACGCTTTTATGATGGATAGATGTACTTTTATGATGGATAGGTACTTTTATGATGGATAGATACGCTTTTATGATGGATAGATGTACTTTTATGATGGGCAGATGCACTTTTATGATGGATAGATGTACTTTTATGATGGATAGATACGATTTTATGATGGACAGATGTACTTTTATGATGGATAGATACGCTTTTATGATGGATAGATGCACTTTGATGAAAAATATACTGTCATTATAAAGCTTGGAAGAGCCAGGACACTTTTTAATATAACTCTGATTGTATTCTTCTGAAAGAAGAAAGTAATATACACCTAGGATGACGTCAGGGTGAGTAAATCATGGGCTAATTTTCCTTTTTGGGTGAACTATCCCTAGGACCATAGACATAAAATACAAATAGGACTACCAAATTGCCTATCACAGTTTTTGGCAAGTAAATCACATGATGTGACACATCCTATTGACCCTGTTCACATTTCTGGGTTTCTCAGAAGTGTAAGGCATCATAGTTGGGTTAACTTCTATAGCAGTGAATGAAAGACTACATTAAATATATATTTTTGTGTTCCAATTTGCTCAAATAGCAAAAGAAAAACGCCACAACAGTGTTTTCACAACTTTCAAAAAGAGTAAAAAAATAGATAATGGCAGTCGGAAGAAAGAAAGTTGTCAACTTTGTCATAGCCGCGCTATTAGAAACCCCCTCACAACAGCGTTAACTAGTTTTTGTGTAAATAATACAAATATAGCGTTATATGCGTAATTATATTTTATTATGACAGTATGTGGCAACATGTACGTTAAAAGCGCATCTTCTGCACTAAACAATAATATTGCAATATTCTAGACTCTTACATGTACCTAACGCCACACTTACACTACAGAAGACTGTAAAAAATATATTTTTGTATTTTCAAATTACAAATTACTTGTATTTTAATACTTTTTGATGTATTTGTGCCCATCTCTGGTTAAAGGTTGTCAGAAGAACTGCTTCATGCTACATAGGATGCCGTTGTTATAGGGGTTGGCAACCAAATGTAGTAGGATACAGCATGCTGAAACACTAGAGAGCAGCGACAGCAGCGGTGACTCTGAAAACAGCTAAACAAATTGTATAAACATTATTACAGAAATTAGTCATCACTCTGAATTGTAATCTGTTTGTCTGTTTCGTTTTTTTTTTTTTTTCTTTGGTACAAATTGCTACTTAATGTAACAGTTTTAATCAGTAAATACTTTTAAACCTACTCCACACATGACTCCTGTGTGTTTTAGTCTTTCAGCATTTAGTTGTCAGTACCTTTGTCTCACACTCCAAACACCAGGATTGAACACTAACCAGCCTAAACCAAAATCCTCAAATCCCTTTTTTTTATTTCAATAGAATAAATAAAGCTATCCCACTTGTGAAAGAATATTAGAAATAGACATTGCAATACAAATAATTGATATTGCATAAATATGCAAACGATATACTGTACATACAGAAACAGAGCAGTATACAATTAACACCATGGTAAACTTCTTTCTTGGATCTTGTTTGAATTGACAGGCTATTATAGGCTTGACATTGAATTCCCTCTAAATGTGTTATGGGCCATGAGGACTGTCTGGTTAGTAAAAAAAGAATCAAAATATGATTTCATCCAGTAAAAGTTAACTTTACATGGTAATTTGTTTATTGTAACAACAACAAAGGGAAAAGAATGCTACCGATTACAAATGGAATGTTCAATATTTTTTTCTTTTTTTTTTGCCTACCTATGAATTAAGAGGCATTGTTAACTCTTACATTCTAATTACATGTACAATCAAGGCATCAGATGAAAGCTTATCTTCCACTCTTTCTAAAGGTGTGCTCAGTTTGTTTCTAGCATAAAGTATCAGGGAGATATGGCTTACGATTCATGAATGTCGGCAGATATGTGATGTCGGCAGATATGTTGGGTGGTTTGTCAGGCTCCACTCCAATACTTTCTACTAACTCATTTTTTCAAATAGTTACTGGTTTAAGAACAAAACAAAGAAACCAGTTAAATAATAATTATAGAGATGAAGGAAATGTTTGCGTATTTCTGCTTTGCTGTTGGCTTCTGTTGTTGCCACTTGGACAACACCTAAGCGCAAACAAACAGTTGTCTCAGGCTGACAACCATCAGTCAGTAAATACGAATGGATTACCAAGATTAAACTTCTTCGGACATGGATACTTTGTCATCTACTCGATCACCAAACAATCTGATCACCCCCGTCGCGGCACGCCGAGCAAACAAAACATTGCCATCGGCTCGAACACCAAACAAATTGAACTCACCCATCGCGGCACGCTGAGAAAGCGGGATTACCAGAGAGGTTGCAATTGGCGTGATTTTGGTGTTCTCTTGACCTTGATTTTGCTGTCTGGGGACGTACAATTGAATCCAGGCCCATTTGCTGTTGGCCTTTCTCCGGAGGGTGCATCGGCGGGTGGATTGCGCGTGCAGCGGCTGACCTCCGGACGGACGGACGTCTTTCCCGAGGTAACAGGAATTTCATACGGTGACAGTATCCAATCAGTAAGGAAGCAACGAGAATTCAGATTTTTTCAGACTGTAAATCACGCACGGGTAATATGGGAGCCTATGTCTAAACCTAAGGGTATTCTAGGTGGACATTTGAACATTCGGAGCATATTGCCTAAACGGGATCAGATCCAACATCTGTTAACTGACTCTAATTTAGATTTTTTAGCGTTGAGTGAAACGTGGCTGAACAGTAATATTCAGACCAGTATGATTGATGTCCCTGGTTACATTTGTCATAGAAAGGATAGAACATCTAAAAAAGGTGGGGGGGGGAGTACTATTCTATGTTAGAGACACTCTGAAATGTAATGAAATCAAACTGGATACACCATTAGAATGTTTGGCTTTAAATGTTGTATTATCCCCTAAGATGAATTTTAACATTATAGTGCTGTATAACCCACCATCACATGATGTTTCATTTTATGAGAATTTAGACAAAATTTTTAAATATGTAAATACTCGTACAGAATCTGTTTTTCTTGGTGATTTTAATATTAACTGGCTAGAGAAAAGCCGTAGAAACAAATTAAAGAGACTGTTGTCAAAACACAATCTTCAACAGATGATTAAAGGTCCAACAAGGATCACACGAGCGAGTAAAACTATGATAGATCTGATAGTTACTAACAGACCACAGAGAATCATTAGAATTTATAATCTACTAACAGGGCTCTCTGATCACAATATGACCATGGTTGTACGGAAACTCACTAAACAGCGTTTACCCAAATTTACGATCGAAAGTAAACCAGGGAACTTGGGTATCCCCAAAAATAATTTGACACAAGTTAAAAATGATTTAGATAATTTAGATTGGAATAATGTTTTACAATCGAATGATTTAGAAAATTGTTGTAACTCTTTGATGAAAAACCTCACAAATCTGATTGGGAAATATAGTAAGACATTCAAAGGCACGCAACGAAAAGCCTCCTTACCATGGCTGAACAATGACACTCGTCAGCTAATGAAAAAAAGAGACTATGCATTGAAAAAAGCGCTGCTCTCCAAAACAAATACCGATTTTCTCATCTTTAAAGGATTGAGAAATGCAGTAGTTAGAGAACTGCGTAAAGCAAAGACAGCCTATTTTATGCAATTGATTGAGGAATCGGAAGGAAATAGTGCATCCCTTTGGAAGCACCTCAATAGCCTTACTAAACTTAAGCCTAGTCAACAAAAAACAATAGCTGAGTTGGAAGTGAATGGAGTTATCAGCACTAACAACTCAGCTATTGCAAATGAATTTAATAATTTCTTTATTCAGTCTGTTGAGGAGCTTGCTGAGACTTTTGAACCAGCAACCCTATCACAGACTACAAAGTCTGACCAATCAGATCTTTTTCAAATTAAAGAGGTTAGTCAGGAAAAAGTACATACAATTATTAATAAATTAAATAAATCTAAGGCAAAGGATGCATTTGGGTTGGACACTGCCTTTATTACAACTCACTGTTCTGCCTTGATTAAACCTGTAACCCACCTTGTAAACCTTTCCATCAGAGTGGGCAAATTCCCACAAAGTTGGAAACAAGCCATTATTACACCGATTTTCAAGACTGGCGCAAAGAATCAAGCAAGCAACTACAGGCCAATCTCAATACTGCCGGCTTTATCCAAAATTTTAGAGAAAATTATCATAGAACAGTTAGTAGAACATCTTGAAGGTAACAAACTTATCAACTCTAAACAGTTTGGATTCAGAGCAGGGTATTCTACAGAAATGGCTAATTGCTACCTTACCGAGAACATTAAGAGTAGGTTGGACAAGGGTAATGTTGTGGGAGCTGTGTTTATAGACCTAAAAAAGGCCTTTGACACCGTGAACCACAACATACTCTTGAACAAACTTACCACCTTCAACTTCTCTGAACATACTATCGGCTGGTTTGCATCATATTTGGAGCATAGAGAGCAACGTGTTAAAATAAACGCCGAACTCTCAACATCATTACAATCCACAATGGGTATTCCACAGGGCTCCATTTTGGGGCCTCTGCTCTTTAGTCTATATATAAACGACTTACCTACATGCTGTCAGTCAGCCAACTGCCAAATGTATGCTGACGATACAGTAATTTATGCATCAGCTAGGACACCAACTATAGTAGCAGAGACCCTTACCAAGGAAATGGAGGGTATATCCCAGTGGCTTAAAGAAAATCATCTGACGCTTAACGTCAAAAAGACGGTATCTATGTGCTTCTCAATTAGAGGAACAACTAAATGTACTATTAAAATAGATCAAGAAGCCATAGAGGAAGTTGAGGAATTTAAATTTTTAGGTATTATTTTGGATTCCCAACTCAAATTTAATATACACATTAACAAACTCTGTAAGACTGTTCGGACAAACCTAAACTGTTTTAGAATGATTAGGCATCATGTACCTGTCAAAGCAGCTTTGCTGTTTTTTCATGCTATGATACTTTCTCATTTATCTTATTGTATTACTGTATGGGGCCAAGCCTCCCAGACAACAGTCAAACCCATCATATCATTATACAAACAAGCACTGAAAAAATAATGGATCAGAAACCAATTATGTGGCATCACTGTTTGATTGTACAGAAATACAAGCTTTTAAATTTTGACAGTTTTATTAAGTTCTCTTTTCTTAAGTTGATTTTTAAATGCACAAATAATCTAGCTCCAGCCGTACTCTGTCCTTTTGTGACAAAAATAAACACAAGGAGAGTTGCCACTAGGAGAGCAGTGGGTGGCAACTGCATAGCAGAGGGGCGCAAAACCACTTTTGGCCAGTCAAGTTTTTCAGTGATAGGGACCCATTTTTGGAATGATTTACCAACGGAAATAAAAACAGAAACCGACCTGAAAACATTTAATAGAAAGGTGAAACACTGGCTGAAAGAAAATCAAATATGTGGACATTGAGTCATTTTTGTTGTAATGTATTGTCTGTGCTGGATGTGATGTGTTGTTTTGTGTAATGTGGTCGGGATTGTGTAAAATAAGGTATTTGTTGCATGATTGTGTATTTTACACTATGTAGTTTTTTATAAATTATATATTTGGTATATGTTTTTAGAAAGGCCTGACCAGGGACTGGGGTTGCAAATTAGCCTATTGGCTAGAAACCTTTTTATGCAACACATTTACACATTTTGTTATGGCTTTGTCTATGATAATTATGTATGTAATAATGTGCGCTGCATTGTCCCTGATAAATAAACTATAAATAAAATAAAAAAAAATAATAAATAAAATATAATAACCGTTTTAGCATGTTTGGGTGATTCTGGCAGTTAAAGCCGAATTTGAGGTAACATTGTTTTGACCCTAATTACAAGTTTCCAGCAGCTTGTTGACCGGGTTGGCCACCCAGGTTGTGATCCTCAGACATCATAGATTTCATTTTTATATGACAACCTTTTACAGCAGCCCATGTCTGATTTCCTAAAAAACAGGTGTTTTGCCCCCTGGGTACCAGCGCTGTATTTCAGTTGTTTTCCTCTGTGAACATGCACTAATGGATGTCTGACAATTTCGTTGCTTTTTGGAGTTTTCAGATTTAAAAACGTCAATAAAGGCTCGTTCGTTCTGCTCTCACGGAACAGATGGATTATAATATGCTTATGTACCGTCAGATGAAATCATACAGGCGTCGGCGCTTTCTCCGTCCATGCAATATATGCACATCCTTGAATGAGCGCCTTGAACTTCATAGGCAATTTATCTATAACCCATTTGAGAGGCGGCCAAAATCAGAATTTAAAATGGACTGAAAAGCTCTCTACGAACTTGACGAGCGATGCCGCGCTGACGGACCATAGACTATAAAAAAGTGACTGACATGTATGCACATATATCACTGTCACAAACACTCTCTCAGAGTAATATTAAGTTACTGCATAATACATTTTCAACTAGCAAAATACAGAATCACGATACACAGTCTCACTTATAAGCCATATCTTTTAACTATTATAATATTTCGAAGGGCAAAAATAGGAACTTTTAATTGGCTTTACATCATCAACTGTTACTTTAGCGCGAGGCCCTGCAGTCGCAGACTTGGTACTGTCAGTAGCATTAACGTTATACGTCGAGCTAGATGTGCGTGATTTCAGGCTCCTCAGCTCCACTCACGCCCCGCCTCTTTGCCCATTTTCTGTTATCCTGGAGTGACGCAAGGCCAAGATGGCGACGGCCGGCTCCGCCCACTTTAGGCTTCAAAAATGCTCTTCAGAAACCTACGGGTGACGTCACGGACACTATGTCCATATTTTTTTAAAGTCTATTGCTGAGTCCCAATTCGCATACTATCCGTCCTAAATAGTATGCGAAACTAGAATTAGTATGTCCCAAATCGTAGTATGTTTAAATGAGTGTTCCAAAGATACCCGGATGGTCTACTATTTCCGGTTAGAATTCGAAGTGCAGATCAATGCACACTCTAACGGCTAATATTGCCCACAACCCATTGCGTGCGGGAGGGAGGAGCTTTGCGGTGATGGTGGTGATGTAAACCTGGCAGTCGGATGCAGCAGCGGAGATGTGCCCTCAGTTTTGAAGTGTAAAGCCGCTTGTCCACCAGCGTCCGATCAATTTTTGTTCCGACGCGACGCCTGTGACGTTTTCGCTGCTTGGGGGAATGTACTTTAAATATGAAACCATAGCAACGGCCATACACAAATTCTCGCCGCCGAGTTTCCATTGGCTATTGCCCCGCGTTTTGACGCTCTCATTTGCATAAAGTATCCACCGAGATACTTTTTTGCAGCGCCGCTGTTGACCAAATCGATGCGACGCGACCCATCATGCTTTGCGGGGGCGTTTTTGCTGCCTGACGTAGTTCCATAGGAAATGAATGGGCTTTGGCGTCGCGTCAGAAATCGAGACGCTGGTGGACAAGCGGCTTTAGAATTCAAATGTTTAACCCTAATAAAAGTTATATTTTATTGTCTCGTAATATTAATGGGTTTATGTTGTGCCAAAAAAGTACCGTGTTTATCTTGTAGGGTCCGATGAAGATACTGAGCGTCTCATTGCAGGCTACAAAACAACAAATAAAAAGGCTTTAGTAAAGTGTCATGCAAGTGTCTTTTTTATGTATTTATTTTGATGTTTCTGTCTGACTTATTTGTAGTAATACTGTGGCTGTACAAATGTTAACTTTATCAGTCCAACCAAAGAAACTACACTTTTACTATAGTAAAAGCATGGTTCATTTTCATCGGGGTATTTTTAAGTATTATACATAAGTATAAGGTTAAGTATAAAATACGTTAAACAATAGTTACATTTTAAACTTTAAATATTTTAACTCAGAAAATAAGTAGCTTTCGTTACACACATTTGCACATGAACGTCAGAACCAGCCGCCTCACAAACGACCTGCGTCTGGTTGATCTACGACGACGCCCTGCTTCACTCCTCAATTTGGTAAAACACATTGTAAATGTATTGTGGAAAAAAAGATGGGAATAGTAAATAAAATTATATTGGACATATAAGAATGAATGAAATGTAAAATGTTTTGTTAACAGTCGAGGTGTGCGTAACTAGGCAACCACGTTCAAGTTCACGTTGCATGACGTCATCGAAGTATGTCCCAGAACGTGCATACTCTTTTGCTACACACTCAAAAGTATGTACTTTTTCCTCACAAAAAAAGTACATACTTTTAGGTCGTAGTATAAGTAGGCGAATTGGGACTCAGCATAAGATTCAGTCAATGCAGCTGATAGGCGCTCTTGCTCCGGCACTAAACGTGACGTTTCCAGCGTAACTTCACGCTCCATACTAAGGAGTGTGTAACTGAACAACCAATAAGAAACAAGAATACAGTAGAGGTAGTTAAGGGACTTAAAGGGCCAGGTTACTACAATATAACCAGAGCCCGTCTACGGAGAGCCTGCCCACTCCCTATTAAGTTCTATTGTACCGAATTTTGGTTGTAGTTCCACCAGAGTTCCACTGGGGGCGATCGCCATGAGTGCTAAATGAATGGAAGTCTATGGGGCTAGACGGCTAAATTTGTCTCTTTCACCCGATTGCCGTTGAGAAATCTCAGATTTGATTGTAGGTTTTGCAAGTTCAACATGGGTTATAGCTTTAAAGTTGAATGAACGAGTACTTAAGTCCTTTTGATTTCTTACAGGTTGAGTTGTTGTTGCTCATAACACGCTAGCATTCTGCTAATGAATGCTGATTGGTCAGTGAAGGACTGATTACGACCAGAGATACCGCTTGATGGCATCGTGGCATCCGAAGCGGGACCAGAAACAAACAAAACAAAAACTCGTCTAGCACGTGTGTTTACCTGTGTCAGCTGTGTTGTCGATGCCTCGAGTGAAAAGAAAGTGCAGAGCGCGAAAGCACCAAAGTGACTGAAGGATTGCCGTAAAGCAGTATCTCTGGTCGTACGATGTGTATGACGTCATTGACACTTTAAAAGACTTTTTAAAGCAAATAAGTGACTCTAAAAAATCTAACACCCAGCAATGTGTAATTTCTTTGCATCTCCTTTCGAATACAACATTCAAATTACTAGACAAAATATTATATCCTGAGAAAAGTGGATTTTGATGTGTATAGCGCCATAGACCTCCATTCATTCTGCACTCGTCCTGTGAGCGCCCTCATGTGGAGCCAGAGTGGAACTGCAACCAGTTCAGAAGCCGGAAGTTTACTGAGAGTGAAACTTCTCGCCTTATTAGGCATTCTCTGATATAACTGTAGAAGTGTGTGCATTATGATGACTTTATACATCCAATAAAAAATTACACTGAGACCAGCTTGTTAAAAAATAACTGTAAAGTGTCTCAGAAAAGAGAAGTTAGTTCTGAGAAAAGCTTGAGCATCATTTGATGACAGTTTCCTCTTGGTTTGATAAACTGTGTCAAATGTAATGAAACTCAGACACATCTATGAGTGATTTAAGTGTCCAGATACTTTTTGCAACTATTTCTTAAGATGGTCAGAGAGAAAGAGAAGTGATAGAGAAGCTGATTGTGTGTTCAGTCACTATTCTCAAGCTCTCTGAGTCTCTGATGGAGAGTTTCTTAAAGATACAGCATCATTCAACACTAACTCACATCAACACAAATACAATCAGGGGCCGTATTCACAAGACACCTTAAGGCTAAAAGTAACTAACTTGCCGATATAGATTTTAATCTGCAACCACATTATATAAAGATTAATTTATGTACAGGCAAAACACATTGAATGACGGAGAATAAAACATTACGGTCAAGTTGAAATCAATCAATATGTTTACATGCACCCTCATAATGCGACTATATTGGGATTTTGGCAATAGGCTATTGCGATTAAACTTTACCTCATGTAAATGCAATACTTCAATCAAACTAATGCGATTAAAGGGTAACGAAACCCAAACCAACTTTTTTTTAGTTAATGATCTGTAAGAATGGGGCTTTATTAATGCTGTTCATTGATTCGAGTGACTTTTTTGACATTTAGGTATAAAGGGTTTTAATTCTACAATATATGGTGTAAAAACGTCTAAGTGCTGCCCTCTTCAGGTTGAACGGTGGCTACTGCAGTTGAATTTTCCTATTGGATGTTTGAGCTCACCACGCCCTTGGTACGAGCTAGCGTAGATTTATCTGTATTTAGTACAGTGGTCAGGATGGTACGTAGGTGTAGTGTTGCTGGTTGCAGACCAGGGGTGCGTTTCCCGAAAGCATCGTTGGCCAACTATGGTCGCAAGTTCATCGCAATGTCCATTGAACTCTATTGGTAACGAGGGAACTTGCGACCATAGTTGGCTAACGATGCTTTCGGGAAACGCACCCCAGGTTGGTTGGTCCAGCAGACTTGGAAATTAGGCACCAGTGGTTGCATGCACTTGGCCTGGAAGACCGTGAGTGTGAAACCTGCATTTTATGCTTTTCCAACGCAATAGAGGTGGAAATGGGCTTCTCTACACAGCTGGCGCTGAAAAGCGACGCAGTGCCAAACGCTGCTCCTCCTGCATGGACTCCACCACCACAGCGCCGTCTTGATGTGAGTGATCATTTATATTTTAATCACAATTTATGGTTAGGCTAATGTTAATCCTCTGGGGTCGACAAATTTTTGCTGGATTTTTTCACATAGTGGCAAAATATGAATATGCCTAGAGAGTGCGCGCTATGACATCGATCGACTCGATAAAACTCATCAGATGCATTTACTTTACGTCGTCTTGTGACCCTGTGAGTCACTCTCCATTTAGAGAGTCTGGCAGCAGGTCTCAGGTGCACGCCCCCCCGCTCACGGTTCGTCCCCTCTATCTCCGCTGGGGTCTGCCCACTTTTCTAGCATTTTTCAAATATTGCCAGTGGGTGGAGTCAGGCTCTGACCAGGGGTTTAGTTACCCTTTAAGATCATAATCATAGTAAACTATGAGGCATACGCTGATTTTAATCACAATAAACAGGCATGTAAACACCTTAAAGGAGTAGTTCATTTTAAAGGGGTGGTATATGCAAAACCAAGTTTACCTTGGCATAGTTGAACAGCAGCTCGGTGGGTAAAATGACCATACACAGAATCTCAAAATCCTATGTCACCTCCTTAATATGAAAATCTCAAAACTTTAAACTGCAGCTGTAAAACGGTTGGATCTCAAATCAGCTCAGATGTGAAGTAACACTTGGGGGATTTCCTTATCTGGATCTGGTCTGTACATTTGTCACACCCCTAAATTTGCATACACACAGCCCACTTTCTTGGCCCAGCAATATCAATGGTGGTCATGCAGTCAGACACAGTTTAGCCGGCGTGCTAAGTTTACTGCTTCTGGAATGATCAAAAATACTGACGGTAGATGGCAAAAAAAAAAAAAAACGCTGGCGGGGAAAGAGTTAACATAGCTGTCAAATAAACGGCTTGCACACAAACCACTAAGCCCAGCAAGAGAGCAACGGGTTAACAATGCGTTGTATTCCCTGTTGTATTGCATGTTAAAAGGAGAGGCTTTGCTTTGCTTAAATGCGGCGCTTGCTTGTCTAACAGCACGACCCGTGAGACCAGGATGGTCATAAATAATATAAAGGCCTATTCCTCCCCTCACTTGACGTTACATGTGATAATACCACACAACAATAGCACACATTGTGTTTTAAGGTGCTGATTCAGGCTCAAACATATATGGTTGCACACCTAACGTCTCCATGGTTCACCTCCAGTGAGTACTGCCAATCTTCATTGGGCATGTTGCATCTTTGCTTTGGAGATTCCTCGTTGTAAACCAACCACTCAGTGTGCAGCTCATCTAAATATTAATTTACTCACCCTCAAGCCATCCTAGGCGTATGACTTTCTTCTTTCAGACGAATACTATCATAGTTATATTAATAAACCCTTATTAAATAAGTTCGGAAGCATCAGGGTGTTTATTAATATAACTCTTATATTCGTCTGAAAGTAGAAAGTCATATAAGGCTAGGATGGCTTGAGGGTGAGTAAATCATGGGCTAATTTTAATATTAAAGTGAACTAGGCCTACTCCTTTAATCACCTTATAACCGCTCTGACCAAAGTACGCTTGTGCTCGGTTCTACAATGACGTCGTGTGTGATGTTCACACAACTTCATTAATGAACTATGTGACATTATTCTCAAGTTTTCTCTTCTCCAAATCGCTAAACTCTGTCTACACAAATCACTGTGCAGTCTCTGCTCCGTATCTTCATCCAGACGGAGTATAAACATGTATTTTGAATTTGATATGAGTAGATTAAATGCCTATCTGAGAGTGGTATAACCACACTTATTAACGAATAATCAGAGTAATGAATATTGCATGTAAACTGGAGTGAAGAGTTCTGCTCGTGTCATATAAACATGTTACTGCGATTAAGACCTTACTCTGACTATTAGAAATAATCTCATTATTGGTGCACATGTAGTCATTGTCCCATCGTCTGCGCCGATAGCCTTGTGGGAAGCTCGGGTTGACCCGAGTTCGAGTTCTGGCTCGTGAACCTTTCCCAATCCCCCCCACCCTTTCTCTCTCACACTTCGCTTCCTGTCACTGTCCTATCATAATAAAAAGGCAAAAACGGCAAAAATAAATGTTTAATAAATAAATAAACAATGTCCAATTACCTGTGGCAGTTGTTTTCACGAGTGTGAATGCGAATAGAGTAAACGAGTAAAATAAGTGTATTTGGCTTGCTGTCCGAAGGGGATCGAGGGCTCAGACTTCATAATTTATGTGGTGGAGGGATGCAGAAAACTGTCGAGGTAACTTGGTGAGTCAGCTGTGTGTGTGTATATACTATATATATATATATATATATATATATATATATATATATACCTCCTCTTGAGATGATTAGATAGACCGTTTGAACATGCTCTTCCGGAATTGTTTATAAAGCACCATTTGTCGCTTGAATTCTACAATCTCTAAAGATGCAGACATGTAATAGGCTGACAATTAGCTGAACATATTAATAGTGACCCCTAGCCTATATTTTTAAGATCTTTATTTGCATATGGCAACATGATACTTATATGATTATATCACTGACAGAGACGCCTCTCCCATCAGCCAATCACTGTGGTCATATTTAGTAAGCATGATGACATCATCCATAGCAACGAGGCCATCCCTCCCTTTCTCTTAGCTTTAGACTTCTCTCTCTCTATTCCTTATTAAAAGTTGATCTCAACAGCTTTGTGAATAGGGTTTAAGAGAAAACTATTAACTAAAAACTTTTACTGCTATTTAGGAGAACTCTTAGTCGTAAGAAAACATGTTTTGTGCATACGGCCCCTGATTTAACTGAACTACTTGAAATAGGAAGAAACATTACAACAGAACTAAGCAAAAATACATGCACACATTGCCTCCATCTTTCACAAGCATTATCACACAGATAAATGCATCATCAACCTCTTTGTCTGATCAACACGCAACATATCATCACAATGAATTTGAACAATGAAGAATACAGTGAGACTGTGGATTCATAGACTCTCCTACACAACAATCATTATTGTATCCCATCTTCAGCTGAATACAATGCATTAGAAACAGAAGATATTAAGAATATAATAAAATACTCACAGATGAGAGGCAGTGCACTGGAGCCCATACTGTCACATTAATAGACTGTGTTAACAGCGCTGAGTGTTAAAACACACACTTCCTGTGTTTAAACAGTCATTTCACACTTCAAGAAGAGATGAGGGAGGAGGAGACAAAACTCTACACAGAAGTACATGAAAAAAGAGAAAGGAAAAGAGAGAGCCATTCTAAGATATTTAGCTTGTCTTTTGGTGTATGCAGGTTGTTTCAGCTCTGTTCGTCTACTTGAAAAAAGTTTTTCCAGTGATTGTTCTCGCGCTTCACACACTACAGACAGTGAATACAAAATTAAATCACCACGTGATATCTAGTTTAGGGCTACTGGTGTAAAGGCGTTTTCACACCAAGCATGCATGATGCACACACACCGAATGCAAATTGCAAAACGATTGATCGCCTTTGGATGATTAACGCCTGGACAATAGGTGGCGCTGACCAATAATACATTTTTCCATGTGTATGTATCTCATATGGTTTTCCATGGGCTTTATAACCTAATCCCCATTAAAAAAAAAAAAGGCTGATGCATACTTGCAATGAACTTGAGTGATGGCCACCTACTGGACATACAAAGTGATGTTTCCAGATTAATTATACATGTTTGACTCATTAAGGGCCTTTTGTACATTGGTAGGCTACTACACCAGAAACACAAACTAGCTATAATGCTGTTAACCAGAATTATTTTGACCAAATACATCACAAAATCGCAGCTGGGTCACAGATGCACTATAGCTACAATTATCATCTAGCTAATCACACTGCAAGCACATCACAATTTATGAGATTTTTACTATGGAGAATTTATAGAAATGCTATTCTGTTTAAAGCAATATTAAGTGAACATGTTAGAATAAATCTGTGTCTGACCCCAATGATAACAAGCCATTGTAATTAGAGTAATTTAAGATGCCAAAGGCCTCGTCTTGAAAGCAGACGAAAGAGTGTCTGAAACCAGGGAGAAAAGAGCGGTCGAGTCGGACAACTTTCAGCTCTGTTTGACCAGCACTGATCTGCAAACGCAAATAACGCTACCACATTGCTTATTGCTAAAAAAAAGTGAATGCATTTGAAATATTGCTGCAATAACTAGAACATTTATATAATTAACAAGTTATCCAATGTGTTTGACATTATTTGTGTAAAATGACCAGATACAAATCTTCTACCGCTTTACTATTATTGTATACATCCTCATATTGCACACAGAAGACTTGAAGCGATTTGTCAACATTTTAAAGCCCAGTATGATTTTTGCTATTTAAATACATGAGAAAGTAAACAAAGGAATACATTTTAAGATATTTCAATTATTTTACTACTTTCAAAATGTCAGAGACCCCAGTTGCAATGAACACCAGTAGCCTACAAATGAAAGTGAATAATACAGTCACACAAAGTGACACAGATAAAGTGATTTTGATTCAGGTCAGATGGACTGATGATCGGCCGCAACAGGATTTAAAACATGTTCATTTCTTCTCTAAAAGGAGTGTAGCACCATAAAAGTGACTACTTTTAGAAACGAGAAGTGCTTCATTCAGGCCTTCCTGTACACAGACAGATGGGTTTGATGGGGAAGTCAATGAAAATGACAGGCACGTTGTTACTGTGAATCTTTGGTTTTATGGTGATATTTTGAGGTTTATGAAACTAAAGATGCAGAAAGGGCACAAATATTTCCTCTAGTCGGGTAAACCCACAGAACAGAAACAGAGCAGAAGTCAAACCACAACTATTAAGCTCACCTCTATAGGCCTCTTAAACTAAAGACACTCTGTAATATTCTCTCTACAAGCAGCTGCTAAAGTTAACAATACATCTTCAATGATGAGCTGAAAGAAGCCTCTGTAAATGAGGTGATTTGCTGTGACTCTGAATTTTCATTTTCAACCACCAATGGCCTCCAAAAATGAAGGCTACTTTTAGAAACAACTAATGCTTTGACTTCCGCTACAAGGTACGTCTACAAACCACACCACCTGAGAGAAACGTCTGCAGAACTCTCTTTGCGAACATTAGGGTCGTTTATATTATCCATAAGGCTGTCAATGCTTTTATCATTATTTTTTACAGTTATTAAACATCTGTAGATATATTTAGCCGGTGAGGTGGTTACCAGTCAAGGGCATGGCCAGTCTGGGATTTAGAGGGTTTTTAGGCAGGCACTCGAAAGGAGACCTCGAGACAGGCTTTGGAAAATGAGATCATGAATATATCACTTAGTGAATATGAACCAAAAGGAATAACTAAAACTTAAACCACTAAAGAGTGGCAACAAAAATTGGATACCGGAAACACCGTAGGCTCCGTCAACTTTATGAAGAAGTAGGAGTAGTGAGGATAGCTAAAAGAAGCACCAAAGAGGAAAATATTTTAACAAGATTAAGGGTTGGGCATACCAAGCTTAATAAAACTGGTTATTTGTCTCTCAAAAGTATTATAATGAACGATAAACAGAGGGAACTTTGGTGGGAGTGGCAGAACAAAATATTTAAGAATATAATAACTTGTGGACTAGAGAGTGTGTTTTGTTATTTGAAGAGAACAGAGCTGATTAAGAGAATTTAGATTTAAAAAAAAAAAAAATTATGAAATGCGTCCACATTCCAACAAAGTAGGTGGCGATAATACACCTTAATGTTGGTGCTACCCGCCATAAAACTGAGACCTCGAGATGTGGGCTGTGTCCCAATTCAAAGACTGCATCCGTCGAAGGCCGATCGCATCACAGCTCGATGAAGGCTGTCCCAGTTCGAAGGCTCCTTCAAATGTGTCCTCCGTTTTCTGTGAAATGAAGGATACAACAGATGGATCATTCATGGCCTTGCCTAGTGATAGGAAACCAAGGCTTTCTGAAGCATTTGAGGCTTTCATCAAATTGTGTCGAAAAAAGGTTCATTACTCGAAGCTTTTAACTAGAGGTGGGCATAGATTAATTTTTTTAATCTAGATTAATCTAGATTAATTTTGAAATTAATCTAGATTAATCTAGATTAAAATGGCTCATTTGAATTCTGCCGAAGGCATTCAGAATATGTGTGCTACCCAAATAATGACTATAAAAGTAAGTCTTTGAGAACGGGTTTCTCAAGCCAGGTGGCGCATTAGACTAGGGGCTCATCTCAGGAACTGTTTCCAAAATGCATCACAAACTGCTTGAGAAAGCTGTTCTACTCATAGACTGTAAAAGGTTACTACTGTACTGTTACCGTCCGTAGGCAACAAAGGCCTATGTTATTATCAACTACTATAGGCTATCAATTAGGGATGGGCGATATGGCCTAAAATCTATATTTTGATATACATTGCAGCCTCTTGCGATAACGATATACAGTATATTATAATAAAACCATTACAGAACAGGTTACACAGACCCTGCTAAACAACTGCTAATTTTTTTTTTAAAGGGTATATGTAGTTTTGAGAACATATATTGTGCAAAACTGTAAGTATACAACATAATTTTGCAGATAAATAAAATTTAAGTACACTAGCTGCAGAGATCTTAAGTAGGTCTAATGTTTATTATAGCTTTGAGCTTATGAAACCCCAAATTTAAAGTTATAATATTGTCTAACTGATGTCTTTTCAGTTAAAAAGAAACACAACAACGATTCTTAAAATCGGGCGTAGACAGAGATTATGTGTTAACGTTACACCACTAAGATAGGATTGAGAATAATACGCGCGCGCTGGTATTCAGTGATATCAGTTTCAGTTTCGTTTTGAATTTGAGGTGGTAGAACGGATTAGTCGTGTGTTAACTTACCGAACCGTTACCCCACACACTCGGATAGTTTGCTGCTGTTTGTCGGACGGCTTAAAGGAGAAGTTCACTTTTAAAATGAAAATTCTGTCATCATATACTCACCCTCATGTTGTTTCAAACCTGTATGAATTTCTTTATTCTGCTGAACAGAAAGTAAGATATTTAGAAGATTATCAGTAACCAGACAGTTTTTGGGTCCCATTGACTTCCATAGTATTTTTTTTCCTACTATGGAAGTCATTGGGACCCAAAAACTGTCTGGTTACTGATAATCTTCTAAATATCTTACTTTCTGTTCAGCAGAAGAAAGAAATTCATACAGGTTTGAAACAACATGAGGGTGAGTATATGATGACAGAATTTTCATTTTAAAAGTGAACTTCTCCTTTAAATCCGAACCAAGTCCAAATAATGGATGTTGCAGCTTTCACTTACAGCCGTGTTTACTTAAGATGACGACGAATATGCGTTGCAGCCGGGTTTACCTCGCGGCCGCGGGTAGATTGCGTCATCATAGCTTGTGTAGTAGAGCCATCTCCCAACCCAACTTGGGGAATAGATTAACGGCGATATTTTTTTTATCGCGCGATAAGAGTCTCGCGTTAACGCGGCGCGTTAACGCCAATAACGGCCCACCACTACTTTTAACACAATGCACATTAGTGATATCTGGTGGTATTGAACAAATCACAGCAGAGCAGAATAAGCATGTGACCAAACAAAGCTTCGGAAGTCGATCAATACAGTTCTGTCTAATATCATCGAAATTAATTTGTGCTACTGAGACCACAACTCACAACAATGTGTAGCCTGGTCAACGGATTCACTTCTTGATCAATGAAAAAATAAAAATAAATAAATAATATATATATATAGTATATGATCATAAGTATGTGATCATAATTATAGTAATTGTAATTGAAAAAATATTTTGGCTGTTCGGTTTAAAAAAAATACAATTTATGTTATAGGGAAGTATAGTGTTCATCATTTAAATAATGCCTCCTCAATAATCATTTTCTTTTTTATGCATCATCAGATGAGGTCGCGAAGCGCCAATTTTTTTCAAACCAGCTGTCCTGAACTTCTGAAGCTTCAAACGTCATCAATCACGTGGTATTGTCGTTTCGATACAAGCATCGGTACAGTGAGTGATACAATAGTGCTTTGAAAACTGCGTTGGAGCATCGGAGCCCCGGATCAACCGTCCCATCACTAGCCTTTCCTACCCCAGAATTCATTGCGCACCAGTGACAATGCGCGGCTTTTAAAGTCTGAGTCCTTCGAAGGATGCAGCACTTCTGTTGCTCCTTCATTGCACGGGAAACGGAGGACACATTTGATGGCAGGATTTGTAGAAGCCTTCGAATTGAAACAGCCTTCGTCGCACCGCTTTGACACAATCGGCCTTCGAATGCGGCCTTCGAAGGATGCAGCCTCTGAATTGGGACACAGCTCGGGTTTTGTCTTATGCATTGAAGCGTTATGTCCGATAGCTCTTCCTTGTATGTTTTTTTGCGAAGACATTACCTGGGTGAGCTAAGTGAATATCAATCATTTTATCTCTTGTTGTATAATATGTAGTTTTGTTCCACTAAATTAGGGTATTGTGATTTAATGCAGAAGCAAACATTATGGATGGTTTGTTAGGCCACTGGTCAGGCCTGATCTCGTTTCATTTCAGCAGTTGATCAGGCCTGATTTAGCTTTGCTGGTAGCTTTTATGGTTGTTGTAAACGGGAGTGGATCGCGGGACATTTGATGTTTTTTTGTTTTTTTTTGTATATCCGATGCCCAGCCTTGTGTTTCCAGCCAACCTTAGTCACGTAATTAGTTTCTTTCATTTTAATTATTCTGCGTAAAGAAGTTAGGGTTTTGTTGGGGTTCATGGAGTGTTTTTTGGCTGTTAACATCTTTGAGTGAGAATGAATTGTGTTGTTCATTAAATTAGTTTTTCTGTTTCTGTTTTCTGTAGTCTTTTTGTTGAGCAATTTTTTTTTTTTTTTTTTTTGTCACCCTTGCTTTAAGGAAGAGTCCTTAAGTCTCACACACACACACACACACACACACACACACACATTCAGATGAACAGCAATCTCACATATTTAGAGGTACAAACCAGTGTTATCAGAACACAAAACACAAAGATAAAGTTGGTTAAAATTGGTAAAACTCATATACCACAGCTGAAAAAGTGTTGCAATCATATTGCCTTGTTGGCAGAAACTGTGAAAAAAAGAGGTGTCATTTTGAATTGAGTTATACATAATAACATTTAAACAAACAATAAAAATAAAACATGGACAAAATAATTATTTGGATAAAATATGGTTTACATGTAAAATGTAAATGTTTATTTCCAGGCTTGTGCTGGAGAAAGTGTTCAAATATCCGTATAGGAAGTGGATGTACAGAGAGAAGCTGATGAAGATACTGACCCCAAACTCTCAAACTCAGCATCAGGGCAGAACTCTGTTACTGTACGTTAAAACATGTGGTTATAATGTTCCTGGAAACAAAAAAAACAGCAAAATGACAGCAGGCCTCGGACGTGTAAAACCACATGCAATGAGGAACCAACAGCTTCAGCAGAGCTAAAAACCTGCAGAAAATAGCAAAGAGAGTTAAACAAGCAACACAAACTCACAATTTATTCTCTGTTTAGGGACAGAAAACATTCTAATTTACTTTAAGTTGTTGCTTCTGCCCAGTGTTTAAATCATTTTTTTGTGCATGTTTTAATAATTTGATTTGTTGTGATTGAGGTTCTGTTTTAGGGTTTAACTTGTTTGACTTTTGTTAAGTTGTGATTGAGGGCCTTCTCTCTGTGGTCAGATACAGTAGAGCTTTGTGATGCAGGGTCTTAGTATCGCTTTTAGATGGGCATGAATTTTAATGGCTTGTTTTTCATTTTAATTATTAGTGGGTTCTGCTCTGCAGACATTATTTGTAGTTTTCTAATCAGTATATTTTGGTGGAATTCTGCGGAGTCGCTATTATTGGGTGTTTGACCCATTATGAACTCTTGGTTTGTGAGCGGCTCTATAACTGATTATCATTGGCTTTCTGAAATGTTATGTTATTAATAATAACCTTCATTTTATAAAGCGCCTTTAAAAGCAGCTTCTCAAAGCGCTGTACACATCATAAACAATTGTTAAAAGCAACAAGAAACACATCAACAGGAAAATGCAAGTTTAAAAAAATGTCTTAAGTTGACCTTTAAAAATGGCATAAGTCTGAGCTTCCCTAAGTTCAAGAGGTAGAGCATTCCAAAGGACAGGTGCATAGAAAGAGAAAGCCCCGTCACCCATAGACTTTAAGCGAGTTTAGGAACAACCAGCATGCTCGATTGTGAGGAGCGCAACCTGCGATTAGGAGTGTAGTCATGGCACTGGGTTGAATGCTTTCCTTATAGGCTCCAGTCATAGCGCAGCCCCACTACTTTTTTTATTATTACTTTATCGCAGCCCCACAAAAAAAATAAAGTCACTTTGTTAGAGATGTGCGAACAAAAAATAAGAGATACAAAACATGGATAATAGCATAGGCGCAAAGGCGGCGCTGAAAAGGCCAAAATAATAAAATATCTCTAGAAACTCAAGCGGCCAAATAGCCTACGAGTCAGGGCCGTACCGACCATTGAGGTCTCCGAGGTCCGGACCTCGGTAATTTTTCCTGAGTGTATAATGAACATTGTGAAATAATTGCCTAATATTAACTGCTGCAATGATTCGCATATCGAGACGATAACTGACCTCATCATCTGAGCTGCTTCAGCACTCAAACACGCTCGTCGGCAAAATGTTTGAGATGACCGATCAAAGCAAGCGGGATTTATGTTCACAGAAGCGCGAGCTGCGGCAACGCGCGAATCCCAACGCGACGCTTCACGAGATAAGGTGCAAGTGGCTAAACTAAACAGCTGTTTTACGATAGAAATTTTAAACGACCGACATAAATAATCACTTTGCAAAGAATGTATCAATCTAAGCATCTTCAGGAAGGGGAGATTTACAGGTAAAGATAAAGAGACTGAGAGAAGAAGAACGAGAGAAGGAGATGGAGATGAGAGAGGAGAGCAGGTAGAGCAATAGCCTATTGCATACTGTGCCCATAATGAGAATAACTTTATTACAATGGATTCCTATTTAACACAGTCAGATGTTCTTTGCCAATGACAGTGGAAAAATAATATGCCCCCGAACCCCCTAGATCACTTTTGGGACCTCTGTATTTATAAAACACTGTGTACTGATATTGCACTGAATAGAAAATTATATTTTTGAAAAATACAATGAATTACAAGGCTGTACAGAACAGTGCACTATTGCAGACTTAGGCTCAATCCCAATTCACCCCTTGCCCCTACCCCTCCGTTTTGCGTGTTCCCGTGAAGGGGTATGGTTGTCTCAATTCTTTTTTGGTTGGAGGGGTAGGGGTAAGGGGGAAAGGCCAGATAGCCCTTGAAAGATTGGGCCTTATATACTGAGGGTTTAATTACAATATTTTAATAGTCAGTCGGGAACTAAAGTGGGCCGGTCTAAGGCATGAAACTCCAGGGCTGAAAATGAGTCCCACTCCGGCCCTGCTCCGGCTAAAAGGGCGTTACAATAGTCTATCCGAGAGACGACGAAGGAATTTATCAGCTTTTCAGCTACAGGAAAAGTTAACATTGGCCGCAATATAGCGATGTTTCTAAGATTGAAGAAAGATGTTTTAACAGTACTCTGAATGAAAGAATCAAATGAAAGATTAGCATCAAAAATAACTCCAAGGTTCCTCATTTTACTCTGGATAAGAGGAACACCAATGAGAACAGAGCTAATCTCAGACCTATGGTCACCCATTGAGATGAACTGGGAACGGTCAGCAAAATAGGATCTAAACCACTTCAAAACTGTCCCCGACACACCAGACACTCTCTCAAGGAGTGTAAGCAATAGACTGTGATCAACTGTGTCATAACACAAAATTGACTTGTTTCAAGGGTCTAATTTTATATTTTTGCTGCAAGATAAAAGTATTTCAAAGAAAAACTCCACAAATATTTTAAATCTATTGGCTGCTTTTTTTATAGACTTAAATATATATATATATATATATATATATATATATATATATATATATATATATATATATATATATATATATATATATATATATATATATATATATCACATAGGCCTATAGTGTTTATGTCATGAAGAGGACATCATGTTGAGTAACACAAGAAACCGCACTAAACAGTGCATTACTGCCATCATCAGGTAGCTTGGCTCAGAAACATTTTCCTATTCCTCTTAACACTTTATAACCACCCCCACTATATATATGTATAAAATAAAAAAAACACTGGTACTGCACGATGCATGTTCATCTCCTCCAGTTTCCACCCCTTTAACTCCCAATAATTCTCTATATCCTTGTTTTCCTTCAGATATTCTTTCCTTTACCCACAGTACATCATCATCAGTAGTCTATATGGGGGACTATGTGTCAAAAATGATTTATGACCCTTGATTTATGACCCTTCATGACATTGTTTATGACAGGAAGTCCTTATATGGGGGTTTTATGACCAACAGGTGGTATGTGAAATTTGACCCATGTGTGGATCCGGTGGGGAGGGGTTTATGACTGTGTGTTTTATGACTGCAGTAATGCTTGGTGTGACAGTGAATGTTTTATCAGGGGATGTTTTTTTTTATTATTGGTGGAATTAATAATTAAGTCCACAGATTGGTGAAATGGAAGTGAATGTTTTTTTGCAGGGATGTTTTTTCTTATTGGGGGATAATGTCCACAGAATGACGAAATTATGAACATGACGAAATCTGTCATGGATTTGTTTTTCAGATTTCATGGCCGCGTCCATAATGTCTGTGGGGCGAGAATGAAAACGGGTTTAAGAAATAGCATTGACAAACACATAAAATAAAATAAGATGACATTTATTTAAGTATATGCATTTAAAAGTAAGTTTTAACCTTTTAAACACCACATTATATGAGTTAAGAATGCAAATGTCTGTCTGATAGTCTCTCAGGAGTGTATAAATAGCCGATCGTGGAATTTAAGGAGCAGAAGAAAATATGTCAGAGTGAATTGTTTTCAGATTACACAGTCACATCCATAAGTAAAACCATGTTGATTATATGAAACAAGATGTTAAATGATCAAGTATAAATATTTTAATCTAATATACAGCGAAAGACTGCCTTACATAGATAAAACATAAAATAGTGAATAATAGTTCATATTATTTTAAATTTTAAATGATCAAGTATAAATATTTTAATCTAATATACAGCGAAAGACTGCCTTACATAGATAAAACATAAAATAGTGAATAATATATTTGAAATGTTAAATTATCAAGTATAAGTATTTTAATAGTGAATATTAGTTCATATTATTTGAAATGTTAAATTATAAAGTGTAAGTATTTTGATCTAATACACAACAAAACACTGACTTGCATAGATAAAACAAAAATAGTGAACAATATTGCATATTATTTTAAATGTAAAATTTTAAAGTATAAGTATTTGAATCTAATACACAACAAAACACTGACCTTACATATATAAAACATAAAATAGGGAATAATATTTCATATTATTTTAAATGTTAAATTATCAAGTATAAGTATTTGAATCTAATACACAACAAAACACTGACTTAGATAAAACATAAAATAGTGAATATTAGTTCATGTTATTTTACATTTTAAATTATTAAGTATAAATATTTTAAGCTAATACACAGCGAAAGACAGCCTTACAAAACATAAATAGTGAATAAAGTTCATATTATTTTAAATGTTATATTATCAAGTATAAATATTTTAATCTAATACACAACAAAACACTGACTTACATAATAAAACATAAAATAGTGAATAATATTTCATATTATTTTAAATGTTAAATTATCAAGTATAAGTATTTTAATCTAATACACAAAACACTGACTTACATAGATAAAACATAAAATAGTGAATATTAGTACATATTATTTTATATTTTAAATGATCAAATATAAATATTTGAATCTAATATACAGCGAAAGACTGCCTTACATAGATAAAACATAAATAGTGAATAATAGATCATATTATTTGAAATGTTAAATTATCAAGTATAAGCACTTTAGTGAATATTATATCATATTATTTGAAATGTTAAATTATCAAGTATAAATATTTTAATCTAATACACAGCGAAAGACTGCCTTACATAGAAAAAACATAAATAGTGAATAAAGTTCATATTATTTTAAATGTAATATTATCAAGTATAAATATTTTAATCTAATACACAGCGAAACACTACCTTACATAGATAAAACATAAAATAGTGTATAATAGTTTGTTTTGTTTGAAATAAGATGTTAAATTATTAAAGTATTTTAAAGGTAGTTTTAAACATGTGTTGAAGTGAACTTACCATCGGTGAAATTAGGAGGTCTTATTGTCTCTGGATAAAATCATAGATGCTTAAATTTAGAATCCTTAAGCAGAAGAGATGTTTGCTCTCCGTTTGCTAAATTGTAAATGAGGATTGTTTCCATCATGGCAGGGGCACAGGCCCTCCCCTTCTTCTCTGCGTAGTTGCTATATTAGCATATGCAGTTTGTTTCAGAAAACATCAAGCAATTAAAAGATAGGCCGGACACCTGGTGTTTTACAATCAAAGATGCCACAGTCTCCTATCATAAAATCTCCTGATCTGAGCATTCCTGTCAGGAAGGGAGACCCCAAAATGTGCCCATTCTGACACTTCACAGGGACCAGGCTGTAACATCAGTATAATTAGATGTATACCAGTGTCTTCAGGAAAAGTCAGGGGTCAAAACAAAAGAGCCAGGAATTTACATTTTATATAGCCTACTCTTATGGGATTTTTATGATAAGCTAAATCATCCTTCCTTCCTGGGGGTGCTGTCCCCTAACCTGTTGTTCTAGGAGAACGCGTGAAAGAAAGATAAAACCCAAAATGACACCTCAATTCTGACACCTTTTGAAGATCAGATTTCTTTTTCTAACATTTAAACTTGGAACACATTATAGAACACCCTTTGACTTTATGAATACGCAAAAATGACAGCTTAATGATTTTTATATTTTGTGCATTTATTTAAAGACTGCATGTAGGCCTACCATTTTGACGCAATATTAAAGGTTTTATGAAATATTATTTCTATTTTTCAGCACATGCAGTCAGAGTTACAGAACATATTAGTAGTGCAACAAATAAGGAGATTATGTTTTATTTATTTTAATCAGGTATGTTAAAAGTATGCTTGAATGATGATAGTTCATCTGCGCTAACATGTATTTGCTATATCCATGAAAATATCTGAAAAACCTGTTAAAATCTAGTAATGATGCAATCCTTTAAATCTTAACTTTGAGTGCATCAGAATTAATTGGATGTAAAATTATTATCATGTGACATTTTACTTAACGTGACAGAAAACGACAGTGACACCAATGACACAATGAATCACCAATGAATGACCCACATACGACCAAAGATCATTATTCTTCAACCATAATTAAGTAGATGAGACTAAATTGTTACATTTGGCATACAATCTAAATGAATAGCTTCAGTAGAAGTTTATCTATAAATGGGAGTCACTGGTGTCACTGGGGTTCTACCATAAGAAAAGAGACACCAGTGACAGCAACACCAGTAACAGTTTTCATGAAAAATACCACATCTTGTCAATCATGGTATACTAACTAAATGAAGTTGTTTATGCCATAAGTATTCTAGTTTATTTTTTATTATTTTTTACAACTCCCTAACAGTAAAGCAGGTCATACCAGTGAGTTCAACTAAAGCTTCATATGAAACCATGAGATAAATGAGAAGATTTTGATACCTGAAAAGAGGCCATGGGCCTCTCTTCATAGATATTCATGAATTTGGAAGAAGGAAGTTGAGTGATGTCATCAGTATGATTTTTATTTTAAAAAACATTAGATTTTTGTTTAACGGTAACACCAGTGACACAACTCCAGGGGACCACTACTTTCAAATATTAAAAATCAAATATTGCCACATAGAAGGCTCAAGACGACATAATTGTTCAAATAACATATTGTTTTATTTTAAAATGTAAAGAAATTGTAACCCTAAAGTATTTTTCAAGTGCGATATTTCTGTAAAGGCTAGGGACAGAAAATGGACAATGCCATAAAATGACCCAGAAATGATTTTGCATAAATTTTACCCAAGCTATTATTTTACACAACAGCATCTGTTGAAAACATTACAATTTTAAAGCAAAAACTGTGCTTAGTCGTCTTAAATCTTATTTATCCAAAGATATTCAAACAGTATTTTGTCCACCGACACATACCAGATGTATCCGTGGAGTGCGTATGTAACGTTATGTATGTATTTGTATATGTGTGCGTGTATGAAAAAGTATCCTAAATGAAAACTATGCAGCCCAGAAACTTTTCTAAACTATAGCAAAACAAAACATTAAACATTACTAAATCACCCACTTAACATTAATCTGGTACAAAACAATTTTAGCATTTACTCTCCCCCTTTAAGTGTCATGGCAAAGCATGCGGGGGAGTAGAGATCCCAGCCCAGTTTCAGTTCAATTTAAGTTTGTCAAATAAAAAGAAACAAGTTCATAGAACTCAAATCAATTAAACAGTTCAACATAATTAAAATGTGTAAGTTTTGTGAACTCAAAAGAAAAGAAAGTTCTTAATACTCATAAAAGTTAATTTGATTGAACTAATTTGTACAGTACAATTTAAGTTGGCCCTACTCAACCAAGTCATTATTTTGAGTTTTTGTAATTATTACAGTGTATCTTTAGAAAATCAGCACACATAAGCCTCTGTGGTCCATGACGTAGCATAAGTAAAGTTGTCTTGAGTGGATATTTAATTGTGCTCGTCTTAAGGTCTTCAGAAGTCATTACTTCAGGGTTCAGTGGGGATCCCGAGAATATTTAATTTCCCTTAAAACCAAAGATTAAGCTAAAAGACACTAGTTTCCAGTGTTCCCTACCAAAATCAGATAGTGTATACAATTTGTATTACACTTTTTGTTGTGTTATGACACAATGTCATTAATTGGTACTTTTTATTTTATAAAATGTACTTTTCTAACGTCTACACTGTTTCAATGTCAATTAATATCCTAGCAAGTATAAAATATAAATGAAATATTATAAATATGCCTGACGCAATGTTTTCAAGAAATAGCTGTTGCAATACTCCACACAGTTCCTCACACAATGACATCCCGCCCAAAACAAAGACTGTATGTTTTGTATTACACTTTTCAAAGAATAATCTAGCTTTAAAGTTAGAATAAAACAGTAAAAAACAATCATGCTGTAGCTTCATACCTGTTGTGTTCTGACACAAAGCCATTAACTGGTTATTTTTGTGTTATAAATGTAGCCTACTTATCTAATTTCTACAAATTTCAATCGGATAAATATAGAGTTAACACACGATGAAACAAGTGAATAATGCTACCAAATACATCTGACACAATGTTTTAAGAAAAGCAGTGTTTAAAATACAGATGATTTTTCTTTTGACAATCAAATAATACCCCTGTGGGTTTAACATCCAATAAGTAGTAATTTATGCAAAGGTTATATGTTTTATTAAGTTGTCATAAACAACACCCAGATCCTCCCATAGTTGTAGTAAACATTTACAATATGTAAATGGATCAGTTTTCAGATTTGTTAAAGTGCCTGTACCACATTATTGTGAGGCAATCACATTTGAGGAATAATGTGATTTATATATTTTTCCCCACTAGCGGATGACACTGTTTACATCTTGTTTCTTTCACAGTTTTTAGACGAAGACTACACTTTGAGCACTGTCAAACATGTTCATATAGGATTAATGAACAAATACAGCATAAGAAAATTATATAAATTTTAAAATTTAAACTGTGATATTCTTTTAGGTCTGTCTACGAAGCGGTCACAGGACACATAACAGGCCCAATGTGAAAAGTGAGGCCTGATGGTTTTTCTATCACACATACGTCTGTTACACTTAAAACAAAGCCATCAATTAAGTTATGCATTAAAGTGTCAAGGTGTCACAGATAGACAATTTGTCATGTTTGTCTTCACAGTGTGTGTTTCTTTAAGAAAAACAGTCTTTGTCCCACATCAGCAGCATACCAAAATTGTTTAACATATCTTAATTTTTCACGATTATAAATATTGATTGGCATCAGCTCACAGCTCAATTGTTACCAAATGCTAATGAAGAGATAATCTACAGAATGTCACTGTCACATTAGTTTGCTATTACCAAAGATTTGACTATGAAGCAAAAAAACTAAAACAGCAATTAGTTGTAGCAGTATGGAGATTGAGTTTTATGTTTCTTTGATTTTGTTCTCATTTTTCTAAAACAGCCTGTTTTAAACTGTTTACCTCGGTTTCATTCTTAACATCACCATTCTTGTTGTAATGCCGGGTGTGATTGTAATGTTTGTGTAGTGTTTTCTTTACACTTTTCCCTGGATATCTGTTTCCTATGTAATGTTAGTGAACTCGAGGTCTTCTCGTCTTCTATTTGTTCATATACGACAGTATTATGAATTTGCTTGATTTAATAACTTCCAATGCTGTGTATTATATCCATATATGTGTTACATAACGCCAACATGTATTTAAAGGACCATTGTGTTACAGCAAAACCACTATTTGTAGAATGATATTGTAATGTATCGAGTTTTTGCCTCTGTTTTTCTGTTACTCGACATTATCTCAGTGTTTCTTGCTATGTTTATTTTGTTTTTGTTTAACCGTGATCCAATTTTCACACCTCAAATCTTACAGACGTAATGTGTTTTTCAGAATTTAGACTACTGTTTAAAAGTGAACGTGTAGGGTTATATACAAACGGTACATTGTTTTTAATCTCACTATAGAGACAATTTAATAAACGCTTCAGGGACTGAACTTTAACATTTTAATCTTTGGTAAAAGTTAACTTAAAGTTGGCACAAAAAGAAAATTCCATCCTATCTATCCTTTCTAAATGTATGTTATGGATATATTGCGAACAATTCAGGCATATGTTTTGACCGTGTAATGTTTAATCAAAATTCTGCTGGAAACTTAAAAATATATGGTGGATTTACTTGTGGAATTTAATTAACATTGTTTATTTCAGTAGACTTAAGTTTATTACATAAGGTTAATTCAGTGCCATTTAGATTCAGGTTAACATTCTTAATTTCGTCCAAAACTATTAAGTTCAATTATCCTAAAATTAATATCAAACAAAAATTAAAACAAATAATCCAATTGTTTAATTGATTCTTTTATTTAGTGAATGCGTTCAACAATTTTACAACTTTTGCAAATGTCATCTAATAAGAAAACCTTTTAAAAAATCTTTACTCCGTAGTAAAGACTCTTAATGTTAAGCATTTGCTAGAAAACGGTTATGTTGCATCCAATGTATGTCTGAAGTAGTTGTTTTTATTATTATTAAAACCACTTTAATTGTTGTTAGCACGTCCTCACCCAAGCACATGGTCTACACTTCATCACAATGGTAACCTCCAAAAACACTAACATATCAGAAACTCTTTTAAATATAAACATTAAAGAACATTAATCATTAACAAGTCACCAATTTTTTATCACGATGATGAAAAAACACATAAAATAAAGTTTTATTTTAAATTTACACCCCTATCCAGTCCTGTGCAAAGCATGATGGGGAGGGGGAAATCCTGTTCCTAGTTTTCTATATTGCTATTTTAACACAACTAAACTCATTTATGTAATCTCAACTCAAATGGATTAAGTAAAACGGTTGAAAAGAATCGTGTTGAATTAACTCCATTTACTTAAGTAAATTGAGAAAGCATCAAATGTTATTTTTGGTCTACTTAACTGAAACATGTTCTTTCGACATGAAAATATTGAGTTAAGCCAAACGCAACTGTTTCAAGTCAGTTTAACGCAATGCATTGTGTTTGAATGAGAAAGCTAATACAACGGTGTTAAATGAAAATTATTTTTAAATAAACTGTTCAGTTTATTTAAAAATCATTTTTGAGCGAAAACAAAAACTTCTCTCTGGTGACATGCAGGACTCGTTGTTTATGCAGGACCTAGTTATTTATGGCGTGCTGATGACGACCCCCAAACACAACAGGAGGGCGAGGGTGGACCTCAAATGCTGTCCTGATAAACTCAGAGCTCACAGAGCTTACAGAGCTCAGCCTCAGTTATCGCACGCAAGCCGCTTTCCTAACTGATGCGTGTGTGGTGGTAACGATTCCGCAGCTAAACCCGGTTTCGACGCTACAGATGGCTGCTTCAGCACCGTTGGATTCTTCTGGATACACTTCTGACCCAAAACCCAAACTTCAGAACGTTAACGCACAAGGCCTGGACAACCGCAAGGACTCACTCAGGAGATTCAAGGACCTAACCGAATCTTTCATCATCAAACAGGGGCCTATTCGACAATTGAAAAATCTAGAAACTTCTGAAATAGAGAGCGACTGCCCGTCAAGTTCTAGCGATGCGGGGCACCAGTATCATCCGGAGTGCGAGTGCGCCACGGGCAATGAGTGTCGTTTAAGAGCTACGATAGACTGTATGTTTAAAGATTATTTTAGAGGCCAGATGGTTAGCTTGATGCGTAGGATCATCGATGCTGCATGTGATATGAAAAAAGATTGTGTGTTGGATACCAAACGTGTAACAAATCTCAAAAATGAAATGGATGTTGTAAGAGGCCTGACAAATTCATGGACAGATGTGACCCCCATGTTTTTTAACACCAAAGAGCCGATTGGTGTAATCCTCAGAAAAGTTCTGGATGTGTTGTGTGAATGTGGTGGTGAACTAGAAGTCACTCAAATATTGTGTATGTATACATTTGTAACAGATCTCTGTGTGTCACTGGTGTCAAAAAATGCAAAAACTGACCTTGCTGAAATAGTTGAAAGTCTGGTCAACTATACCCTTGACCAAAACATGATAGCCTGCCGCGATTTCCTATTCTGGCTAGACCACCTGTAAATGGCATTATTGTTTTCATATTGTTTTCGGACAATCATATTTTTGTAAAGAAAAATATTGTTGAAATAAAAGGTTGAGTCACTTAACTCGTCATTCATTTGTCTGAGCTAGTAAAAATGGTATTATGCATCTTGATTCTTACAAATTAATAATTTAATAATCTTCATTCATTGTTTTGCGGCATTTTAAAACATACTACAAGATTTAAAGCAGCACTCAGTAGCTTCGGGATTTCTTCGCTGTATTCTCGCTTTTTGCTCGCAGGTTTCTCTCTAGAGCTCCCCCCACAGCTTCGGAATAAATATTTAAAACACTGTTGTAAAAACTCGTTGGTGATTCTCAGACACGATGGCTAGTAGATCAACGACATCAAAGCAGATGGGACATTCTTTAAAACGTCTTCTTCATTCGGGTTCGAACAGCGTGAGGGAGCGCAATAATGACAGCAGTTTAGCAGATTTCTTTTGGCCGTAAAGCAATTGTTTACATCACGAGACCTGATATCACGCGAGACTTCCTGACGCGGCGGCCGGTGGCCCGCCGGCTCAAAGTTGCAAGTGCGTATTTTCCGCTCACGGGCACCAGGGGGGTGCGAAACGACCACCATTCAACCCGAAATAAGTAATATAACCATTCCAATGACTCCGAAGCAGTTCAGTTAAGGTAAAAAAAGTTACTTAGTTCACCTTTAAAAGATTAAATATTTCAGAGAACCTATGTCACCAGAGAGAAGTTTTTGTTTTCGCTCAAAAATGATTTTTAAATAAACTGAACAGTTTATTTAAAAATAATTTTCATTTAACACCGTTGTATTAGCTTTCTCATTCAAACACAATGCATTGCGTTAAACTGACTTGAAACAGTTGCGTTTGGCTTAACTCAATATTTTCATGTCGAAAGAACATGTTTCAGTTAAGTAGACCAAAAATAACATTTGATGCTTTCTCAATTTACTTAAGTAAATGGAGTTAATTCAACACGATTCTTTTCAACCGTTTTACTTAATCCATTTGAGTTGAGATTACATAAATGAGTTTAGTTGTGTTAAAATAGCAATATAGAAAACTAGGAACAGGATTTCCCCCTCCCCATCATGCTTTGCACAGGACTGAATAGGGGTGTAAATTTGAAATAAAACTTTATTTTATGTGTTTTTTCATCATCGTGATAAAAAATTGGTGACTTGTTAATGATTAATGTTCTTTAATGTTTATATTTAAAAGAGTTTCTGATATGTTAGTGTTTTTGGAGGTTACCATTGTGATGAAGTGTAGACCATGTGCTTGGGTGAGGACGTGCTAACAACAATTAAAGTGGTTTTAATAATAATAAAAACAACTACTTCAGACATACATTGGATGCAACATAACCGTTTTCTAGCAAATGCTTAACATTAAGAGTCTTTACTACGGAGTAAAGATTTTTTAAAAGGTTTTCTTATTAGATGACATTTGCAAAAGTTGTAAAATTGTTGAACGCATTCACTAAATAAAAGAATCAATTAAACAATTGGATTATTTGTTTTAATTTTTGTTTGATATTAATTTTAGGATAATTGAACTTAATAGTTTTGGACGAAATTAAGAATGTTAACCTGAATCTAAATGGCACTGAATTAACCTTATGTAATAAACTTAAGTCTACTGAAATAAACAATGTTAATTAAATTCCACAAGTAAATCCACCATATATTTTTAAGTTTCCAGCAGAATTTTGATTAAACATTACACGGTCAAAACATATGCCTGAATTGTTCGCAATATATCCATAACATACATTTAGAAAGGATAGATAGGATGGAATTTTCTTTTTGTGCCAACTTTAAGTTAACTTTTACCAAAGATTAAAATGTTAAAGTTCAGTCCCTGAAGCGTTTATTAAATTGTCTCTATAGTGAGATTAAAAACAATGTACCGTTTGTATATAACCCTACACGTTCACTTTTAAACAGTAGTCTAAATTCTGAAAAACACATTACGTCTGTAAGATTTGAGGTGTGAAAATTGGATCACGGTTAAACAAAAACAAAATAAACATAGCAAGAAACACTGAGATAATGTCGAGTAACAGAAAAACAGAGGCAAAAACTCGATACATTACAATATCATTCTACAAATAGTGGTTTTGCTGTAACACAATGGTCCTTTAAATACATGTTGGCGTTATGTAACACATATATGGATATAATACACAGCATTGGAAGTTATTAAATCAAGCAAATTCATAATACTGTCGTATATGAACAAATAGAAGACGAGAAGACCTCGAGTTCACTAACATTACATAGGAAACAGATATCCAGGGAAAAGTGTAAAGAAAACACTACACAAACATTACAATCACACCCGGCATTACAACAAGAATGGTGATGTTAAGAATGAAACCGAGGTAAACAGTTTAAAACAGGCTGTTTTAGAAAAATGAGAACAAAATCAAAGAAACATAAAACTCAATCTCCATACTGCTACAACTAATTGCTGTTTTAGTTTTTTTGCTTCATAGTCAAATCTTTGGTAATAGCAAACTAATGTGACAGTGACATTCTGTAGATTATCTCTTCATTAGCATTTGGTAACAATTGAGCTGTGAGCTGATGCCAATCAATATTTATAATCGTGAAAAATTAAGATATGTTAAACAATTTTGGTATGCTGCTGATGTGGGACAAAGACTGTTTTTCTTAAAGAAACACACACTGTGAAGACAAACATGACAAATTGTCTATCTGTGACACCTTGACACTTTAATGCATAACTTAATTGATGGCTTTGTTTTAAGTGTAACAGACGTATGTGTGATAGAAAAACCATCAGGCCTCACTTTTCACATTGGGCCTGTTATGTGTCCTGTGACCGCTTCGTAGACAGACCTAAAAGAATATCACAGTTTAAATTTTAAAATTTATATAATTTTCTTATGCTGTATTTGTTCATTAATCCTATATGAACATGTTTGACAGTGCTCAAAGTGTAGTCTTCGTCTAAAAACTGTGAAAGAAACAAGATGTAAACAGTGTCATCCGCTAGTGGGGAAAAATATATAAATCACATTATTCCTCAAATGTGATTGCCTCACAATAATGTGGTACAGGCACTTTAACAAATCTGAAAACTGATCCATTTACATATTGTAAATGTTTACTACAACTATGGGAGGATCTGGGTGTTGTTTATGACAACTTAATAAAACATATAACCTTTGCATAAATTACTACTTATTGGATGTTAAACCCACAGGGGTATTATTTGATTGTCAAAAGAAAAATCATCTGTATTTTAAACACTGCTTTTCTTAAAACATTGTGTCAGATGTATTTGGTAGCATTATTCACTTGTTTCATCGTGTGTTAACTCTATATTTATCCGATTGAAATTTGTAGAAATTAGATAAGTAGGCTACATTTATAACACAAAAATAACCAGTTAATGGCTTTGTGTCAGAACACAACAGGTATGAAGCTACAGCATGATTGTTTTTTACTGTTTTATTCTAACTTTAAAGCTAGATTATTCTTTGAAAAGTGTAATACAAAACATACAGTCTTTGTTTTGGGCGGGATGTCATTGTGTGAGGAACTGTGTGGAGTATTGCAACAGCTATTTCTTGAAAACATTGCGTCAGGCATATTTATAATATTTCATTTATATTTTATACTTGCTAGGATATTAATTGACATTGAAACAGTGTAGACGTTAGAAAAGTACATTTTATAAAATAAAAAGTACCAATTAATGACATTGTGTCATAACACAACAAAAAGTGTAATACAAATTGTATACACTATCTGATTTTGGTAGGGAACACTGGAAACTAGTGTCTTTTAGCTTAATCTTTGGTTTTAAGGGAAATTAAATATTCTCGGGATCCCCACTGAACCCTGAAGTAATGACTTCTGAAGACCTTAAGACGAGCACAATTAAATATCCACTCAAGACAACTTTACTTATGCTACGTCATGGACCACAGAGGCTTATGTGTGCTGATTTTCTAAAGATACACTGTAATAATTACAAAAACTCAAAATAATGACTTGGTTGAGTAGGGCCAACTTAAATTGTACTGTACAAATTAGTTCAATCAAATTAACTTTTATGAGTATTAAGAACTTTCTTTTCTTTTGAGTTCACAAAACTTACACATTTTAATTATGTTGAACTGTTTAATTGATTTGAGTTCTATGAACTTGTTTCTTTTTATTTGACAAACTTAAATTGAACTGAAACTGGGCTGGGATCTCTACTCCCCCGCATGCTTTGCCATGACACTTAAAGGGGGAGAGTAAATGCTAAAATTGTTTTGTACCAGATTAATGTTAAGTGGGTGATTTAGTAATGTTTAATGTTTTGTTTTGCTATAGTTTAGAAAAGTTTCTGGGCTGCATAGTTTTCATTTAGGATACTTTTTCATACACGCACACATATACAAATACATACATAACGTTACATACGCACTCCACGGATACATCTGGTATGTGTCGGTGGACAAAATACTGTTTGAATATCTTTGGATAAATAAGATTTAAGACGACTAAGCACAGTTTTTGCTTTAAAATTGTAATGTTTTCAACAGATGCTGTTGTGTAAAATAATAGCTTGGGTAAAATTTATGCAAAATCATTTCTGGGTCATTTTATGGCATTGTCCATTTTCTGTCCCTAGCCTTTACAGAAATATCGCACTTGAAAAATACTTTAGGGTTACAATTTCTTTACATTTTAAAATAAAACAATATGTTATTTGAACAATTATGTCGTCTTGAGCCTTCTATGTGGCAATATTTGATTTTTAATATTTGAAAGTAGTGGTCCCCTGGAGTTGTGTCACTGGTGTTACCGTTAAACAAAAATCTAATGTTTTTTAAAATAAAAATCATACTGATGACATCACTCAACTTCCTTCTTCCAAATTCATGAATATCTATGAAGAGAGGCCCATGGCCTCTTTTCAGGTATCAAAATCTTCTCATTTATCTCATGGTTTCATATGAAGCTTTAGTTGAACTCACTGGTATGACCTGCTTTACTGTTAGGGAGTTGTAAAAAATAATAAAAAATAAACTAGAATACTTATGGCATAAACAACTTCATTTAGTTAGTATACCATGATTGACAAGATGTGGTATTTTTCATGAAAACTGTTACTGGTGTTGCTGTCACTGGTGTCTCTTTTCTTATGGTAGAACCCCAGTGACACCAGTGACTCCCATTTATAGATAAACTTCTACTGAAGCTATTCATTTAGATTGTATGCCAAATGTAACAATTTAGTCAATATGAACTTTATTCACTATTTATGTTTTGTAAGGCTGTCTTTCGCTGTGTATTAGCTTAAAATATTTATACTTAATAATTTAAAATGTAAAATAACATGAACTAATATTCACTATTTTATGTTTTATCTAAGTCAGTGTTTTGTTGTGTATTAGATTCAAATACTTATACTTGATAATTTAACATTTAAAATAATATGAAATATTATTCCCTATTTTATGTTTTATATATGTAAGGTCAGTGTTTTGTTGTGTATTAGATTCAAATACTTATACTTTAAAATTTTACATTTAAAATAATATGCAATATTGTTCACTATTTTTGTTTTATCTATGCAAGTCAGTGTTTTGTTGTGTATTAGATCAAAATACTTACACTTTATAATTTAACATTTCAAATAATATGAACTAATATTCACTATTAAAATACTTATACTTGATAATTTAACATTTCAAATATATTATTCACTATTTTATGTTTTATCTATGTAAGGCAGTCTTTCGCTGTATATTAGATTAAAATATTTATACTTGATCATTTAAAATTTAAAATAATATGAACTATTATTCACTATTTTATGTTTTATCTATGTAAGGCAGTCTTTCGCTGTATATTAGATTAAAATATTTATACTTGATCATTTAACATCTTGTTTCATATAATCAACATGGTTTTACTTATGGATGTGACTGTGTAATCTGAAAACAATTCACTCTGACATATTTTCTTCTGCTCCTTAAATTCCACGATCGGCTATTTATACACTCCTGAGAGACTATCAGACAGACATTTGCATTCTTAACTCATATAATGTGGTGTTTAAAAGGTTAAAACTTACTTTTAAATGCATATACTTAAATAAATGTCATCTTATTTTATTTTATGTGTTTGTCAATGCTATTTCTTAAACCCGTTTTCATTCTCGCCCCACAGACATTATGGACGCGGCCATGAAATCTGAAAAACAAATCCATGACAGATTTCGTCATGTTCATAATTTCGTCATTCTGTGGACATTATCCCCCAATAAGAAAAAACATCCCTGCAAAAAAACATTCACTTCCATTTCACCAATCTGTGGACTTAATTATTAATTCCACCAATAATAAAAAAAAACATCCCCTGATAAAACATTCACTGTCACACCAAGCATTACTGCAGTCATAAAACACACAGTCATAAACCCCTCCCCACCGGATCCACACATGGGTCAAATTTCACATACCACCTGTTGGTCATAAAACCCCCATATAAGGACTTCCTGTCATAAACAATGTCATGAAGGGTCATAAATCAAGGGTCATAAATCATTTTTGACACATAGTCCCCCATATAGACTACTATCATCTTATCCGCACTCTCCTCTCTTATACATTTCTCCTACATTCTTTTAATTAATCCTGTGTTATTCAGAAACTGAAACAACACCTTTACCAATAGAATACTATTTCCTATATCTGAGTCTAAAATATTATTTAATGTTAACTCTTTTCCTTCATTCTTCCACATTTCTTCTCTTAGCACTTCTCTTTCTTCATCATAATCCTTACAATTTATAATCACGTTCTACCGTTTATTAGTATACTACTTTATTTTGTATTGCATATAAATGTCTCCCTTTAGTCTCATTATCCCAAATGTTGCCACTTTTTAATCACTTTCTCTTTTATGACTGATTTAATTTCTCTTACACTATGTGGTAGCTCAATTTCTATTTTGTCATCTACTGCTAGTTAATTTATCTGCTTCTTCATTCCCTTTAATTCCCACATGGGCTGGAACCCACATAAACTGTTCCTCTATACTATATTTATATCTTTTATATATATCTTTTTTTAACTCAAAGAGATTTTGACGGATTTCCATTACTATGTCTGGCCTTGATTCTGACTTTTGGTTATCAATACTAACTATTGCTGAATATGAATCTGAACATATGACCGCATTCTATTTCCTTAATTAGTTGTATTGCCAGCAGAATAGCCATCAGTTCACCTGTATTCCTTATTCCTGCACCCCATGACACACACACACACACACACACACACACACACACACACACACACACACACACACACACATATATATATATATATATATATATATATATATATATATATATATATATAAGTAAGATTTTTTATGTTTTTAAAAGAAGTATCTTCTGCTCACCAAGGCTGCATTTATTTGATTAAAAATACAAACAAAAACAGTAATATTGTGAAATATTATTCCAATTTAAATCAGCTGTTTTCTATGTGAATATACAGTAAAGTGTAATTTATTCCTGTGATCAAAGCTGAATTTTCAGCATCATTACTCCAGTCTTCAGTGTCACATGATCCTTCAGAAATCACTCTAATATGATGATTTGATGCTCAATAAACATTTATGATTATTATCAATGTTGAAAACAGTTATTTACATTTTTATTTCATGATGCTATGATGAATAGAAAGTTCAAAAGAACAGCATTTATCTGAAATCTAAAGCTTTTGTAACATTAAACACTACCGTTCAAAAGTTTGGGGTCAGTAAGAATTTGAGAATTTGATTTTGGGGAAATAAATAAAATAAATCAATACTTTTATTCATCAAGGATGAGGTAAACTGATCAAAAGTTACAGTAAAGACATTTATAATGTTAGAAAATATTCTATTTTAAATAAATGCTGTTCTTTTGTACTTTCTATTCATCAAAGAATTTTGCAAAAAAAATTGTACACAACTGTTTTCAACATTGATAATAATAATGAACGTTTCTTGAGCATCAAATCATCATATTAGAATGATTTCTGAAGGATCATGTGACACTGAAGACTGGAGTAATGATGCTGAAAATTCAGCTTTGATCACAGGAATAAATTACAGTTTTAATAATTAAAATAAGTCTCTGATGTCCCCAGAGTATGTATGTTAAGTTTTAGCTCAAAATACCCAACAGATTTTTTACAGCATGTTTCAATTGTCATTTTTTGGGGCTCAGAAAAACGCGCCGTTTTAGTGTGTATCCCTTTAAATGCAAATTAACTGCTGCTGCCGGCCCAGGGGGCGGAGCCTCACGAGCTCACGCTCAGAGCCAGGACAATCTCATCTGATAATATCAGAACAGAAACTCTCAGTATGGTGTTCATTTCGACTCGGAGTCGGACAATAATGCCAACAGCGCCAGAGAATGCTGTATGGAGATAGAACAGGAATAGTTTAGTTTAATTACGGTTATTTGTCATCTACTTTTATCCACTATTAATACAAGCCTGCTGTAGCAGACCTCGCCCGAATGATGACCAAAATATACTGATGAGTTCAGTGAAGTTTAATGTACATCACACAAAAGATGAAGCGTTAGTTTTACTCCAGAGAATCACTGTAAGAGCAGCTAAATAAACACAGTATAAGAAGTGCGCATTAAAGTCTTATCCATAAACTCTCTCTCTCTCTCCCTTTCCTTATCATGGAACATACACAGCGAAGTACACAAAACACTGGTTAGAACTAAGAGTAAACAAATATATACACACCTTTTCAGTGGGTGCTAAATAAACTGGTAAACCTTATATCCGTAAAATGACTCGATGAGCTGTGATAGTGCGCGCTCTCACTTTCATTTCTGCCGTGATCATTAACGTTAGTCCTGTCGCTCCGGAGACTGTAAGCTTGATCACAAACAGTACAGATCCATCCTCGAGTAACAACGAGAGTAAATGAAGACGGCTATGTTCATTCTTACATCCAACAACAACACACCTCAATCGCTTAGGAGACATTCTTGTCTACAGCTGCTCCGGCGTTGAAACAATGGCGGACTGTGCCCAGCTCACTCAGGGCGGGTCTATGCTAAAACTGCAGTGTCAATCAACCATCGTGGGAGGGGCCTGTGCAAAGTGACGTCACATTGCCCCGAATCTGAGAACAGCTTGTTCTGAGACAGTGCTTATGATTTATGGGGATTATAAAAAAAAGCACTTGATGGATTTTTATTATTATAGGCTGGTTGTGTACACACACTGCCAACACACATTTATGTTCAAACACCATGTAAAAGTGAAATTTGCATAATAGGTGCCCTTTAAAAAATATTAAAAGAAAACAGTCATTTTAAATTGTCATAATATTTCACAATATTACTGTTATATATACTGATATATATATATTGTTTTTTTATCAAATAAATGCAGCCTTGGTGAGCCTAAATGCAGCCTTATGTAACTTATGTTGCCTTAATCAAAATTGTTCATTAACGTCAGCATTACGCGATACTATTTCACTAGTATCCAGCCACATTCCTAGGAATCTAATTGATGTCACTCGTGCCATTTCTTTGTTGTATATTCTTAACTTCCATTCATTATCTACTTTCTTGTTAGAAAATATCAGTTTGTGACTTCTCCACAGAAAACTTAAATCCCCAATTGTATGACCATTCAACTCATCCACAGCCTTCTGCATTTTCCCCATAATATACTTATTTTTTCTTCCTCTGAACCACAAAGCCCCATCATCTGCAAACAATGATCTTCCAATACACCTTATTAAAATTATCATTTATCATTATTATAAAAAGCACTGGACTTATTACACTTCCCTGAGGAGGGCCATTTTCTATTATTCCTTGAGATGATATAGAGTCTCCTATTCTCACTCTTATTGTTCTTTGCTTAAGGAAGTCATTAATCCAATGAATCATTCTTCCCCCTATCCCCATCTTCTCCAGTTTTATCATCAGGCCCTCTCTCCATAACATGTCATATGCTTTTTCTATATCGGAAAATACTGCTATTACTGATTCTTTATTTGATAGAGCTTTCTTTATTTCCACTTCCAAACACATAACCGGATCCATAGTTCCTCTTCCTACCCTAAATCCACTTTGATAAGGTGAGAATTTTCCTTCTTTTTCCAAAAAATACACTAATCTGTCTGTTATCATTCTGTCCATCACTTTCCCTACATGAGATGTAAGGGCTATTGGTCTAAAATTAGCTTACTTGGATCCTTCCCTGGTTTCCTTATTGGCTTCACCAGTGCCTCTTTCTAACTTTGTGGTAGTACTCTCATTTCCCAGATTTTATTATAGAACTCTAACATCACGTTCAACGATTCCTTGCTTAACTGCTTAATCATATAATAGCTGATTTCATCTTGACCAGGAGCAGTTTCTCTCATTCTCCTCACTGCTCGTTTTAGTTCCGTCATTCCAAATGGGACATCCATTATATCATCTCTTCCAATGTCATTTGCTTACATGGATTGTAAAAATGAATTATTACTACACTCTTATCTTCCTTCCATACCTCAACCACCACATATATTTCACTTCCTTTCCCCACCATTCTATACTGTATTCCTGAATTAACAAAAGTAACACACCCATGTGTGTCGACTGAGACAAATCAGACACAAGTATTTGTTATAGTTCAACAAATAATATTTAAAACTCTGGGATCTGTGGTCCCATCCCCTCAACAAGGGCAAGAAGGTCTTGGTTACCATGACCACGATCAGATAAGTTGGTTTTATTGCTGTTAAAAATGTGCTCACATGGTCAAGACAGAGACAATGGGGAAGACGGAAACAGCCTTTAATACAGACTTTGCTGCATTAATCATGCAAACTGATCTATAAATGAACATGCATCCCAGAAACTGTGTGAATGATTTACTGTCTTGTGTACTATTATGTATTTGATACTTCGGTATGTATTTTATTATACAACCAACGGTCAATGTAACCCCATCTGTATCATGACTCTTATCTAATTAATCCTCATTTAATGACTCACACTTTAGTGTACATCACCTTCTCTTAGAATGGAGTGTGTGTTTGTTATATAGCTGAGCATTAATGGACACAAACGGGAAGGCAGATGTCTAACCACACTTGAGATAGCGTTATAAATCCTCCCCACAGAGGAATCTCCCGCTTGGAAATTCCCCCTTTCTTATTGGTTGAGCCAACCCTGAAAGGGGACCTTTCTCAGGCTTTAAAGGAGAACTCCGGTCAATTTTAAGATTGAGCTCATTTTTTGTAAATTTGGAGTGCTGTCAGTACGAGTTCACGCGTAGGTTTAGTTAGTTACACGTGAGCGTGTGAACTCGACAATCGACTACTGTGGACTTAGACCGAAAACAGGATGTAAATACAGGTATGTGCGCTGGCTGAATTAACATCACTTTTATTCATATTTTTCACATCTACTGCAGTCAGATTCACCGTGTTCACTCTGAAGGAATCACTCACATTGGCTGTGCACTTGTAATGACACATCAAGGATGTTAAGAGGCTAAAAGCTGGTTTAAAACTTGCCCCATTGAAGTCAACAGGGTGCAAATTTTAAAAAGAGGAAAACACGGTGTAGGCAACACCGATTTTTGTCGTTGTTCTCTGTACTGACAGCACTCCAAATTTACAAAAAAATGAGCTCAATGTTAAAATTGACCGGAGTTCTCCTTTAAATGGTCACTACACCAGCTCTTCTCTCTCTTCTTCTGGTAAACGACGAATGGGTGGGTTGATTTTAATATTAATTTTACTACATTAAGTTAATTATATGAACTGATCCAAATATTCATAATCAAGTATAACCAGTTATTATTGATTATTAATATTTCATAGAGCTAGTTCGTTACACCCACCACCATTTCCCTCTTACCGATCTCTTCTCACAGATACTTATCCTTTTATTACAAAATCTAATTTAGGTTTCAGCCAAGACTCTTGTACACATATCACATCTTGTTTTTCCTCCATCTGATTTAGATAACCCTTAAATTACAATCCATTAGCCACCAAACTTCTAGCACTCCATTACTAACATCAAGATTGTTGTCCATCCCATGATTCTTGACTAGGTTGTACTTGTTGCCCCCCCCCTGGCCTGGGGGTGTTCTTAAATCCTGTAAGCAGAAATAATGAGACAGAAACTTTAGCTTGCGTTCAGCTTAACTGCAGTATTTATTCTGCTTCAACAAAGGAAAAAATAATAATATTCGACTCCCTGAGGTAATAAACAAAATGCTTGTTGTAGCATCAGGTATTTCACAGTACTTTCAAGTATGTAAGATATCACTTCAGAAAATACCAAAGTAGTGATAACATATGTGAATACATAATAACGGAAGCACAGTAAAATAAACCATATCCATGTCCATACTTTTCATTGTGCTTCATTTGACGTGAATTACATATTGACCAGTCGAACAACAAAACTAACTTGTTCTCATTTGGTTATTGTAACAAACATTTTCCAAAGTTCGACAGTTTCATCACATTACACAAATGACTAAATTTCCATCACTTTTAAAGTCAACTACAATGCTTACACACACAGGAAAACCGTTTAAAGGGGTCATATAATGTCATTTTTGTACAAGGGTCAATGACGTGACGCCTACATTTTCTGTCCGATTGCATTTTTTCAGGCAAAAATGGGTTTAAATGCATAAAAAGATACTGTATATTTATAGTACCTCTCCCATGTATGTACTCACTTTAACTTTTAAAAAACCTTTACTTATTTGTTATTTTTTTTGTTATTTAAAGTGTCAAAACATCATGTGGTGCGACCGTCCGGCCATAACTTCTGTTTTGAAAACGTCTTTGAAATTACTCTGAATTTATTCAAATTTATTTTCTGCACTATTTGGCATGATTTCCAAAATGTTTTGTAATCCTTTAAAAAAATTCAAAGCATTTGTATTTATATTTCCATCATAATATACAAACAAACTTTGTCCGATGATGTCCATTTTGTGAAATATCATGTGGTGCGACCATCAAGGAACTACCATTTTGGGACTTATATGTTGAAAACTATTCAAACACAGGAAGTTACATCATAAACCAATATACCAAGGACCCATAGAAGCAGCAAGCAGGTTTGTAATTCTCTCAAATTGGAAAAAAAATAAACCTTTGTAATGGTTGGTATGTAGTTGCCACATTTGGATGTCATGTGGGATGACCTAAAAAAAAAATTAATATTAAAGTTATTTCTACAAATATATATTTTTATTATAAATTTCATAGTGACCTTTTTTGGCAAGCTAGCTTGTTTTGTTTAGGTGGCCAATTCTGTGCCTGTAAATTATGACTGAATTTGAAAATATCATGTGGTGCGACCAAATATCATGTGGTGCGACCACTGCAGACTGTTTTCCATGATAGATATATGTCCTAGATTGGCAGTTTTATGCTTTTATATTCAATTGACAGTTTATATAAAAAAAGTACTTTACTTTAATATCATTTGGAATAGATTTTTATGCAATTTGAGATTTTTATAGATTTTTTATAGATTTCAGACAGTTTGTGTTTACTCTTTGTACAATATGAGAAAAATGCAAAAAAAAAAATTAGAGCATGTAATTTCAGTTTAGTAATAATGCATGTGTTAGTAGTGTATTTATTATTGCCTATTTATTTATTTAAAACTATTTTAATCTATTTTACCAGATGCCACTGCCAAGAGAAAAAATTCTAACCCTGCAGCAAGAGCAGAGTACCTTGATAGGAGAAGAGTGAAATATTATTACAGTTTAAAATATCTGTTTTCTATGTGAATATATAGTAAACTGTAATTTATTCCTATGATCAAAGCTGAATTTTCAGCATCGTTACTCCAGTTTTCAGTGTCACATGATCCTTCAGAAATAATTCTAATATGTAACCCTAGACCACAAAACCACTCAATGGGTCAATGTCACATGGGTAAATTTTTGAAATTGAGATTTATACATCATATGAAAGCTGAATAAATAAGCTTTCCATTGATGTATGATTTGTTAAGATAGAACAATATTTGGCCGATACAACTGAAAATCTGGAATCTGAGGGTGCTACAAAATCGAAACATTGAGAAAATCGCCTTTAAAGTTGTCCATTTATGTTTGCAATATTGCTATATTCACTCACAAAAATAAATGTTTATAAATTTATGGTAGGACATTTACAAAATATAAAACATGATCTTTATTTAATATCCTAATGATTTTTTGGAATAAAAGAAAAATCGATAATTTTGACCCATACAATGTATTGTTGGCTATTGCCACAAATACCCTGTGCGACTTGTGACTGGTTTTGTGATCTAGGGTCACCAATGATTTGCTGCTCAAGAAACATTTCTGATTATTATCAATGTTCATATTTTTTTTGGAAACTGTGATACATTTTATATGTCAGGATTATTTGATGAATAGAAAGTTCAAAAGAACAGCATTTATTTGAAATAGAATCTTTCGGAACATTATAGCCTGCGCCTGAATGTGACACTGAATGTGTCCTTGATTAATAAAGTATTAATTACTTAAAAAAACTATTGACCCCAAATGTTACCTGTATACAATACTTTTATGAAATAATTTATATCTATAACATTATTATTAAAGAAATTCTAAGTCAAGTTAAATTAAATGGTGCACTTGTGTTTGTGAAGTGATTTTTTTTTTTTTATAAAAGTGAGTTTATAAAATGTTTGTGTTCAGGAAAATTCTGTGAAATTTGTATAAAATCTGGTTTAAATACATTTTTTTTTTATAAAATGTATTGTTCATTGATCTCTTTAAATAGATTTTTAACTATATAAGGTTTTCGTGTCATTTGGAGCGACCACTTATCATGTGGTGCGACCAATAAAAGCTATCACTGTATTAAATTTAAAATAAAATATCTTATTTCTGTGGCTGAAATATGAATCACTGATACAGTATGCTTTAGTAAATTATATTTTTAAAACATTTCTATCAGTTTTATGCGATTTACAGGAAAAATAAGTCTGTTAACTGCATTTTAGAAGGCGACTGAAATTGCAGAACAAAAATATGAGATCATTATATATAAAAACTCAAAAGAAATTCAAATACTCTGTTTTTAAACACTTTAATTACTGAGAACATGTAAAAAAAAATACATTTATGTTAAGGAAATTAATTAATTTTAAGATAAATCACGGTCGCCCCACATGACATTTTTTAAGCCTATGGACAATTCATCTAGATGAAAAAACACTAAAATCACTTAATTTAAATTTTTTATTTGAATTTATATGTACACAACATTCTTAATGATTGAACAATTGCAATATATATTGTTAATTTTCGTATTTTAAAATTGGCCTGTTGAAAATCCTTATACGTCATTGACCCACAAGCTAATATGATTCTTTAGGGTCTAAATTAAAAGTTTGTAATATACTTTAATTAAAAATTCTCATTAGTATTGTAAGAAAACACTCATTTTACCTGGTCAAAAGCAGCTCTGTTTTCAGCACGCCATTTAAGTGTGTCTTTAAATGATAATGAGCTTTGCTCAGCCCGCCCCTCTGTTCTGTGCGTACACCGTTTAAAATAATAATACAAAAACCATAACGCGTTGTTCATTATAAACGTGGGATTATGAATTATATTGAGAAAGTCGTACTTAGAAAACATGCCATAATGTACCCTGAGTGTAAAAATAGCCACATTCATCTGAAGCGTGCAAGCTATTTGCAAAGATTAATATAAAGATTAATATAAAGGTCAATAAAACGTTACACTCACTTGTTCTTCTGGAGGTTCAGCAGGAACACGAATAGTTGGTAATGATCCTTTTTTCTGGAGCAGCTTCTTAGCAAAAACAGCTTTATATTGACCCTCGTTTGTAAAGCAGTCTCGAGTCTGGTGAAATGATTCGCGCAAACATGACAGCATTGACGTTGATCGTGGGGAATATTCCCTTCGAAAACAAACTCAGCCACTGCCTCTTCAGCTGTACGGATTTAGAAACATCATCTATATGACTGCTGTGTTCGTTATTACACCCAAGAACAGAACACCACAATGAGACGCCATTCTACTCAGCACTCCAGCTATCAACAATGAACGCGGCGCGCGTCGGCGGCGGCGCATGCTATGATTGACAGCTCGCTCACGAGGGCGCGAGGGCGGGTCTGTGTTTGAAACGCTGCTGTCAATCACCCATCGTGGGAGGGGCGTCGATATTGTGACGTCACAATATCGAACAGCTTGATTTGAGACAGGAGGAAACATATAAGAAGATTTAAAAACAAACACTGGATGGATTTTTATCATTTTATGATGGTTGTGTACAGGCACTGCCAACACACATTTCAGTACAATCAACTTGTAATGGTGCGTTCACACCGGACGCGAATAGCGCGTCAGGCGCGAGTGATTTCAATGTTAAGTCAATGCAAAGACGCGTTACACGCGTAAAAAATTCCTGCGGCGCGAATGAGGCGTTTAGTGCGGCGCGGTAGACGCGAATTCGCCTCATTCGCGCGTCAAGTTCGCGCGAATGACGCGAATTGAACGTCTGCCGCGTTAAGCGCGAATGATTTTATTAGTGCTATTTGTGCATTCACGCGTTTGACGCGAATTCGCGTCTGCTGCCCGAGTTGAAAAATCTGAACTTCTGCGTCAATTCGCGCCGCGTTAACCAATCAGGAGCCTGCTTGCATGCTGCTGTCACGTGGTGAAGTGACAGTTTATAATGTTATTTTATGTTTGGCCTCAATAAATTATTTTGTAATATGACTAAAATGCACAATAAAGCAAATAAAAACATAAAACTCGATTTCAATAGAGATACTCATTTTGTATTGAATGCTATTTATTCCATATCTATTCTAGATTATATGAAATATTATTAATCTAATGTAAAGACAACAAACACAATTTACTGTATAAAAACAAACAAAAATCACAGGACAGGTTTCACTTTTGAAGGCTGGCTCCATTTATTATCAAAACAAAAATAAATCACAGATTAGGTGCGGGCGAGGGTGAACCTCGCGCCGGGCTGTACAGCGCGGGCTCGTCAGGCAGCGACCACTCGAGGCCGAGGCTTATACGGCCTACGCTGTCCTCGTCAGCGTCCTCACCGTTAGGTCCACCAAACCTACCTCCTGAAACCCTCCGGAGGGTTTGGTGGACCCGAGTACAGCGACGATGTCCCCTACGCAGCTGTTTCTGCTCTCCAGAGCATATACGAGCGGTGATTCTCTCGATTAATGCTAATGCTCGATAAACAAAAAAAAGATGGCCGCCAACAGGTTTCGAAACGTTCGCCTCTGACGCGCGTGACGCGCGTAAATTTCGCTTCAAACTTTTGATTTTACGCGCGTCAATTTCGCTCTTGACGCGCGAATGCACACAAAGTGGTCAAGCGTATAAATAGACGCGGCAGGCGCGAATTTGACGCGCTATTCGCGTCCGGTGTGAACTCACAGTAAGGGTTTTAAGTTCAGTTGCGCCATCTAATGACCTCTTTAAGTATCGCCCCACCACAGTAGCAAGTACAATACAATGAAATTTGCCTTTTAGTAACTATTTAATACACAATATCATGAAAAAAAAAAAATATTATATGGGTGTATTTTTTTCCACATTGTTTATTTTAGCAATAAATGGTAGTATAATTAACTGTACTAACTCAATTACTTTTTTTTAACATCTATTATGCCTAACTGTGAACAGTTTTCTAACTAACTTTACCCTTTACATACTTCTGAAGTTAGACCATCTCTAATCATTTCCAATGTTGGCCTGCGACTCTCACTATTCTTTTCTGTTCTTCTTTCAGCCTGCACTGAACTATTTATGACCTCTGCCATGAATAACACAAAACTCGTTTTACTTACTATCATGTCATCTGATATATTGCTTCTCTTTTTCTCATTTCTGATTTGGTCTCTCCATTCCTCCTTCTCACTCTCTTTCTCTTTCCTTGAGTCCACTTTATTAACTGCTTCTGAATATTTCTTTCTAATATCTCTTTCCTTTTATATTTCAATTGCCCTCTTTCTAACTTCACATCATAGGAAGAAACGCGGAAAACGGGGTGGCTGTGCTGTTAGGCTTAAAGGAACACTCCACCGTTTTTTGAAATAGGGCTTATTCACATTCTTTCATACATTTAGATAGGTGGGTAAATGCATTTTGTCTCAGTGCATGCATTGTTTTAGTTTGACAGGGTCGGCGCTAGCTTAGCTTAGCACAATGAATGGAATCCTTTGTTGCCAGCTAGCATGGCCTGAGTAAAAGTGATAAGAAAATAAATAAAAAAAAACACGTAATTACTTCTTGTGGCCTGCGTATTCACAACAAGTACAAATAGCGATGCAGATTAACACTAGGCGATTTCCTAGACAGATATTGACTTGGGACTATATTAGGGGGAAGCACAGGCGAAGCACTGCTGCTTAGGCGAAGCACTGCTACTTGGGCGCAGAGATATCACGCAACACATGAAATCCCACGACTTCCGTCAACATACCGGTGTGCATTGCAACGAGTCAAAACACAGAAGAATGTCACGGTGTGACAAAAGCCAGATAAAGAGAGAGAGTAAAATCCTCGTGAAGGCAGTATTATTTGGAGACCTCTTGTGGATGGTCGTCTCATCACACCGTGAAATTTGTTGCCATGGCAGCGAGGCCAATTGCCTGATTGACAACAGGTGAGGAGAATTACAGAGAGTGTTGTAAGAGGAACGCGCATTAAGATGGGGCTTTAAAAAGAGAGAGGAAACAGACTGTCGGGGCGGTTCTCCTCCCCGCCTGGGGGTTCTCCTCCCCGCCTGGGGGTTCTCCTCCCTGTCTGTGGTTCTCCTCCCGTGGGATACTGTGTTTTGTCGGCGGGTTGTTTATATTTGAAGCTGGGCTGTGCAGCAGGGCGAAGATTGAAGCTGAGAAATGGAAATGAGAGAGTGAAGTTGTCAATGAAGATCCAGGGGATATCGTCAACGGTGGGAAAGACGCAAAGTGATGAGTATTTGATCCATTGTTTATATGCACTGACACTGAAGTGGTGTGGAGAGTCTGGAAAGTGTGTGGCACGAGTGAAGTATTACACCGAGTGAATTAATGATCTGTCTCCAACCTTTGTTCTTCCTGCACTGAATGTGACGATTACTACATCCGTTTGACTGTCTCTGAGAGAAGTGGAGCCCGTGTGAGAGACGAGAGTCGATCTGGTGGGAGAAAGACCGGTGGGTGAGTGCTGGCCCGAATGCACGGTGTGCGAGTGGAATGCAGTGCCTGAAGTGACGATTCACACGGTTTGTGTCATGGAGTGAAGTTTATCGTGTGGAGAAGTATTAATAGTCTGCTGTGCACTCGCTTCTATAAGTCTTTCACCCGCTGTCTCTGAACGGGGTTTGTTACATCCAGCGTCCAACTTACCATTTGAGACAGTTCTGCTCTGTGAATGTTGCCGATCCACTAATTCCTGTTACATTGTTGCAGTGTACAGCTGAAGTGGAGCGTCTTGCTTAAGCAATCTTCCCGTCTGGTGGTCCCCACACGTTCCCGATCGAAAGCCTCCGCCCTGGTTGGAAAGGAGAGAAGGTATTATAGATGAATGTTCCATCTACTGTTGAATGGTCAAATCCTGTTGTGTTGATACAGTGTACAGCTGAAGTGGAGTGTCTTGCTTAGAGCATCCTGTTCGTCTGGTGGTCCCCACATGCTCCAGCGGAAGTTGCTGGCCTGTTCAGGAAAGAGAAAGGTATTTGGAAAGAACGTTTGACATGCGGATGAATCGTTAACCCCTGCTACCTGGTTACAGCGCACAGCCGAAGTGGAGTGTCTTGCTCAAGTGTCCCCTCCGTTGGTGGTCCCCACCTGCCCCTTTGACGGCTTGTCCTGCTTAGAAAGAGAGAAGGTATTGTAATTGAAACGTTCCATATGTTGTTGGGAAGTTGAATCCTGTTACCTGGTTACAGTGTGCAGTCAAGTGGAGTGTCTCCCTCAAAGCATCTTCTCCGCCTGGTGGTTCCCACCTGTCCCCACTGGAAGCCTCCGCCTGTTCAGAAGGAGAGAAGGTATCACTGTTGACGCATCTTGTTGAACCATTGAATCCTGTCGTATCGTTGCAGGGCATAGCCAAAGTGAAGTGTTCTCTTGCCGGGTGGCCCTCCGTGCCCGTGTTGCAAAGCATTGCTACTGTTCAGAAGGAAGGAGAGTAACTACGGCATGTGTCTCGATTAAAGTGTTGTCTGCTGTTCATGGTCCCCTCCTGGCCCGGCCCGCTCGCCACCTGCGTCCTTGTGACCCGTCTGAGTCGAGGATCCCCGTCCTCTGGATACCTACCTCTGGGCAGCCTCCGGCGTTCGTTCCATCCTCACTGCGAATACCTACCTGGTTCCAGTCCGATTGGGGTCCGTGTAGCCAAGACTTCCTTGAGAGCCTTGTAAAGGGTACTTACCCAGCGGCTTACCTGAGTGGTGTGCGTCCTCCTCTGATTCCTTCCCGACGAGCCGCAGGGTGTCCACGAACGTTCATCCCGCCCCGGTCCAGGGGGCCCATCGAATTGCTTCTGGAGAAAGAAGAGATTTTAATTAGGACTTTTCAAATTTACTTGTTTTTACTTAATAAAGAAATTGTTATTCCTTTATCCTCTGTCTTTGTCTGGTCCCTTGACGCGCTCCTCGAGGCGGTGCCCGGTCCCCAGGGGTGGGTGCAGTCTGGCTCGGCCCACCCCGACCTGTGACAAGAAGAAGAACAACGCGCGTGACCTGCACCGAGTGTCTTCGCTTTTGGATTGTTTATTTTGAGAAGTTACAGCTATAGTTACAGCAAACATGGTAATTACCTGCGTAGCAAAATAACTTTTGCTTGAGAACAAGCAAAGGACATACACGAATGTAATGTTTCACAGAATTCCATCGAATGTGGAACTGAGAAATAAATGGCTAGCTGCTCTGGATATCTGTACTTCAACGCCTCTCTACAAAATTAAACAGTATCGTGTTTGCGAAGAGCATTTTGCACCGGAGGACTAAGTTACTTTGAAAAAATGGAATATGGGCTCAGAAAGACGGTACTAAGTTACGTCTGAAACATACGGCTGTCCCATCCCGTCTATTTTCAAAGCACAGGTTGAACAAAGTGCACATGTAAGTTGTCTTTTATTACTCTTCCTTATGTTAATCTGTGTCTTTATTCGGTTGTAAGATAGATGCTGAGAAGTTGTATATAGACTACAGTTCAAATAAAGTTAGCCTCCTCTAGTGTAACCTCATGTTGAATTCAACCTGTTTAGCATGAACAACCAAACTAAAATAAAAATCGCTGTTATCGTTACCTGTAAAATGAAATGACTGAGGGCTAAGTTAGCTATTTCTCTCACCGAGTTAACGTTAGCCTGGTTCTTTTGACTCAGGAGTTTTAGTACAACTACCAAGAGGAGAAGGCTACAAGCAGTTTACTATACATGTGTCATGTTTAAAATAATCACTTACTCTGTGGACAGCTGTCCATTTGGTCTATTCGGCGTGGGGCGTTTTTTCCAGTTCACTTTATCACACCGGGAAAAAAAATCGAGTACTGCCGGATGGATCAGCGCTGTGAAATCCTCGGTAGCTGTGACACAACTGCGGGCACACTCATCTTGATCTGACACGTTGAGCCTGGTCATCGACGGCAGTAACTTGTCCCACTCGCCACAGCACAGACACTATTTCAGTCGGCATATTCCCCCACATTCACACCACCAGTTCGTGTTGGCTCTCATCCTCACGTCCTCGGGCTGTTGAGCGATCGCAACCTCCGCCTGTCGTTCTATTTCCACTCATTTTCTGTAAACTCTTGTACATATAGGTATGGTTCTGGCTCACACAAAATCAGCCATGTTCTTTGCCATTCATGTACTGTAGGAAAAATAGCCAGCTACTATTCACACCGGTATGTTGACGGAAGTCGTGGGATTTCATGTGTTGCGTGATATCTCTGCGCCCAAGTAGCAGTGCTTTGCCTAAGCAGCAGTGCTTCGCCTGTGCTTCCCCCTAATATAGTCCCAAGTCAATATCTGCCTAGGAAATCGCCTAGTGTTAATCTGCATCGCTATTTGTACTCGTTGTGAATACGCAGGCCACAATAAGTAATTACGTGTTTTTTTTTGTTTTTTTATCACTTTTACTCAGGCCATGCTAGCTGGCAACAAAGGATTCCATTCATTGTGCTAAGCTAAGCTAGCGCCGACCCTGTCAAACTAAAACAATGCATGCACTGAGACAAAAATGCATTTACCCTCCTATCTAAATGTATGAAAGAATGTGAATAAGCCCTATTTCAAAAAACGGTGGAGTGTTCCTTTAAGTCCTACCTGGCTCTGCGGTGTGGTGTGCGGCCTTTGGGACGTCGGGGGAGGTGTTGTGGGGACCTCTGGTGTGTATGGCTCTCCCCATATCTGCGGTCGAGGAGTGTGCCTCAGCCATCTTCGCACTTTTCCTCAGGTGCGGCAGTCGGAGGAGCTGACGGACAGTCCGCTTCGGTTCAGGCTGGGTCTACTCAATTCGAGATCGGTGGTAAATAAGACTTTTATTATAAATGACCTTTTTTACTTAGTGTGAATTGGATTACTTATTTATTACAGAAACCTGGCTCACCGTCTGTGATTCAAGCCCTCTGTCGGAACTTTTACCTTCAAACTGTTTGTTTTTAAATTCGCCTCGCTTAACTGGCAGGGGTGGCGGATTACTCTCTATTTTTAAAGACACATTCTCATACCACCAAATAGTACAAAATGACTACAGAAGTTTTGAGCTGCAACTTTTTGTATTTGAACTGAATAGTCCACTATTGATTGCCTTGTTATATTGCCCTCCTAAACACAACGCAGACTTTTTAAACGAGTTTGCAGATTTTTTTAGGTGAATTTGTACCAAAGTAGGCTATGATAAATTGTTAATTTTAGGAGATTTTAATGTGCATGTGTGTTGCACAACATACTCTTTAGCTAAAGAGTTTATTACTTTGATAAATGCCTTTGACTTAGATCAGCATGTAAATGTTCCTACCCATCAGGGTGGACATACTCTTGATCTTGTGTTATCATATGGTATTTTTTTGTATGATCTGGAGATAGTGGACAATGGGTTTTCTGATCATAAATGTGTTATATTTTCTATTCCTACATCATCAAACTCTTTGCAACTTAAAAGGCTAGTCCGTAAATCCCGATTAATTAACTCTTATACTAGTACAGTTTTCTCATCAGCTTTTTGCAATACTATGCAAGCTATGGATGCAAACCAGTATAAATTAAGTGCAGAGGAGCTTTTGTGTGAGTTCAATTTTACATGTGTGAATGTTCTAAACATAGTAGCTCCCGTAAAGACCTTAAAACCTGAGCCAAGAGTTGACCCGTGGATTGATGATAACATGCGCTCCTTGAGGCAGTCCTGCAGAAGAGCAGAGCGAAGATGGAAGAAGATATAAGCTTCATGTCTCTTTTGAAATATTAAGTGATTCATTGTTAAAATACCAAAAGGCCTTGAGAGCAGCAAGATCCAATTATTTTACGAAACTCATTACTAAAAATTACCATAGACCAAGAACTCTTTTGACTGTTTTTAATTCTATTATAAATCCACCTGTTTATGAGTATCCTACTGTATCAAGTACTTTGTGTGATGATTTTCTTACATTTTTTTGTGAATAAGATCAGTGACATTAGATTGGGGATATCTTGCCCTTCTTTTGATCCTTTTATCTCGACGGCTTATTCGGCGGAGTTTAAGCAATTCAAACCTATTTCTCTCTCCCATCTGCAAGAAATGGTGGGTCAGTTAAAGCCGTCGGCTCCTCTATGGATGCCATCCCTCCAATTCTCTTGAAACAAGTTTTTGATGCCGTGGGGCCTTATCTTTTAAACATCATAAATCGATGTCTGGAAACCTCCATGGTACCAGAAGCGTTAAAACATGTTATAGTTCGGCCGTTTTTAAAGAAACCAAATCTAGACTTAAATGTTATGGCCAATTTCAGACCTGTTTCAAATTTGCCTTTTGTTTCTAAGATTTTAGAGAAGACAGTGTTGCAACAATTGCAGAGTTTCCTGGATGAAAATAAGGTATTTGAGCTTTTTCAATCAGGTTTTAAAAAAATATCACTCGACAGAGACTGCACTCCTGAAAATTCTAAATGATGTGTTAATAGCTGCCGATTCTGGGGTTTACCGTACTTGTATTGCTAGATCTGAGTGCGGCTTTTGATACGGTAGATCATTCTATTCTTCTTGCTCGCCTGGAGCACTGGGTTGGTATCAAAGGAGCTGCCCTAGAATAGTTTAATTCTTATCTGTCAAAAAGGAAGTTTAGTGTTAATATTGGGGAATATTCGTCGGAGGCTGCTGTTCTGTCTTGTGGTGTTCCTCAGGGATCCATTTTAGCTCCCATTCTTTTTACGTTATGCTTCCATTAGGGTCTATTTTCAAGAAACATGGGTTGTCGTTCCACTGCTATGCGGACGACACTCAAGTTTATTTACCCCTAAAACCAAATATTGATGGACTGGAAACACTTAGGGCCTGCCTATCTGAGGTGAAAGCTTGGTAATCTTTGCATTTTCTCAATTTTAATGAAAATAAAACTGAAATTATAGTTTTTGGCTCATCAGATTCTTTTAGTCAAATAACCCTAGGTAATTTAATACTTTCTGCAAAGCCTTGGGTAAAGAACTTGGGTGTTGTTTTTGATGATGGTCTGAAATTTGACAAGCAGATAAGTTCAGTGGTCAAATCCTGCTTTTTCCAGCTCCGTCTTTTAGCCAAAGTAAAACCTGTTTTATCTTTTAATAACTTTGAAAGATTAATTCATGCATTTTTATCATCGAGGTGTGGTGCCAAACAACTTTCTAAATCTGAATAAGAGACAAACAGGTATCAATTGTCTTTAACAATTATTTATTCCCTTGCAAGGAGAGGTCAGCAGTCATACAGTCATTACAAAGTGCCTGCAGAGTGTAACAACGAGTGGGGGGTATCCTTCATTCTTTATAGTTGTTCCTCCCCCAAGGTTGTTTTCCCGAGGCTACATCAAGATACATCTTAGCCATAACTAATATTGTTTAGATTTGTCTATCATATTTAATCATATTACACTCTTGAATGGAGACTCTCTGTCTCGGTCATACATTCAGTCACATTAACTTTTGTCAGGTCATATACAAGGACATACACATTTGTATATTCATAAGGGTATGTATCAACACTACATTCATCTGATTATCATCATATTTCTAAGATTCTATGAATATAAGAAAATGCAAACATATAGAACATATTAAATTTTTTCCACAGAGGTTAGACTATTGCAATTCACTGTATTACGGGATCAGCCAAGCAGCTTTATCCTGGTTACAGATGGTACAAAATGCGGCAGCAAGACTTCTGACATGTACTATAAAACGGGACCATATTACTCCAGTGCTACGTTATTTGCACTGGTTGTCTGTACGATATCGTGTTGATTTTAAAATTCTTCTTTTGGTATTTAAATCCTTACATGGTTTGGCCCCTCCTTACCTTTCGGATCTACTGACAGAACATCTTCCAGTTATGTCTCTCCGGTCGTCTAATCAGAAATTATTACGTATTCCGAAATCAAAGTTGAAAAGTAGGGGTGACCACCCGTTTTCAGCGGCTGCTCCCACACTGTGGAATGCGTTACCTTTTAGTTTTAGATTTGCTCCATCCGTGGCTGTTTTTAAATCTAGGCTAAAAACTTATTTTATGGTCAAGGATGAAATGTATTGCATTGTGTTTTGTTTGTGTGTTTGTATTGCCTCTTGTATTGATGTAAAGCACACTGGTCAACTGGTGTTGTGTTTAGTAGTGCTATAGAAATAAAATTGACATTGACATCCTCCATATGCCACATTATGCGCCCCACCACAATTACAGCATTTTGCTTCAACATTACTTCCACATTTTCCATACTCGTGTTCTTTCACACAATGTGCACATCTCTTTTTGGCTCTGCATACACTTGCAATATGTGACCACAAAACCAGTCACATGGGTCAATTTTTGGACAATGAAATTTATACATCAATGGAAAGCTGAATATAAATAATATAAATAAGCTTTCCATTAATGTAAGGTTTGTTAGGATAGGACATTATTTGGCTGAAATACAACTATTTGAAAATCTGGAATCGAAACATTGAGAAAATCTCCTTTAAAGTTCTCCATTTATGTTCGCATTCACTCACAAAAATAAATGTTTTATATATTTACGATAGGAAATTTACTAAATATCTTCATGGAACATGATCTTTACTTAATATCCTAATGATATTTGGCATAAAAGAAAAATGTATAATTTTGAGCCATACAATGTATTGTTGGCTATTGCCACAAATATACCCGTGCGACTCGTGACTGGTTTTGTGTTCCAGGGCCACATATGACCATATCTCTGGCAGTTATAACATCTCATTGGAGCACGCATATGCTCTCACCTGAAAGCTAACATATTCAACCATCACTCTACTTGGTAACATTCCTCTTTCAAAGCGTGACATTACAGACAGACTTTCTTCCTCATTACCTTCCCTATTCCTTTGCAATCACTTTGCTTCAATTACATTTCCTCCTTTTATATTCCTCCTCAGCTCTGTCATTGTTACATCCAATAGGACCCCTGTAATTACTCCACATATCCATGTTTTTCACCTGTTTGCTTACAACTTGAAATCACTTGTTTACAACCTTCATTTTCATCACCTTATCCTTCTGTTCCTCATTTTCACATATTACCATCAATGCTCCATCCTGAAGAACTCTTGCACACTTAATCTTTCCTGTTTGTTTTCTCAAGGGACAATGTGTAGTTTTTTTTAGGTATTTTATTATCTAAAATCAATATTTTTATTCTTAAATATGTCCTCAATGGTGTACAAATACCTCTGCCAATGATCTGACTTATCCTCGTAAGCAAAGAATTTATTATCTTTATATACATGGGACGGGTAGGTCCACGGAGGCTTAGTTCCGCCATCTTGAAAAACTATAATAGCAGAGAGGGACAAAAAGTACTAGGCCAACATGTTTCCACAACGCGTTTTCGTTCAGAGCCAGCGCCACGTGACTGAAGCCAGCAGAAACGGAGGAGCAGAGCGGTGAGAGGCGCTTGTCACTGCCTCGGCAAGTTTAAAAAGCTGCACTGTACGGTTATTAGTCACAGGATAAGGAGTCCTCGTCGTCGAAAAAGTCCAAAGTAGACCGTAAAAACGAAACGTGACCGGAGATTACAAAAACAAGGGTTAATGTCGGGATAGCTTTTTCCAGGTGGAAAGAGCTAATGCAGGAGAAAGCTTTCAAAAGAGACGCTGAAGTTGCCTGCTTTCTTCTCGACAGGTAAGTCAATGTTACGATCTTAATTACAAGCTTTTTTTCATTGCTTGGTTGTGTACTTTATTATATAGACAGACAGTAGAACTCGATGAAGTGATATTAAAAGACATCCTGTCATAGCTTTATGGTACGTAACGGCTACCGTAGATGCAACACGCATTTGAAAAAACGAGGCGCTGGAGAGCAATATTCGTTTGAATGCAAAATACAATTTCACCACTAGATGGGAGAAATTCGTAATTCGATGTAGGGAAATTATGTAATTTATCATGTCATTTTTGCTCCTATTCTATAAAAAACGTTGTATTCTTTTTGCTGGTGGGATTTTCTCTGAGATTTGTCTGAGATCCTCCGGCTGTGATTAAAGCATATCCGAAGGCATTGTCTGAAGTCTGTCGGTTATTATTGCGCAGCAAGTTATGTAGCGAAACACTAGAGATCTTAATTCTATTCCCAAGTGATAGTGTTTGAACGGACCGAGACGTCGTTCGACTCTTAGGCGGGGTTAGATTGCGGTCAGGTAACTATAATTCTTAGGCATTTTATGCGGTCAGATACTTAGGCGTCAACCCGTGCGGTCAGAGGAGAACTCAACTGAGTATAATATTTGCAAGTGTTAGGGACACTCGGTTCAACCTAAGTCAGGCGCGTAGGGGAAAAATCTACCACACAATACATGACCACTTTCAAGGCCCAGAAAGGTAGTAAAGACATTGTTAAAATAGTCCATGTAACTCCAGTGGTTCAACCTTAATGTTATGAAGCGACGAGAGCGTCTCTCAACACAGTGCAGCGCTTCCGGGTTCAACGTTCAACGGGTTCTGGAACGACATGATGGTGATTTCATTTTTTTTTTTTTTGGACTGAAGTAATCCTTTAAAGAGTGTTGATGTTACATTAAATAAACCAGTGGGCAACTCTGGCCGTCGAGATACACTTTAATGAAGATCTTCAGGATTACTAGAAATATACAGGCATTTGAGTTCGATCAGGGTTCTAACAATTGTTCAAAAGAGCAAATCCAAATAAGTTAAAATCCACACTTATTTATTTAGTAATTTGTTTATACAGAACATTTGATACAGAATAAAACTGGCATGTTTACTAATTACTGAGACGAGTGATCTAGAACAAGCAACATGATATCACTGTCAAGCTGTTTGAAGAACATACACAACAACACACACACACACACACACAATTTGTTTAAATCTTTTTTTTTTTTTTTACAAGTTTATGGTTATAACAAATATAGTTTTCACGTTTATAAACACAACACCATTTTTATAACGAAATCAATACATTGGAGGAATGCCCCAATAATGAGTTCCTGATTTTTATATTTATAATGATACAGGCAAGCAATAAGAGTAAAGATCAAGAGTGCTGTTTTTCCTGGAAAAGCATATTGCAAATCTGATATTGTTATAGAAAAGTTTAATAAACAAGTTAGTATGAAGTAAATTACATTTCAGACAAATTTTAAAATTTAAAATTACATTTTAAACAAAGCCACATGAGAACAGTTGCTCGTAATGAAAGAATCTCTGAACGAATGATTTTAATTAGGGCTGCACGATTAATCGCAATGAAACCGCACCTGATTTGGCAAAGGCTGCAATTATTTTATGCAGAATCGGTAGTAAATGCTCCATCAGAACGCCAGAGGGCGTCACACACTCACTCACACACACACACACGCACACACACACACACACACACACACAAGAGGTTCATAAATGCTTCTCGTCTTTGGAAAGATGTCTGATGTGTGTTGCTTTTTCAAATGCACGTTATAAGTGACTCAAACTCACAGTGTTTACAGAGCCGTACATCAATGACAAGCTGCGCATAAAGAAATAATCGCAGCCTTTGCGAATTGATTTCGTTATAAATTTCAAAATCGCAATAAGCCAAACAAGTTTAAGTGCGATTTAATGTAAATTGCTATTAATTGTGCAGCCCTAATTTGAATGAGGTTCAATGACTCACTCATTGACAGTGATTTGTCGCCACCTACTGGAGGATCTCCACTGCACTCTGGAGAACAAGGGTATGAACAATGTGCTAAAAACAGAAACATTTTTCTTTGTATAGATGACAACGTTATCAAAATGATCCCTGTTCACACGAACCCGTAAAAAATGACTAATAATGCTGTATATCGCATAACAGACAAGTAGTTGGCGATGCAACTTTGTAAATAAAGACTACGGGACTGCGCACACACACATTATTTTACATTCTTATCACAAATGACAATCTATCATGTTTTTGTCCGATTTCCATTCTAAGGATGTTAATCTTGATAATACTGTATCATTACTTTGTCTTCTGGATAAATTTCATCTTCACAAAGCCAGAAACATTCACTGTAATCCCAATTTTAGAATGTTCTCCTCTGATATAAAGTCAATTTTACATCCTTTAAGAAAATGGCAAAACCTTTGAACACAAGGGCTTCGAAAACATATATCATCCTTGAGTCTGTTGTAAGCAACCTTTCATTTAAAAAAGCCTATAGACTAAACACGCAATAGCCTACGCATGTTCATGATGTCACAGTTTTCACAGATTTGATAAGGGTCTCGTTTTCAAAAACTTGCAGTTTGAAACACGTTTTTAAAAGTTTGCGTTTTCAGGCCCCACAAACGCCAGTCGTGTAAATGAACACCCAAAACGAATAAAAAGTATTTCGTCAGGTTTGTTTTTGCCTGTAAAAATACCTCAATAGCCATTGTTTGTATCACAAATACATTCCACAATAAATTACAATAGCATGAATCACTATGTTCTGTCAAAAATACAGGCCTACTGTAAGCTCTATCTATTAAAACGAGAGTTCTCTGGGAATGTTTGTTGTGATTGGTGGTGTTGATGATATTATTTCTTTATTCTATATACTATTTATATATATTACCCCCGCCCCCTGCCCCCCGCCCCTCGCATCCCCGCAATATTACACATTTGAAGTCTATAAAAGAAGAACCAACTACAGTATTTTCAAACCATATGTTGACAGAAATAACAGTACGAGTCTTTTTAAACTGGTTAATATCAGATTGAAGTTTCTTCCTCTGTTACGGTGAACTGACTTTGGTCTTCAGCAGTTGAAACTGTGAAATACACAAAAAACATTTTCAGTATTTAAACGAACATGTCTTATGTTATTAGATTCTTTTCACTTTTTTATTTTAGAGAGCGAGAGAGAGAGAGAGAAAGTGAGTGAGTGAGTGAGTGAGTGAGTGTGTGTGTGTGTGTGTGTGTGTGTGTGTGTGTGTGTGTGTGTGTGTGTGTGTGTGTGTGTGTGTGTGTGTGTGTGTGTGTGTGTCAGAATTAAGTTTTACCTCTCGCTCTGTAACATTTGTAAAGCAGCACGACTGTCGCTAGCAGATACGGAGAAACTGCCAGAAGAGAACTGAGGATTTTGAGGACAGAAATCTGACCTGAACGTGACACTGAAAAACAGAAACACAAGAACATTATTGAGCAACAAAGTTTTGTGAGAGAATATAAAAGCTTTGCAATATTTTTCCTGTCTTTTATTATTCCACCACCATTTCCCTTTCAGAGCTCTGTATTAAAGGAATAGTTCATTTTAAAAATAATATTCTGCTAAAATTTACTGACCTTCATTTTGTTCAAACATGTTTGAATTTCTTTCTTGTGTGGAACATAAAATATATTTTGAAGGGTTCTTTCATTTTCATTGTATGGACAAAAACACAGATACATTTTTCCAAATAACTTGTTTTATGTTCCAAGAAAGTTAATGTTTCAGGGGTGAGAAAATAAATCATTCTCTTCAGAACAAAAATGAATGTTTGACACTGACCACATATGAGCACAATCAGCCCTGACAAAAAGTTGCAAAACGTTTTTTAAATGGAAACGGTGATGCGTTGAACACCCTGTTCTGATGACGCAAGAGTTGCAACTACGGCAGCTGAGAAGGCCTTTGTGTTCTTTTTGAAGAATTTTCAGTGCCTGATGAAATCGGTATAAATATGTTTAATACTGCAAAATACACTCAATGTTACAGTCACTGCCCTTGATGCCCAGAATAAAAGAAAACATCCCAATCGATTGAAGGGATTTGTGGAAACTGTGGTTCCTAATTATTGTGATCCAACATTTGCCTCGCATTTCAGGATGAAAAGACAAACATGTCTTCTAATATCTTCAATTGTTGCGTATACCGAGCTGCAGGACACATTTGTAAGCGACTTTACTTGGACCCATTGTGCGTCTCTTTAATAGCGTATGGTTTATATACATGTTGCTGATTATTAGGCTGACATTTTTGACACACCCACCAAACAAGAGAAAACGTATCTCAAACCCCGTTGCACACGAAACATGTTGTTCAACCCGGAAACTGTAGGAAAACTCTGGTTTGAGCTTGAACAATGTGATCTGTGATCAAGGCCAAACTTATCATTGAGCTTGACTGGACTCTGCCGTTACCTGTTTATGTTTGTTTGATTTGTACAGTTATACGCCAGTCAGAAATCATTAGCCACATTTCCACTGTCGAGCCAGTACGAGCGAGGGCTACAAACGGGCCAGCCGGGGCTAATAGTTTCCGACTGTGATCTTAGAGGCCATAATCAAACTGCATAAACTGGTAATTATAATAATAAGCAGACACAATTCAATAAGTGTATCCTTCTTCTGATTAATTTGTGATCATGACTCACTCATTTGTCGCCACCTACTGGTGGGTGTAATAATTTCATAGTAGCCTATTACAGTTATTTCATTTTTCCAATCATTTTAATATTTCTACATTTTAAAAAAAGTGTTATATTTAAAATATTAATCTCTTAATATAATTTATGCAAAATCCATCAATGGATTTTGTTGATAGTCATTTAATTAGATTGTACCCATACATTGTATTTTTTATTTTATTTTATTTTTTCAGATTTAATTTATTAAATTTAGTTTTTAAGAATTTAAGAATCTAACATAAGAGGATGACACATATATGACAATACATTTTTATAATACTATCTCTGGCTTTATTGTTCAGTGTTATTTCAGGGTTTTGATCTTCTCTCAACAGAGAAAGAGCACATCCTGTATTTTATTGTATTATATAATGACTATTTAATATTACAGTACATCTAAACTTTGGCTATGCTAGGCATGTTGCATATTAATTGTTCTATGAAACTCAAGCATATGATGTTCTTGTTGAGGTCATTTGTATGTGAGTTTGTCAGCCCTCAGTCTTAGTCCTGCCCTGTCTGTGATACACTGTATTTTGTGCCAGTTAAGGCTTAGAAATAAGTGTGAAAAAAAAAAAAAAAATAAAAAAAAAAAATTCCACATAGACTAATCTATTTATATGAATATAATGTGTATTTCCTGGTCGTGTATAATGATTGTATAACATAGCTGTGTAATAAACGTATTGGGTTGACATAAATCGGGCTATAAAATGTGTGTGAATCAATTATTTGGTCATAATACGCAGAAGGGGCAATATTATTATTCTAAAACTGGAAAGTGGCTGGGTTTAAATCATGAGTTTATATATCTGTCAAAATATCGCGCCATGATTTGAACCGCTTCCTGAACCAGTCATCAATGACGTCTAAAGCGATACAAGCCTCGATACGAGCTTCACTGAAAGCTTCCGGGATTTCTCGACACACACTCCGAAGCCTCGGCACAGAACGTAACATCACTAATAAATACTGTGTTTGGATCCTCAATTGTCTCCGACCAGTACATGACAAGCATATTTTGCATGTGATTTGATGGTTATGCTTTCGTTTATGTGAAACAATAACCACTGATGTCAATAACTGATTTTGCTCCAGCAGAAATATGAGCCAGAGACTATAATATATAATAGTATATAATAATGGTGTGGCGTTTCTCATTAAATCATCTCACCGTTCAAGACTCCCGTGACTGAGATCCAGCTGTGGAGTGACTGTCCTCTCTCTGTTTTACAGTAGTAGAAACCCTCATGTGACTTTGAGACAGTAGTGATGCTCATCTCTCCTGTCGTCTGATTCTGGATCAGTGATCCGTCTTTATAGAAATCAGCGCTGAGGATCGAGGAGTTTGTAGATCGATGAAAACAGTGTAGAGTCAGAGTCTCTCCCTCAATCACAGGATCAACAGAACTCTCCAGAATCACCTCACCGTCTACAAACACAAGAGATACATCAACAGATGTAGTGACGATACAGGCTGTATTAATAAGAGCCATACTTCAGTTATTAATAAGATCTGGAGGGTCAAAATGTTCACTACCGTTAATCTGAGAAACTGATACTTTTATTCAGCGAGGATGCATTATCAAATGCATTGATCAAAAAAGACATTTATAATGTTACAAAAGTTTTATATTTCAAATAAATTATGTTCCTCAAACTTTCTATTCATCAAAGAAGAAATAAATGTTTTCCACATAAATATGAAGCAGCACAACTGTTTTCAACATTGATAATAATCATAAATGTTTCTTGAGCATCAAATCATCATATTAGAGTGATTTCTGAAGGATCATGTGACACTGAAGACTGGAGTAATGATGCTGAGAATTCAGCTTTGATCACAGGAATAAATTACATTATATTCACATAGAAAAGGGTTATTATAAAATATAAGGGTTATTATATACTAATCCTAAACTTAATGATAATGTAGTGTATTTTATTTTATTATAGAGTTGAAATCTTGATATTCAATGTGCTGGGGGGTAAAAATCTGATATTTTCAGTTAGTTTAATGCATAATCACATGACTGAATTCTCAATTATAATAATTTTTAATCTGAACAGATTGTTATTGTTTTTTTGTTTTCTTTTTATGTTATATAGTTGTAAGAGTGATTTGACTCACCATGTACAGTGATGTTTCGAGGATGCCGTTTCTCTCCAGATTCAGACTCACACCAGTACACTCCAGTGTCAGATGTGCTGAGAGAGTCGATTACACATCGAGATCCTGTTTGATTTGCACAAGTTTGTATGTCTTTGTCTGTGTATCTTCTCACTGTCCATCCAGCAGAGTTACTCTGATCCTCACAGCTCAGAGAGAGAGAGTCCGATGAGAAGTGTTGACTTCTGCTGGGATTGATGACCAGAGACACTGAAGCAGAAACTCCTGAAAAGTGGAAAATCTCCATCAAAACTGACAGCACAGAGACTGCAGTGAAACACAGATCCGGATGAGCACAAGCATAAACCCTCACCAGTGATCCACAGTGTGTGTGAGCTGCTGTTGTGTGTGTAATAGGCTGGTCGTCCTCTCTCTGCTCTGCACGTATAAACTCCTGTGTGCTGTAGAGCAGCAGGACTGAGAGTGTAAGATCCTCCAGCTCCTCTGCTGCTGTCTGACAGATGATCATGATCTCTGAACCAGCTGAACGTCCAGCCTTTAGAGGAGCCTGAAACCTCACAGGTCAGAGTCACTGATTCTCCTTCAGTCAGCCACGGCTGTGGAGACACTCGCACTGATGCCTGAGCTTCAGCTGAACAAAACATCACGAGTTACAGAGCCGTAGAGAAACTGATGGAGAAGCTGATCACAACAAACACACACTCACCTGAGACAGTCAGTGTAACAGCATCACTGCGCTGAGAGCTTTGAGTGTGTATCTGTCCTGTACAGGTGTATTTACCGCTGTGAAAGTATTTAACATTACTGATGATTAACTCTTGTGCTGAGCACAGACTGACAGCCTTTCTGTGTGTCTGTTTATTAGCTCCACTGGTGCAGCAGTCTTGTTCTGTACATCGATTGGCAGTGTTTTTATATTGGTTGTTGGTTCCCTCTATTTCCCATCTGTATGTCCACTCAGTGTCTCCTCCCCACTTTATATCACATCTGAGAGTGACTGTTTCTCCTCTAAACACTCGTTCATCAGGTCGTACCGTCAGCACAGCTTTAGGAATCTCTGTACAAATACAGATTATTGCATTTATAGTTTCAGAAGTTGTGTAGATATTGTCTCTGATCTGTATTTGTTGCATCACACACTACAGTCTCTCTCACCTGTAACATTTACCCACAGTGCATCACTGTATTGTGTGTAATAGACTGGTTTCCCTCTTCCAGCTCTACACCAGTACTGGCCTCCATCAGACACTGAATCAATCTTCAGGCTGTAGTTTGTTTCTGTCTTCTCTGTCTCAGGGTTCAGTGTGTGTTTGTACCAGTAAGAGTCCCAGTTTCCAGTGGACGGATCCATGCGACAGGTCAAAGTCACTGTGTGTCCAGTCAGTGCAGCTCCTGCAGGATCTGATGTGAGTTCAGGCTTCGGCTCTAGATCTGCAGGAGAACAACAACAGATTCAGATCCTCAAGAGTCAGAGTTCACCTGCGTTACACAAATCATTGAGTTTTTGTCTGCAACAGTTCATACAGAAGAGAATAAGTGATGAAATATGGATTTTATAGTAGCATTAAACAGATATGAATATGAACTACATTAACAAAAATTGTTCAGTTTTGTTCTAATGAAGAAAGACAAACAGATTTTGTAGAAAGAGAGGGTATGTGAGATTAAATTATGACAATTTTCATCAGGGCTGGACTGGGACTGGGCATTTTGGCCCAGACTGGCCCACTATATGATCATAAACACCACCCATCTTTGCACGCCCTTAAATATATACATACCATCTCCTATTCCTTAAAATCACTAATGCTATGTAATGTGTGAGTATAGGAACGAGTGAGAGTTAACAGATGAAATAAGTAAAATATTGACATTTATTAATACAGTTGAACTATACTCCACAGTGATGAATCCTAAAACAAGCTATAAGCTGCATTGGCACAGCAATACCAGTGTTTCCCACAGGATCTTTGGTAAAACTGTGGTGGGTGGACCTCGGTCCTTCTAGGGGAGTTCGGGGGCATGCTCCCCCATAAGAAAATTTTGTGCATTTTAATGTTAAATTCATCAATCTGGTGCACTTTGAGAGTTCAAAATTAAAAGCTCCAACCCATATTCAGTGTGCAAATTAAACAAAGAAAAATTCAAACCTCTTTTAGTTACAGTGTCTATTTACATTACACTACATAATAATAGTTATAATATTAATCGTATGACAGTAATAGCCATATTTTGTAAAACAAATGCACTAAAAAAATCAAGGAAACTTTCATAATTAGTTTTGTACCAATTTCTATACTTGAAAGAGATAAGCACATGATCTTTTATTTTGACGCAAACTGCATCAAGCTTTTATTTTGGCGGAAAACATGGTTTACAAACGCCTCTCATTAAATTTCTAGTGAATTGCGGTAATCGTCAACTATGCAGATGTGGAAATAATCTGTAACTGGGTTATGGGTTCCTCATGACATGGCCTAAGTGTTTTGAAAGTAGTTCTGCTTACCGCGGACTGTACACTTTCTCATCTCTCTCCTGATCCTCCTCACTATCCTCATCTGCCACAGGAGCAGATGAAGGTCAGAAAACATATATTTTGACACATAAAGCGTCTGCTTTAAGGGCTTGGTTCTATTTTTTCACGCTATTTCTCTGCACATTCCTTGCGTTTCTTCTCCATCTCGCTGACTATTTTGACAGATACACACTGACACTGCTGCACGCTCGCTCACTCGTTTAAAGTTGTGATTGGGCCAGCCCAGTGTCAATCAAGAAAAGAACCAATGGGCCGCTGATCTACGTGTTTCATGGGCTGGTCTGTCAGAAAAAAAAAAAAAAAAAACTAACGCTGACTTTTTTTTTTACTAATGCATTACACCGGCACAAACCCAGCGCCGCAAATTAAGCAAAACAAAACAAAACGAATGGGCCGCCGATGTACACATTTTATGGGCCGTTAAAAATAAAAAATAATAATAATAAAAATTATGTAGGCTATGAGTATGAGATGTATCGGCCCAAAAAGCATGTCGGCCCACCGGGAAAGTGCCCGGTATGCCCGATGGCCAGTCTTTTCATGTGAGATAATGTTGAAACTTTTGTGTGAGTGTCAGATAAAATACATCTTAAATCTATTGTTTAAGTAACTGTAAATCATAATCAGGTATAAAACTATGGAGGACCAGAAGTGCCACTTAAAAATAAAAGGAAGAATCGCTTTATCAATTTAATATTTCAAACATAAAAATGTATATAAATAAATCACTTTTATTTGATTCATGTTTTTAAATGTATTGTAATAAAACAATTTAAAAAAAAACATTTTAAATGTATGACTAAATAGACAAATTTAAAATTGTTTATTTAATTCATGTTTTAAAACGTAGATTAATAAAACAATAAAAAGTACATCAATAAATCACTGTAAAAAATGTCCGTAGTTTTAACGGTGAAAGACTGTAAAATAGCAACGGTAAAAAACTGTAAATTATGAAATGTGTTAACCATTGAATTAACAGTTAAATACTGTTAATGTAAATACAAGAAAGTGTTGTTAATTTTACATTCTTACTTTGTAAAAACTGCATTAAAAAACAACAGTAAAGTACAATAAAACAGTATACTGTAAAATGTCCGTAGATTTAAAGGTAAATGATTGTAAAGCAGCAACGGTAAAAAACTGTAAGCTATAAAATATGAAAGTACCGTGGAATTAACAGTTAAATACTATAAATGTAAACACAATAAAATATGATATATTTTGCATTATTTATTTGTAAAACCTCAGTTAAATCCCTTAAAACAAAAGTAAAGTAGGCTACACAAAAATAAATAAGCTATTTACCTAATTACTGCCTCAGATGCATGCTGCCAGAGAAGTTTTTACAACAATACAGCAATTTGTGTACCTCTATGAAAATAAAATATTAGAAACATGACATTACATGAACATTTGGCAATGACGCCTAGATTCAGAGTGGAGTGTTAATGAACTCTTTCTCTCTCTCTCTGTCTCTCTCTCACACACACACACACACACACACACACACACACACACACACACACACACACACACACAATATATATATATATGTTTTTTTTTTTTTTTTTTGGAAGCTCAGTCTTAAATTGTTTCGATTTTTCAGTGGCTCAATACATGTACAATATGTGCAATTACGCTGCATAATATAAAGAAATCATGTATTTATTAAGCATTTTGTGTTTTAAAGTTATTGGCCAATGTCGTTTGACTTGTCCAATCAGCACTCAAGACGTTGCATCTGGTACACGCATTTTGACATTTTCAACTGGCGGTTTTTCTCTGAAACAGAAATAGGGAACAACGTGCAAACCGCGACAACCTTCTGACATCATTTTCCTCATGAAGTCTGTCAAGTAAACACAACTCATTCTCAAACTCATTCTGTAATTTCAATGATTGGTTTAGTCATTTGAATACAGCTTTTGTGAGGTAAAAAGCGTTATTTTCTTATCTTTAACGTTATGACTCACATGACGTGAACCTGTTAGCTGTATTGATGGTAAAGTTTTATATTTTTTAATATACAGCCATTCATTCAAGTCATTAGAAAATAACGCATTTGCTTTGATTGTGTAGGAGCCATTTGTGACATTTATGTTACTGTTAATTTAATGACCCCTGCTGGTGAATCATGGCCTTGCGGCCTTGGAAGGTCTTGGAACAGAAAGAGTTAAAATTGCACACCTGTGCCAATTAGTGGCATAGAGATAGACAAAGGAGGAATCCTTGAGGTGTTGGAAAGTTTTGGATTTGAAGTTGGAAATGCATGGACGCCAGCAGGCATATGGTTTTCAATTTATTTACTTTTTGGTTTATTTATCAGTTTAGTGACAAAATGCTATACTGGAATAAAATGAACAATATATTGAAACCCCTGAGGCGTATGAAGTGACTTACTGGAAGGCACTACAGATTGCTTTGATTTAAAATGATTGTGCCGTTCCAACTATGGCGAAGCGAACTTGCTTAAACGACATATCGCCTCGATTATCACTTAAGTTCACGACGAGTGAGATTTGAATACATTAAAATGTAGGCTACACTTGCTGTTTTTGTAGTTTAATAGTGCAGAGTCTGAGGGAATATGTTCTGCACTGCAGACTGCATCGCAACGAACCTCGCACCATTTTCAAATGTGTCGCAGGTGTTTGCAAACAGTCCTTTTCGAAATACGGAGCATTTAAGAGCCATTTTTATCGGCGCCATAACAGCTCTACTGCTGCTGTGACTGCACATGCAGTGGTTGATACGGATTTAATTTGTAGTGTTTCACTATGTAGTTATCAGTGTCAGGATGTGGCTAGTCTTGTTGCTCACTTAAAGAACCATATTAACCCTTTCACGCATAGTGGTTATTAGCTATTAAAAAAGCATTTTCTTGAATTTGCACGGGTTTTTATGGCAAAGTTGCACATCAATCTCTTCATTGGACCCTGGTGCATCATGCTATAGACCCCTTCACAGTCGACGTCACAGGAAAATTCTAAGTTCGCAGTGTGCATGTCGGGGTCAGAAAGTTCATTCCATCCCATTGAATTGTGTGTTAACCAGAGAATTTCTCGTCAAGAAAAAATGCCTACTTGTTGCGTCGTGGACTGTGAAAATCACACCAGTTGTGGAGTCAAGTTTTTCAGGGTTCCTGCAGGATCTCATCCGTTTAAAAAAAAAAATAGACGACATCTGTTCAGATCTATTTTTTTTACAGTCTATGGTTCAGATAGATACTGCTATCTGCTAAGTAGCATGACACAGGTCACAATAATGCCAGATATCGAACTTCACCTATTAAACCAGTCTACAGTTTACAGAAAACATTTGTTTACTTACACCGTTGTTGTCACAATAACTGTCAATAACACAATAACACTACAAACACGAGCATCTTTGATCGTAGCATTGTCCCAGTCTGCCCGTTTATTATATAAAAAAAATACACATACACAAGTAAATACACATACTTAACAGTGTTAAATTTGGAAAAATACTGTTCGACAGAACTGCTTGCTTGTTACCACAGTTATCTGCGTGGTTCCTTGGCGATGAAGTTCCACATTTGCGGCTATCCAACACGAAAATGCATGCAGCAAATACGCCGTTCACATTTTCTTCAGATAACTCCAAATTTCTCCCACACACTGGACTTGAACTTTAAAATCTCCACTAGCTATCCTTCAACTTCTCAGCATCCATCTCGACGACTGCAAGTAGATCGCGCGCGTGCGGTTATGATGCATTTTTAAAAGTGAAAGATCCTGGGAGGGCGTGGCGCGTGGGCAAATAAACTGATGTGGATGTTGAATATTTTTATCAACTTGATATACAGGCATATTTTTGTAGACGTGTTCCTAAAAATCTGAATATATTTTTACGTTTGCATGTGATTGTTTTAAACCCGTGTTTAGACCCGTGTTTCCCCGTGTCCGACCCGACACAGTTAGATATTTTTCACCCGTTTGAGCAAAATTTGAACCGAACCCGTGCAGGACTCTAATCAGGCAGACAATCGCCATTAGCTAAAAACAAGTTTATTATGGTTCTGTTCCCGTTCCTGTGATGGCAACAGTGCATACCTTTGACACAATATGCCGGTGTGGTATAGTATTCTGTAACCTTATAGTAATGGGTCCGGGCTGAGGACCCAATTAGTATGCCAGTAGTATGCCTGATCTAAATCTGTTCTCGCGATACGGTAAGGCAGTATCAGTGCAGTATAAGCTCAGGTAAAGCTCATAGCACGATCATCGGATAACGTTAGCTGTATGCTATGCTATTATCTAAGCTAACTAAAAAACACTACCAACGAGAAATGTTTAATTTCACAATCTATAGCTTCGGTTAAATGCTAGTATATGAAACGTATAATTTAAAATACATTAAATACATTAATGATTCGTTATAACTTAGTACAAACGTCTTCTATAATAAAGTGATTTTGTATGATTTGTAACCAGGCACTAAAGCGATTACCCATAAATCGTGCTTTGAACCAATCGGATTGCTTGGGTCCTCAGCCCGGACCCATTACTATAGGGTTACAGGATACTATACCACACCGGTCTATTAGCCGCACCATTTTTCTGACCCCATGCTGCGCGCGCACCCAACCTAGGCGTTCGATGTTTACAAACACTGAAGGGGTCTATAAATTGCAACCAAGTGGCAAGCCTTTGTGTTTCGATTTTTTCCCCCCTCCAAACCAAGATGGCCAAGGGTCAGTCAGACATGCCAAGTTGCTCCAGAATATCCACCCATTCCTTCTATCCTAGGAGACTCTTGTAGGTAAAAAAAAATATTGCAGCATAAAGCAATATCTAATGAGTCATATCACAGTAAAATTTTCCAAGTTTTGATTTTAGATTGAGAGAAAACTCTGATTAATCACATGTCCACTGTAGTGGACGTCATGCATGCAATGGCTATATTTCAGCTACAATTCATAATTATAATGTGAATATTGTTTTTGAAATTTAAAACTTAAAAACTTAATATGCATTGACTTTTTCTACTGTAAATAAATGTATTTGTATTATTAGAATGTAATTTTCATTGACATCGAAAAAAGTCATGTGATTACATAATGTAAGACACTTGTAATGCATTACTTTACTTGTTAGATCAAAAAGTAATCTGATTTTATAATGCATGTTATTGTAATGCGTTTTTTTTACTAATAACATTAAAAAGTAATCTGATTACGTAATGCATGTTACTTTTAATGCGTTTCTTTACTCATAACATCAAAAAGTAATCTGATTACATAATGCATGTTACTTGTAATGCGTTTCCTTTCTCATAACATCAAAAAGTAATCTGATTAGGTAATGCACATTACTTGTAGTTAATTACTTGTTAGATCAAAAAGTAATCTGATTAGGTAATGCATGTTACCTGTAACACATTACTTTACTTGTAACATCAAAAAAGTAATCTGAATGCGTTATGCATGTTACTTGTAATGCATTACATCCAACACTGATCATTTCAGATGAGATTGAAAAAACGTATCGCTAGGTTTTCTCAGAGGAGGGCTATGATAGAAATGTGCATGTCCATCTTGAACATAATCAGAATTATCAGCTAATAAGGGTAAATCTCCATACTCTGGTGCACTGGAGGGAGCATCTGAGTGGTTTCCACAGTTGTACCTCGACAGGCTGTAGAAAATTCTGATGGAATCACGTCCTCATGTTCTGATATCATAGATATGCGAAGTGCAACTTGTATGAAGTTGTATGAAGCCATTGCAATATTTTGCATTTATATTTTTTGTATATATTTTATAGTTTTCACATTATTTGATATAATTGCATTGATTAGTTTGTTAAATTCACATACTTTATCTGTTTGATTATTTTCTTATATTTAATACAGTATATCTTCAGTTTAAACCAACCGCATGGTGTCCACTTAAGTGGACATCTGAAGATCTCTTTGAAAAATTTGTAAAAAAAAATAAAATAAAAATCAATTCTTGTTTTTCATGCCCTAAGAGCAATAAAAACACATAGGAAAAAAATCCTGACTGAGGTTATCATAATTCATGCATGAAAGGGTTAAGGAAGGTCGTGCAGTTTACTGTCCAGTAAGAGGGTGCAAAAGTGTTTTTCACGTCATGTCCTCTTTTACCTCTCATATGTCTAGGAAGCACAGGAACTGTTCAGTTAACAGCATTACTGATTCACATCGGCCTTCTGCATCAGAGATACTTTCAGTTACATCAGAGCAGTGTCCTGATGACCTGGATGCAAATACAGGTGAGTCTGAAGTAAGTGAAATGGGCTCATTTCAAAATTTTGATGATTTGTATTTAAGAAATGTGAGCCTGTTTTATATGAAATTAGGACAGTTTCTTCTTCCAGCTTCTACAATACAAAATATTGTAGATGAAATGCAAAATATTCATGAATTGGGACAGACATATACTTTTAGTAAGCTACATTCACTTTTGCAGAATTTGTCATTACCTAATGAGACTATTTCTCAAATCTTTGCTACTGTGAAGGAATCAGACTTGTTTTCTGTGTGTCATAAAGGACCAATGCGAACAGAGTATTCAAGGAGTCAGACCTTTAAAAAAGTGTTTCAATACGTTGAACCAAAAAGAATACTTCTAGGTAGAGATGAGAATCGGACAGAGCAATTTGCATACTATGTACCTGTGAAAGACACATTGAAGTGTCTGCTGAATTCAGATTTTGGAAGGAAGTGCATTTCAAGGCACCTGCCTGAAAAAAACTCTGCTGATGTACTTTGTGATTGCTCAGATGGCCAAATACTGAAGTGCAGGAATTTCTCTCAAGACATCCCAAACCTCCAGCTACTGCTCTATCAGGATGCTTTTGAGGTGGTCAACCCTTTAGGGTCTGCACGAAAAAAACACAAAATTTTGGCTGTATACCTTTCTCTTGTCAATTTGCCAGTTCATCTCAGGTCAAACACAGAACATATGCAGCTGGTTATGTTGTGCAGAGAAAAAGACTTTAAAGACTTTGGCCATGAAAGTGTTTTCTCAGAGCTAGTAACAGACCTGAAAGACCTTGAGGAAAATGGAATTGCTTTGTCAGATCAATCTATTATAAAAGGCACACTTTACTGCATTGCCGGAGACAATTTGGGATCCCACTGCATAGGTGGATTCACTGAAAATTTTAGTCAGTCAAGCTATTTTTGCAGGTACTGTCTAATTACTAAAGAAGAATTCCAGAGTGTTGACCCAAATTTGTGTGGTCCACTGCGCACTGTTGAAAACTACAGTGCTGTTGTTAACCAATTACAGACCGAAAATGAAACCATTCAAGGCATAAAGTTTGATTCAGTTTTCAACTCTTTGAAGAACTTTAAAGTTTGCCAACCTGGCTTGCCACCTTGCCTTGGTCACGACATTTTTGAAGGCGTGTTGTCTTACGATGTTGCTCTTTACGTCAAATATTTTGTTAAGAAGAAGTGGTTCACATACCCAATTCTTAACCGTCGAATCAGGCAGTTCAAATACAATGGTTCTGATGCATTCACAAAACCTTGTGAGTTAAATTCTCATGGACCTAAGCTAGCTGGTCAGGCCATTCAGAATTGGAATTTTTTACGTCTTCTACCTGTAATACTTGGTGATAGAGTTGTGGATCCTGCAGATGAGGTTTGGCAATTAACTCTTCAACTAAAGGACATTGTTGAACTGATTTGCGCTCAGAAAATTTCGGTGTCACAGGTTGCATATTTGGATGTTCTCATCCAAGAATACTTGGAATCTAGAAAAGCAGCCTTTCCAGAAGTGAATCTAAAACCAAAACATCACTACCTTCGACATTATCCAGGTCTGATACTCAAATTTGGTCCATTGATCCGATTATGGACAATGCGATTTGAAAATAAACACAGTTACTTCAAAAGATGTACCAGACATCTGAAGAATTTTAAAAATTTGTGTCGCACACTTTCTGAAAGGCATCAGTTGTTTCAGGCCTATTTGACATCTGGATCTTGTCCCCCATTCTTACAACTGAAAGACAGTTCCCCATTTTATTCTGAGCTTTACAGTGAAACTGTCAAAGATGCAGTCAGTCCATTCAAATTCAGTGAAACACAAACAAGGGTTTCTTCAGAAATACAGTATAAAGGAACTGTGTACAAAAAGGGCCAACTGTTTGTCATTAGAAATGAGGAGACAGTGGAGTTTGGTGAACTTATGCTCATGTTCATCACAGAGGAGCATGTTGATTTGCTGACCAGGGTGTTCATAGCAGATTTTCTTCCTGAGTATCATTTGTACTCTCTACGAAACACCAGTAAAAGGGTTCAGTGTCTGAACATTGACCACTTGCCTGATTATTACCCACTGTCATCTTACATGTTGCAAGGACATAGGGTAGTTCCACTGAAACACAGCATAGTGTCTCATTAGATCAATACAGGCTTGCATAGTTGTAACATTGGATTGTATTGATAAAACTAGTTTTAAACTAAAATAATGCAATTCTAACTGATATTTTTGCATTATAATATTTCACTCTTTGTTGTTTGCACAGCTCAACATACCTAACATGTATGACAAAAATGGTATTTCTGATATAGTTTCGACAACATCAATCTGTTACAAGTTTCTTTCTTCTATTGAACATAAAAGAAAACACAAAATGTGTCACTTTCAAAAACTTTAAAAGTCTTTGGTTATATTTTTCTTTTCTTTTTTTTTTCATAGGAAAATATATTTTATGTTCAAAAGAAGAAAGATACTCATACAGGTTTGAATTGAAACAGTTTAATTGTGCTCAAATGGGCCAATTATACCTTTAATTAATTTTAGAGTCACCAAATAATTGTTTTTTTTTCTCTTTTCTAGTCATGAATGAATCAGAGCAAAGCAGTGTAACCACTGCAGTTGCTGAGATTCTCAAAGATATGTTCAGGAAGCAGATCTCTTGCCAGTATTACGACCCATTCAGGCACGAAAACTTGTATCTGCCTGGAGCCAGAACAGTAAGTACATTTCATTTTTATAATGAAATATAAAAATGTAAAAGTTTTCTTAAATTGGTTTCATAAGTGATCATTTTTTACGTTTGTCCTTTTAGAAGAAAGTTCAGATAGCTTGCCAAGTTCTAGAGAGAGCAGCAGTGGCACACGGTCCTCTTCATGCTCATCATCACCATCCCCAACATTTGGCAAGGCTTCCACGGTTGCTTCTGACTGGGCTGACAATTTTAAAATACCATGGGAGAAGTTGCCAGAAGCATTGATGCAATGTTTAGAAAGGCAGAAAAGACCAACCCCAAGATTGCGACGAGATATGGTGAAAATTGTTGTATCCGAAATGTGCGAGTCTCCAAGTAAGCAAAACTCTACAGTCATTGCCAAAAAGATGGTGGCCAAATACCCTGCATCCTTGCAGGATGTTATTGATGGTGATATAATTGGTGCAGGGTATCACTCACTACTTAAGCAGATCCAGAATCGTGTAGAAAATGTGAAAAGGACCAATGTTCCGAAAATCCGAAAACGCAGCAGAACAGAAGACTCTGACACAGAGGAGATTCCTGCTGAAAGAAGGGCAGCGGTTCAAGACACTTACGGCTGTGTAAATTGGAATGTAGAATTTATGCCGCTGAATGAGACCAAAGAGAGCCAGCTGGAAAAGCAAGAAATGATGAAGATAAAGTCTAAAGCAACAAATTTTGACTCAGAAGAAGTTAGCACCCTCCTGAAAGCAACATACTACACACAGCGCAAAGACATAAACAATGGAGCAAGCATACAACAGCTTTGTGAGAACTGGCCATTTCTATTTCAAGAGGTTGGTATGTGTGCATACTTCAAGCAGCTAACTGGAATTGATCTGAAGGAGATGTTTCTTAAAAGCTTGGATAAAAAAGGACAGCGGCTCCTGAACTTTCTTAAAACAGTTGGTGCAGAAAAGAAGCCCAAAGTTATGCAAACTGCTGCAAAACTAGATGTTTTGAGGTGTCAACCTGAAGGATGCAGTGAGGATTTGAAAGATGTGGTGCTTCTTCTGCTTGCCTACTTTGACGAAAAGGAAGAAGTGATGTTTCATTATGTGGAAGAGTCTTGCCTTGTTGAAGATGTGGATGTAGACAAGTTACCAGCATCACCCTGCATCATTGTCTGTGGTGAGTTTGAATTAATAAAATTGTTATATTTTACAATTTAAAGGATAGTTCAATATTATAATTCTGTAATTTACTCAAATTTAATTTGTTCAAAACCTGTATAGATTTATTTGTTCTGCTATATATTATTTTGAAGAAGGCTGTTAACCGAACAGTTATGGGTGGATATTGACTTTATTAAGCAAAAGTACTGTGGAAATCAGTGGTGCCCCACAACTGTGTGGTTACAAACATTCTGCAAATTTTCTTTCTTAGTGTTTAGAAAAATAAATAAAAATGTATACAGGTTTTGTTTTACTTGCTGGTGAGTAAAAGATGACATTAATTACTCACTATCATGTCATTCCAAACTGAATATATTAAGACCAAAGGCATTTAATTGTTTGTTTTTGTCTGTAGGCACCTCATGCTACACATCAAAGCTTTTCATGCTGAGCATCGACCAGAAGATTTCAACTCCGCACATTTCTACGTTTGTCGCAGCAATTTGCATGATGTTTAGCAGTTACTACTGTTTATACATCCATTACCCTTTGGAACTTGGTTCTACTCTGGAATTCATACAAAGGTAGGCATTAAACCATTTTTAACACGTAATTGCACTTTACAGTTAGGTCTCATTTGTTAACGTATGGTAATGTATTCACTAAAATTAACTGACAATGGGAATTACATTTGTAACAGTTCTTTGTACATTGTTTTGGTTAGAAAAATAAAGTTGTTCATTGTTTGTTCATGTTAGATATTTTTATCATTAGTTAATGCACTGTGAACCAAGATTTGTACTGTTAACTTAATATGTACTTGTACTATAATATTAGTTCATGTAAAAAAAATATATAGTATATAAAGTATATTTTTTTTTAGTGAAGTAATTTGGTGAACTTTATTCCATCTGTATTTGTGATCAACGAAATGAGTGATTACATTCTCTTTTGTAGGTGCTTCTTAAGCATAAATCCAGAGAAGGGCACCAAAGTTGAGTCAAGAAAAAACAAAAAACAGCTTCCAGTGAATCCCAGAGTCCTTACACTGATAGCAGACCTTGCTGATCACGAATGGAGAACAGACTAAGGTTGGACAAATCTTATTTGACAGATGTCTGAGGATAACGTTGGCAGTGATGATGCTTTTCAAATTTATACTGGAAGATGCTTTAAAAATGTTGAAAATGACTTTTGAGAATGTTGAAAATGTGTGAGCCGTCATCTTAGAAATGTATCTTTTCCCAATATACTGCTTTGTACTTATGGTATATTTGTTACTATACCAGTAATTATTTGAGCATTATTTGAGCAGTGAGTACTCACTTTTGCATTAATAATTGAATGTCGCTATAATCGCTACAAAATCTTTTTTTCTCCTTGTATTTCCTTGATTAACCACATGCCATTAAAAGCATAGAATACTGTTCAGATTAATGAATTTTGCCTTCTGGTAAAGACTGTAATAATTCAAAATGTTTATTCTGCAAAGTCAACCTGGAATACATTTTCCTGCTGTTTTAAGGAAAAGAATATAGTTGTCATGGTGTATGTTTGTGGTATTAAAATAAAAGGTATATTTGCTTTCCTTACCAGTTCTGGGTGTTATTGAATAATATACCAACTTTCACTTTTCTGACAACCACAGCTGCCAGTTTTTATTGTAAATTTTACAGTTCACTTAAGTATAATGTAAATACTTACAAGTGAACTGTAAAATTTACGGTGAAAAACTGGCAGCTGTGGTTGCCAGAAATCTACCGTAAAAAATACAGTCAAAATGTTTTCCTGTTTACGGTATACTTAAAAGTGAACTGTAAAATTTACGGTGAAAAACTGGCAGCTGTGTTTGCCAGAAATCTACCGTAAAAAATACAGTCAAAATTTTCTTTGTACCGTAAACAGATAAACATTTCCACTGTAATTTTTACGGTAGATTTCTGGCAACCACAGCTGCCAGTTTTTTACCGTAAATTTTACGGGATTTTTTTTACAGTGCATGTTAAATCGCTTTAAAAAAAAAAGCATTTGGCAAACCTTTTCTCTCTCTGTTTGCCAAAAGCTTTTCTTTATCCATTTGTCAATCGAGTTAAAAAATGCCATTGGATAGTGCACATGCGGGAGCAAACAATCAGGGCTGCGTTCAGCCCCGACAAAACGTTGCACAACATTTTTTAAACAGAAACGGTGATGCGTTGAACACACTGTTCTGATGACGCAAGAGTTGCCACTATGGCAGCTGAGAAGGCCATTCTTTGTGTTCTTTGTGAAGAATTTTCGGAGTCTGATGAAGTCGGTATAAATATGTGTTCAATACTACAAAATATGCCCGATGTTACAGTTACTGCACTTGCCGCCCAGAACAAAAGAGAACATCCCAATCGAGTGAAGGGATTGCTGAAACTGAAATGGAAGCACACATCTTACCTAATTCAGACTAAAATACATCTATTTAGCCTCACATACTGACTTTATTTGTAGTTCATACTGTTTTAATACCCTGTATTTTCTTTCTCATTTTTAGGAAAAGCACTTAATTACCATTGTTTATTTCTATACCAAATGTCATACACTTGCAATGAAGCTAAAAATATAAACAACTACATCATTATGTTGATATCCTATATTTTTACAATAAAACTTACGACAAACATGTCTGTTGTTGCGTATACCGAGCTGCATCGAACACATTTGTAAATTACTTTCCTTGAACCCATTGTGCGAGTTCAGTTCACTTTAATACCGCGTGCTTTATATACTGTACATGTTGCTGCTGATTGGACTGCAGTTCTGACACACCCACCAAACAAGAGAAAACGTATCTCAAACCCCGTTGCACACCGGTGCACGCCGTTTCCAGGAAACATGACGTTCAACCCGGAAACCGTAGCAAAACGTTGCGCACCGTTTTGAACTTGAACGTGCCCCAGCTTTCGCCTCAATTTGGAGCGCCAAACCCGTCTCCTACTTGTAAATGTAACATGCACTGTCATTGGACAGTGACAGAAATTATACGTCATTAAAGCGGGAGTTTGAAGACGGGTTCGAGCGATGCAAAAATGTCAGGCGAATCTGAACATGTTTGGAGAGGGATTGTGGATGATTTGTTAGCTTTAGCTGATTTCTGCGAAAGAAAGTCATTCACGGAGTGTCATGCAATGACTGAGTTGATTGACTGAGGTGTTGTTCAAGAATGCTTGGAAGCAGGGGCGGTTTCTTCATTTGGGCGACGCACCACCAAAGTGTGAAAGGGACTTTATCAATCACATTCGCATTCAACCACAGAGTTACGCTAGCCATCACTGTTGTTCTTGCCTCTGGATATAGTCCAATCAGCGTCAAGTCGTGTTCTGTGGAGTACCGCCTCTTTTTGATACTCCGCAGTATCTTCTTTACTGCAAGTTTTGATCAATATAAGGCAACCTTGTTGAATAAAAGTATACATTTCTTTTAAAAAACAACAGCAACAAAAAACTAAACTCTTACTGAGCCAATAGATTTCTATTTCAGATAAATGCTGTTCTTTTGAACATTCTATTCATCAACGAACCCTGAAAAAAAATGGTACACAACTGTTTTCAACATTCATATAAGACATTTCTGAAGGATCATGTGAAACTGGAGACTGGAGTAATCATTTACATCACAGGAATAAATTGCATTTTAAAAATATATCCAAAGAGAAGTCTAGAAAAAGTCCAAGAAATATAAATACAAACTTGCTCATCCGAAATTATATCCACAGCTGGATCAATTTGTTATTCAAAGTAAGTCCCGCTCTCTTATTCTGAGGAAAATGCGATCTCTACGTCACTATCCAGGACTATTGAAGAGCTTCCTCACCAGTGTAGTGTGTCATCTTCCAAATGCGCAGGAAAGTGAATGAAACTTATAACGAAACTTAATGATTTTTAAGGCATTGTTCTTCAGGCTCAGAGGGTTAACTCTATTGGCCTGTGACTATGTGCGCCGGCTACACGTTGCAGGCTAATAGAGATGAGAAACGAAACCCTCCCATAACCAACTGAGCAAATAGTATGATAATTTAACATCATTTGATAATCGACATTGTCAAATCCTCTATACTCCTTGTTGTAAATGTGGAGGGGACAATGGATGAATAATGGACATGTATTAGCTGAACCGAGCCTGAAACACACACAAGTAAATGAAAACATCAGCCTTGAAAAGTGTTGTTGAAAGTTGGTAAATAAAGTAATAAAGCTATACATTTTCTCATGAACATTTACTCATGTCCACTATGCTTAGTCGTAGTAACCTTAGGTAAAGGCTACATATCTTAATACGCATCTCTGCTGCTGTATGCTAGTATTTTACTCCTGCATCAAATGAAAGATTGTAAAACACTTTTCTTAAACAAATAAGGCATTGTTTGTTTTTCTGTAGAATAAGCAATGGTTAATATTTAAATATGGATGCCCATCCTGGTTCTGGAACCCAGAAAAGTTCCCAGAATTTAGTGATGGTGCTTAATGCAGTTGCTGTATAGCAGTGTCCTAGCCTGGATGCCAGCCGAACTAAGCCTAACGTAATCATCCACGTCACCAACGAGCGCTTGGGTTGAATTCGTTTACAACAAAGATGACTGCCGCTGGAGAATTAAGATTTCACAAGTTCACACTTACAAATAAGGCAGATATAATAAATGCATATTTGGTGTGCTGTCTGAGGAGAGGCTTCGGGCTTGGTATTCGGCCCGAACCCAAAGTACCCCCCCCTCAATGGAGCAGTATCAGACTCACATTCTGACTAGAATCTGAGTATGACGACATCAGGCTAGCAGTGTCCACCAGGAGAATAGAAATGTACCGCAAACATTTCGATTTACGAGACATTCTTTTACTATATTTGGAATAGAACTCAAATATTTGAACTAAAACTGTATTATATCAGGGCTTGAAAATGTCACAATCTCTGGTAGCCCTTCGGGAAGACACTCTACAGATATTGGTAGCCCGAACTTAATTTTACTTGCCCAAATAAAAAGACAATTTTTAGTATAAACATCAATCAAAAACTTTTTCAAAACACAAATATCAACAATCAGATATAAAATAATCAAACTAGAATCATCAATACAAATATGCATCTGGTTGTAACTGAACTGAAATGTGTGTGAACAGGATAGAACATGAATCAATCTGTGTCAGATTCTGAATCGGAGATATCAACAGAAGAGAAAATGCCACTCGATGTTGAGGGAATAGCGTCTCCATCAGCTTTCTCCTCCTGTGCATCAGTCTCCACTTCTCTGCTCTTTTTCTCTTGCTGGGGTTTTATGTTTCAGGTGTCTTGAACATATTCCAGAAAACATCCAGGCAATCCAGGTTATCTCCCCCCCCCCCCCCCCCCCCCCCCCCAACCCCCCCAACCCCCCCACAAACTACGCCCCTGCATCCAGGAACTAACTGCCTTGTCAGGGCAAAAAGATTCAACCGCTTCCCCAATCAAAAACCAAACCATTTTCATTAGGATCATAGAGAAACATAATTTTTTTAACTTTGACAATTTTAGACTTTTTTCCAAGTTTGTGTATGGTTTATAAAATCTTAAATGGCCTGACTCCTCCTGTATTATGTGACTTTGTTAAATTTCGCTCTGAAAATGATGTGAGATCTACCAGATTATCATCCATGAGTAATTGTCTGGTTCCCTTTCGTCGTTCTGCATTTGGACTATCGTCTTCCGCAGTGAAAGCTACTAATCAGTGGAATGCCCTACCAGAGGATATAAAAGAGTGTGAAACTCTTGGTCTTTTTAAATTGAAGTTAAAATCTTTTTTCTTTTTCTTTTTTATCGAACCAACTCTGTAAACATTGAAATTGTTGCAGTTTAATTGATTTATTGATTGACTGATTTATTTTTATTTTCTTTCTTTCTTATTTCTTTCTTTATTTACTTATTTTTTGTGGCCCTGATAGTATGTGTGTATGTATGTTTCTATTGTATGTGAACACATATTGTCTGTGTAATTTTATGTTAGTGTTGACCTATCTGGGGACTACGGATTCAGCAAACTGTTTGTTTGTTGAGAAAGTGAAATGCTTATTAGGTAAGAATGTGTGTGTTGGTGCTGTCTTTTAAAATCTAAAGAATGCATTTGACACTGTTGACCATCAGGTGATTTTATCTAAACTAACAGATTTTGATTTTTCAGAGGAAGCAATACTTTGGATAAAATCTTATATTTTAAATAGGAAACAATGTGTATGTATTGATGGTATACATTTTCCTTACATTGCTTGCCCCAAGGGGGTTCCACAAGGTTCTATTTTAGGCCCAATTCTATTTTCACTTTATATCAATGATTTACCTGGAGTATGTAAATATGTAAGGGTTCAATTATATGCAGATGATGTAGTAATTTTTACCCATGCTAAGAATTTTGAAAAAGCCTCGATTACTTTGACTGCTATGACCAATATACAGGATTGACTTACCAGGACAGGTTTAGTATTGAACACACACACACACACACACAAAAAAAAACCTGTGTGTCTGATGTTTTCAAAACAGTTAGTAGAGTTTGGATTTTACTCTTACTTTTAAAAGCTATGTAAAAAAGTTGTTCATTTAAAGAATTTTAAGTACATTAGGCCATTCTTGACAGTTGGTGCTGCAAGGTTGTATTTATATTCAATGATTTTTTCACATATACAGTATTGTTTTAATAGTTGGTCATTCACAGGTGACAACTCTAAAGTTAATAGAAACATTTTATAAGAAGGCGATAAGTGTTGGATAAAAAAAAAAAAAAAAAACCCTCTCATTTCATCTGTGGTGGATTTTTAATAAATAAGATAGTAAACTATTTTTTCTGAATCTAACCTGTGTTAAACTTCTAACCTTAATTCAACCTGTTAAACTTTTAACCTGACTTCTCCTTTGGGTGTAACATTATGACAAACACTTACCTAACTTCCTCTTCTAGGTCTAACAAAAATAACAAACTAAATTTTACTTCTTCTTTTAGGACAGGTCTTACTAACCTTTTGTTTTTAGCCTGCATTATGTCATGATATATATATTGAGTAATCAACTGACTGTTAACCCTTTACAATGTTTTTTTGATGATTTTGCTTATGCCAGTAACAGAGGGTAAAGAAGGGAGGGGCGTACTTTACAAATTGAACCAATCATATTGATAGAAGGTGACGTTATGTTAGTGATTTTAGTCACGCTGAGTTTATTTTGATGTGTCTGTATTTGTCCTATAAAACCTGATGTATTCTTTTACTTGAGAGAGATTCTCTGAGAATTGCTCGAGTAGGCTACTCTCCCGGCCATAAATAAAGAACTCAAAGGACATTTGCTGAAGTCTGTCTGTCATTTTCTGCTGCGCAACAGGTGAGATAGTTTAGAGAAATAGACTATATATTGAAGCGTCGATTGGAGACGTTAGGGATCGTCGATTGGAGACGGCCCAGATATTTATTAAGCGTCGACTGGAGACGGCCCAGGGAGATCGTCGATTGGAGACGGCCCCGGTAGACTTAGGTCAGATGAGATAGGACTTTAGTTAGGTTTAGGAAAATCTACGACACATCACTGTAAAATAAAAAATGTATTGAGTTTTGAAGATTTAAAAATTTTCAATTGTTTTTTTTTTTTTTTTGTAGTGTTGTGTGCTGATTATTTGTTTTTGTGTGTACCTGCCTAGGGACTGCGGACATAAATTAGCAATATTGCTATAATCTGGCTTGTTTACATTGTGTATTTTGTGCAAATGTTCATTAACATGCTTTGTCCCTATCAAATAAAAACAAACTGAAACTGAAAATTAGCCTCTGGCTAAATCCGGTACAATGCATGAAATGGAAACATTTATGTTAAAAATTGTACATGGTCCCTTTATAAATAAATAAATAAAACAAATGTATGGAGAGTTGCATGAGATCATTCAGTGTTTCAGACTAGAGAAGTACCGATGTGATGTTTTCACTCGGTTCATGCAGGAAAATCCTCTCTCACAGATATTGCTGTCGACGGACTTAGTGTCAGCATTAATTTCACCAACAACAAGATATAAGAGAGGTGTTCTGGATTCTCAGTGAGGAGATCTTTACAAGCAATCTAGCTTGCAACCCCGGTGCTCTGAAAGCCACATTTTAAGATCACAATGTTCTCCACTGTGCACAAAATCTCTGTTACTCAGCAACAATAAATTAAGTGAGAACGGCACTGCTGTACAAGGGGTGGAAGCACCAGTTGTCTTCCCCAAACGTCAGAACTTGCAGTTGGATGGAGAAATAATGACTCCAGGGTTCTCAAGTCTCACGCATTGGCCGTGAGACACACGCAATTCAACCAGTTCACACGCTCACACGCCACACCGTGTATTTCTCACGCTGAAAAGGCAGTGCCAACCAAGTTGTCCCTACAAGCTTTATATATAATGTTGTATACGAGGCGCGGGCACACAAAGTGAAGTTTCCTGCCGCCAGCACGTATCTCGGCCAGATTGCGTTCGTTAATAGGCAACATAGATGCGCGAACACACGGAAGTTGATGGAACATTCTCGGCCGCCGTACGTTCGTTACTAGGTAACCAACAACATCGCGCGAACACACGTCGTGATGATGCTATGTGATGATGGAGAAGGTAAGTTGGAAGAAAGCTCGTCTAACATTTTTAGGCTAGAACATTTATAGCCCATCGTATACATTATTATCGATGCAGTCAAAAACTCTACAACTACTCTGCAACCAGGCCAGAAGCTTTGGCTCAGTTTGGCTAGCTTTGTTATCTGAAACTAAGGGAAATGTTAGTGGGTATGGGAAGGAATGAAGATGTATTTCTTCATTTTATTTTAAATAAATTTAAATGTATTTATTTTATTTTAAATTATATTATATACTGTATTAATAGTATTTCTAGTTACATTAAGGCTACATACATTAAAGCAGAGTGCTCTGGGTAATATTTTATATCCTGTCAAAACATAACGTTACATTAATCATTGATTGCCATTGCATTTGTATTTTTCAAACACTTGCAACACAAAAACACATTTCATAAGCTGGAGTGTGTACTCTTGTGTACACACACACACACACACACACACACACACACACACACACACACACACACACCTTAATAATACTCTAATATGTCATTTGTTCTCAATGTCACACCACACAATAAATCATTAGCCTACACCATTTCAACTAGACACATTCAAAATGCAAAAATATTTGTTTTTCCAAACTGTTTGGAGCAATTTGTTATATTTTTGTAATTTTTGTAACTTAATTGTAATTTTGAAATATAACATTAAATAGTATATTTGATGTGATTAATTGCTCTGTCATTTATCAGATTTACCAATTGTTATAATTTAAATTTGTGCTGGTTAATTATGAACAATGGGTAAAATTGGGGGGCGGGGACAGTGGGGGCGGGGCTCCATTAGGGCTCCTCCCCCAACCGCATGTGATCTCACTCCAAGATTTTGATCAAACTTGAGAACCCTGTGACTCTTTGAAGCTTTGACACTTTTCTCTGATTGTTCCGGTACAAGATTCTAAGCATCAGGAGTTTTGAAAACAGTGTCACTGTAAAAAAGGCCCCCTTGTGGCCGCTAAGTATCAGACACTTTACTGTGACTCTCTCTCTCCTACTGGAAGACGCCTCGCTTCACCTGGACTCTTCACCTGGACCAGCTTCACCTGGACCAGCCCAATTTATACTTCTGCGTCGAACTTACGCCGTAGCTACGTCGTAGGCTGTGTGTAGCGCACGTACCCTTCGGCGTACCCTGACGTGCACCTCTCCAAAAATGTAACAACGCGTCAACTCTACGCGGACGCAAGCGCTGTGATTGGTCAGCTAGGACCGCTCCCTCGGGTTTCACATGCTCCCTCTGCGCGCGTCAACGCGGACAACGACGCAGAAGTATAAATGAAAACCAACGCGTTGCCTACAGCGTAGAGGCTCCGGCGTAGAAGTATAAATCAGCCTTTAAGCCAATCACAAGTTGACTCAGGATCGCTGCACGCGGGTAGCATTCTGTCCGAGACTTTTGCCAGTAGTGTACGCTAACCGCACGGACTTACAACCTGCCTTGATACAACTGCTTTCTGTGTGCGTCTTTACAAGTAAGAATCTGTATTTTGTTGTTCTTTTACTGTCATTGCTAAGGCTAGATTGGTAGTGTTTTGTCTGTTTAGTGTTGCTAAATGTAAGCTCAGGCTTTTCCTACCCGGCTAGACCTCGTGTCGTGATGCTTCTTTCTATCGATGTATAGGTTGCCACTTGGGCATTATTCTTTGGTTACACATTGTAGAATACCAGTTAAGCACCTTTGCGCATAGTTTGTAAGCTATCGCGGTGATATTCGCCTTCAATCCAGTTAATCGGTTATAGGGCACGCACCTCCCGCATGTACACTGGTCGTCACGTGACACCTCTCGGAGCGGCCTGGTGTAGTTATTTATGCGACCAGCAGAAGGAGCCATTGTATTGCGAATGGTTTATCCTTTCTTATTGTTATAGTTGTAGCTGCTTAGACCTACAGAACAGCCTTTTTCATTCTTTAATGCCAGTTTCGGCCATGTTAAAATATTATTGTATTTTATTTCTGCTATATTATTAGAATAGGATGCAGTTAATACAAATAGAGGTTTGTTGCATGATAATCATTCATTTGCATTCAACTAATTATGTTTGTTTTATTTCTTTATTTGTTTCAGAACCACACATCAATGTACATATTCAATCATGCAGTTGTAAATTCAATAAATACTTCCAGTGAAGAAATCTTGCGTGATTCTGACTGATCACCCGCTGTGAGCTCTACCTAACGATCCACAAACTATCTAAATCAAAGAAGCCAGTCCTCTTATGCACAGTCACCCTGTGGCAGGTCAAATCTCTAGCAGCCATAAAGCAGAGCGCAGCAGCTCTGTTGTTTTAAAGCCTGACAACGCATTTACTGATGGAATAATTCACATATTGAAGTGTAGCAATAAATAATAATAATAATAATAATACCAGACTTTTTTTGAAGCAATTAAATGGTGCTCTAATTATTTTATGCTGTTTAAATAGCCTAGCAGAATTTATGATGGTCAAGTCACCTTTATTTATGTAGCGCTTCTTACAATACAGATTTCATCAGCTTTACAGTGATAGTGTGTTAGCACATGGATTCAAACATTCTGACACGCAAAGTAGCCTAAAGCATGTGAAAATGGAGTTTCATTTTTATTGATCATGCATTTCTCTTAAAACTGGGAAGGAGATTCATGAGAAATTGCGCTGCGGATAAATCAGCATGATCAAAAACTTGCGCTGTCATATTTTTCCTTAAAATAACTAGTCCATAATATGAATAATGAGAGGAATTTGATTAAACTATTTCAGATAGCCCGTCGGGCAGGCCAGTTATGCATTTTGGTAGCCCGACTGGAAAACACAATAGCCCCGGGACGTCGGGCTAATATCTATTGTACATGAGTTACATTGCTAATGCGTTACTACTTGGGATTTCATATCGGTCCCATACAATGGTTGTCAACAACACAAATTTGAGAGTGAAACCCACATTCTGTCACTCCTGAACTTCGCAGCCTGCACCGACTGTCTGTCCTCACCACAGTAAACACTTGAGTTACTCAATGAATGACATATAGCCGTGAGAGCAAAACTCATCTCAGGCCGTGCCATCTCAGAAGGGGCCGCTACATCAATGAGCGGTCCAAACGGCAATGAGTCTCCTATTTATACTCCTGCTGTGAAGCAAATACTTAATAATTAACAAATTCAGTGTCTAATTAACCGCAATGTCTGCTAGTGTTTGTATTGCTGTTGCTGTTCACTAACATTGCAATCTGATTTGTTATACATGTTGCTGTTGTACAAATATTAGGAAATGCTGTAGCTCTGTTAGATATGTGAATAAACAAAAGCATATCTCACTTTAAAGAGTTCAGCAATCTTGTCTCTGTATCCTTATATTGCCTGCTTGCTGCTGCATAAATGTAAAAAGCATATTCTCTAGCTGCTAATGCTAGTAATTCACTCTAAGCATTAAATCAGGACTCTTGACATGGCACAAGATTTAAACTTTGTGAATGGTTAGTAGGAAATGATGAAGCAGATTACACAAATATAGCATAAAAACCTATGCACTTATCTTATATGTTGAATTTCTGAAAGCAGACTGCTAAGGCAAATACTATCCAAGTATTTGAAAGTTGAGCAGCGAGCTCATTGGCTACTGATACGGCAGGAACCAATCAGCTGCGGCCTATAGATAACGATGTGATTATGAACAGGTGAGTAAAGGACCTATTAGCCTGCGCCATCTAGAGTTTCATGACAGAACTTTGTATATGTCTGGAGGATATAGATAATGCACTCTGAAAAGATCCTTTTTTTTTTTTTTTTTTTTTAGTTCAGTCAATCTTTCTTTTGTAATTTACTGTAAACATCAAAAACAATATAATTATTGTTCACAGTAATATTCTTCTCAATAGTTTAATCAGAAAAAAAAAAAAAAACTGATTAAAGTTTTAAAGATTCATGTCGAAGCTGCGTCCTCTTGACGTCACATTTATCGGCCGCATACGTCATAAAGAACGTCTTATTTCAGGACAGTCTCCATTATAAAACTGAGCGTTATTGCTAGTGAAGTGTAAATTGTTGTAGTTTCCTCATGGGAATGTAATGGTCAGTTTACTGAGATGAAGAGCCTCATGACGTTTGCGGCAGATAAATGTGACCTCCGGAGGATTCAGCCTTCGAGATGAGACACAGCCGGTGACTCCAGGATTTGATGATCTGTGAGATTGAGAATGTGTGTGTGTTGTTCACCATGAGCTCTGAGTGACTGAACTTACTCACAGCGGCCTTTCTGGAGCCCATAACCACGAGAGAGAAAGCTTTAGAGTTCAGGGTTTATGGGACGGTAAGTTAATCCTGCTTTCTGGAACAGTCTCTGTCACTTTACTGTTATAAAAATTTACGGCTGAAATAATCAACAAAAGAGTATTTCTGTCGGAGCTTAAATGTGCACATAATGCAGACAAAACATCTGTTTTCTATGTAACACATTAACTAAATTAAATGATATTCATATCCAGACTGCATGTTTTCCATTCTGAGCAAAACCGCAGTCTCTTGATTGTATGTGTGATTGTAGAAGAGGAGGACACCACTATTATCCATTCATCAAATATACAGGACAAGCCTATATACTGTAGTGATCATGTCCCAATCATGTGAACGGATGACACACACACACACACACACACACACACACACACACACACACACACACACACACACACACACACACACACACACACACACACACACACACACACACACACACACACACACACACACACACACACACACACACACAAGTGCATGTGCAAATGACCACCCATACCAATGTGTAACACAAACGGACTCAAATATCTCATATTTCCCAGTATTAGTTGTGTTTTGCTGTTGTACTGTCATTAGTTTTGTCATGTCATTAGTTTTGAGGCTCTGGCTCCGTCACGATCTCAGACAAACACCTCTGACTCGCCATAGAAAGCAGAATGAAGCTCCTGAAGGAGAGATGAAGATCTCCAACTACAAGCTCATACGAGGAGATACTGAGTCTGAATCAACTTCATCAGACTATCTGAAGACTTCATGAACTCATTTAACATCATTATCTGTGAGTCTCGTCATTCTCTCTGACTTCAGCACAAAACTCATCTTTTCTATCAGTAAATATCTCCTGTAACCATAGCGACAGTGACTAAAGTCAATCTCAAAGATGGAGACACCAATAACACTGGAAAGTCACAATTTACATGATGTTTTAAAACATATCCTGATAAAAATGTGCAACACACACAAGACATCTGAAGACAATCATGACTAAAAGTGAATTGCTTATAAGAACAGATGTGGCTGATACAGAAGATCATAAGTGTTGAAATATGGATTTTAAATGATCATTAAACAGATGTGAATATGAAGACTCACCTGATACAGTCAGTGTAAGAGCATCACTGAAGTCTGTGAGTGAGCCTGATCTCTCTCCTCTACAACTGTATTCACCACTGCGAGACACATCAGCTGTGAAACTGAACTCTGCTGTTGATGTTGTTGTATAGAATGTGTGTCCATCTCTAATCCAGCTGTATCTCCACTGAATTTTTCTTCCTCCCTGTATGTCACATGTGAGAGTGACTCTCTCTCCACTGAACACACGCTGATATGGCTTCACCTTCACCACAGGTTTTCCTGTATTAATACACATATGAGTAAATATTGATTAAAACAGCATCATAGTCTCATGATCAATGTTAGTGTTTATGAACTCAAAACCTCCTTATGAGACAAACAGTATTAAAAATGAAAGATCTAGTTTGTTGGAAGTTTGTATTGATTACATCAAATTTGTTTGTAATTATTGATAGACTATATACTGATAAACTTTGTAGAAACTGAAACACTGGGTAAAGTGTGTCATACATGTAAACTGAGTCTATAATACATGTATGTTATTTTCTATTTGCGTGACACAGAATTGCAGCTTGTACAACATTTACAAATCTTACATCATTTAAGAGTGTAAAAATATTACAGACTTAAACATGCAAAGTGATGAGGTCATGTGACAATGTAGCATATACAGTTAAATAATAAACTGTTGTACAGTACAAAATGCTGGGTTGAAAAGATTGGCAGCTGATTGGGTTAAATGTTTTTTTAACCTAAATTTGAGTAAAATTACTACTGGATAATTTTACTGGATAAAATTAATTTTCTGGATTAAGATTAACCTAAAATAGTTTGAAAATAAAACCAGGAATACTGGACATTATTGAATCACTTTATACACAGAGAATGACTATCAATCTATATATAATTTTATTAAAAATGAGAATAAAGGCAAATATAGTCCAAAGTAACAGTGTGCATGTGAGAAGAAAAGCAGAAAAAAGGACAAATCATCAGATACACAGTTTACAGAATTTTTTTTTTTTTTTTTTTTTTACCATTTCAATGAACACTGATGAATAAAACTTGCATTTAAGACCAAATTAGACTTTTTTTTTGTATATTATCCACCACCAACGAAAACATTACACTATAACATTATGTATTGTTTCGACTTTAAGTAGGCTAATTGTATTAAATATTGCACCAACTTATTCAAGCAAACAAAGATTTCAAGTTAACTCCCAAATTTAAGTTCACTCAACATTAAACTTATAAATCAAATCAAATCAAGTCAAGTATATTTGTATAGCGCTTTTCACAATACAGATTGTATCAAAGCAGCTTCACAGTATTAAAATAAAATAATACAACAAAGTTTGTTTCTAGTGGAATTTATTGATTGATAGAATAAAATTAAATTAAATATCCCCAAAATATCCCCAATAACTATAAATCTGTAATCTTAAGTTATTTAAGAAACGACCTATAGTTTATAACAATTATCCAACAGATTTTCATGGTTGCCTAAAAAATATAGAGCTATATTATAATAGTTTAGTTTTAATAACAGTACTGAACACAAATAAACCACAACAATAACACTGACATTATAACATTTGCATAAGATACTGAACTCTCTGCCTGAGACACGAGTGCACATGTGAAAGAATATGAGCAAGTGAATGAATGAGAGAGTGTGAATTCCTCCACTAAACAACAACACTGAACAAACACTGAACGTTTATCATTACAGATTATATAACAGTGTGTTGAGTCTGAACACACACTGAACACACTTCACCGCCAATTCCCATGATCTGCTTAATTCAGTCATGAAGAAGATGATGTCACTTTAAGGCTGAATGCACGGATCATGTGTTTTGTGTTTGCGTTCGCTTAAGACATCACCGACTAAGTAGGACTATGTTTTTTGACATAATTTGGAGTGAATTTGTCCACTGAAGCGCAGGTAGGCATGAAAGAGAGCTCAACTTCACACACTGTCTGAGAGAAGTGTCTTTCAGGGCCGCTTCAGATGTTAAACACACACACACACACACACACACACACACGAGTTACCAATTCCCTTTCGCTTGTTCCACTTCCTTGAACATTTACACTGGAGAGGCTGAAACTTTCGTGATGATGAAGCACTGACCCGTCAACTGTACAGAGCGGCATTCACGCTTGTTCACGTTCATGTTGTCTCAACATTGCATTTGTTAGAAATTGAAAAAAAATGCTATTGGCCAAATAGCGACTGACAGCGTTTCACACACTCGCCGATTTTTACTCCCGTTTGGCTCATGGTGAGTGTTCATTATAGGCCCTGTTTACACTATTTAATAATAAAGTAGTTCAGTCTGAACAGTGTCTCGATTAAATATACTGTATCTTAGTAGAGAGAGTTTAAGAGGACAATGATGTTGAACTCACCCTTCACTGTGACATAAACAGCAGAGCTTGATGTTGATGATTTTGGTCTTCCATCTCTCTGTCCTTCACACCTGTACTGACCCTGATCAGATGTAATTACTCGTGTGATAGTGAGAGTGTCTCTGTTTACAGTGTAACGATAATCAGACATCTGTAATATTACACTGCCTTTATACCACTCATATCTCCAGTCACTGTGATCAGGGTTTATCACACACTTCAGATTGACTGTTTCTCCAGTTAATACAGGACTGACTGGTGTCACAGTCACTGTAGATGTGGGTAAATCTGAGAGGAAGGACAGAAACACAAAATGACTCAAACATCTCTTTCAGGGAATTACATTTTGTAAATGTTTTGAGGATGTTGAAGATCTCAATGATGAAGTTTTATCGCAGCAACAGTGACAAAGTGCATTAAAGCCCCTGCGTTCATCAGAGTCAGAATAAACCCTGAATAATCTCTGCTCAAACATTATATACTGTATTACATTCTTCTTCCAGCTCTACATGTAAATGAAGTTTTGTCTTAAAAGTAAATTGAGGATAACAATGAAAGTGAAAGCCTTCCGTTCCCACATCTCTGATATTGTTTGAGACGGGAACTCCATGTATCCTTCATGTATCTTCTGAACACAGGATTATTCTCGACGTCACACTGCCGTTTCACACTCGAAGTGATCGAGTTTCACTCCGGTGGTGTTTACATATTACTGAGATCAGGAGGAATCGTCTCTATGATAATTAAGCTCTTTTAGGGAAGAAACATATTCTAATACATATCTTGAAGTGGAAGCTGAGTCGGGGCAGACTGACATTTCTCACACTATATAGTTTATAGATGATTTTATCTCATATTTCCTAGTATTAGTTGTGTTTTTCTGTTGTACTGTCATTAGTTTTGTCATGTCTGTTGTTTTGAGGCTCTGGCTCCGTCACGATCTCAGACAAACACCTCTGACTCGCCATAGAAAGCAGAATGAAGCTCCTGAAGGAGAGATGAAGATCTCCAACTACAAGCTCATATGAGGAGATACTGAGTCTGAATCAACTTCATCAGACTATCTGAAGACTTCATGAACTCATTTAACATCATTATCTGTGAGTCTCGTCATTCTCTCTGACTTCAGCACAAAACTCATCTTTATTGAACTCAATTACTTAAATGTCCTTTTCTGTTCTCATTATACTCATAAATATCTCCTGTAGTGACAGTAGCTGCATTTACATGGAGCCTAATTGTAACGACTGGACGATTAAACACCACTAACATAACGAAAATATATGTCCAATATGAATGATCAATATATTAAATGGTTTAACCTTATTTTTGAAAATATACAGAATAATATATTATGTTAATATAAAACAATATATTGAATAATACAGAAGGAATTGTCAACAATATATTTACTAATATATCATACTGTATGTAATTTTATATTTAGAAATACACTTCATAATATATAGATGTATATGTGATCAGATATGGTACTGCATGTGTAATATTGCAGATATATTTACTTATGCAAAACAAACACGTATTCACATTATATTTTTTTACATTATTTACACTATAAATGTTTAATTTTTTCAAGCTAGTTACTTTTAAAGCATAAGCACACCTACATGTACTAAAGTATTTAACCAAGAGACTATCACTGTTCTGCTTTAAAATTTAGTAATTATAATCTTAATGGTGTTTAGTCAATCATCAACAGAATCACAGGCTCGACTCTTCAGCACAAATGACCCCAGAAACTCACACATACCAAAAGAACTTTTATATTCCAAAAAAATAGAATATTAAACACTAACAGATCTCCCCCTATATTAATATTGAGCAAAACACATTAAATAACATTTAATTTTAACATCTGCTCTTCTTTCAGAAGTCAGTCAGAAGTAAAGCATGCTGGGAACTAGAAATCTGTTATAACTCCGTGAATGTGTGTGTGTGTGTGTGTGTGTGTGTGTGTATGTAATATGTGTGAATATACATTTACATTTATATGAGAACATGTATGTGCAATATATGTACACAATAAAGGATACAACTTTGTGAATATTACACGTAATGCTATTTTAATTTATAAATATTATAGATTCATTAATATATAGCCATACATGGACAATGCATATATTGCAGTATATTGAAAAATATAAGCATTTTCCCATATAGCGAAATGTATTATGTAATGTATCGCATTGTATTTTGCAGTATATTCTGATATATTGTTGTACTATAAGGGACACCATCGTTCCACTTAATCTTTACAACTCCTCTCCCAGGAAGACTCTGTGATGTCTGGTTGCCCCACTGTGAATTATCACCCTTTTGCTCCACTCACACACTTCAAAGACACTTGGGACATTTTATTGTTCTCAATGAGAGAACAGTACAGGCCACACATACACACACACAAAAAAAAGAAAGAAAAAGAAAATAATAAATAAATAAATAACAGACATGCATGGAATTATCTCCACTAATTCATTGACAAATCTGCTTAATGAATTAACATGCATTTCCCCAGTACATTTTGTATATTATTACCGTTTGTATGTTGTCTTTTTATATTGTATAATGTTATGCATGCCTGATGATAGAACTAGTAGTTAATGTAACCCCATCAAAAGGATGTCTCCTATCAAAACATTATTAATTTAATGACTCACACTTTGGTGGACATCACCATCTCATAGAATGCAGTTTGTGTTTGTTACATTTATCAGAGTATAAATGCACACAAACAGCAGCAGATTACGCCAATCATGGAAATGAGTCAGCTTTTCAAACAAAGGAATTTCCCCGCTTGAGAATCGCACAGAACATTTTTTCTAAATAGAACATTAGTTTGTGTATTTGGTTTAATGCAATGTGTTTACATGGTTTTAGGTTAAAGAAAGGTATTCTTTCTGAAACAAGTCGATTTTTACAAAGCTCATCGTTCTGAAAAGCGTGTTGTGCTCTGATTGGCCAGCGATCCAGTGCATTGTGATTGGCCCAAAAACCAAAAAGTGTGTGACAGAAGAGTTGATAGACTATCAATACTGAGTGTTCGCTGGACGAACAGATTAATTGATGGTAATATGAAGTCAGTTACATGAATTTAATTAAATTGACTGATCTGAATATACAGATTAATCCGACTGTAATCGGACCAGTAGCACAATCTGAATAAAAAAGTAACATGTAACCACATCAGTCGGAATGAATTGGCCAGATCTGATTAAAATTTCATTTGGATTGTAAGGTGTGGTTTATTCCTTTTGTAATCCGATCAAGAGGACATTTAACACTTGATCGGATTGAAAAACGAAACTAGAGAGTACTGCACATGTGCAATGGCGTAGAAAAGGTGTAATGACGAATAACGCGCTGAACGAGCTGTTCTTCCTATTAAATAAAGTGTCATAAATGAGTGTCCTGTCATTCTGAAATTCTCTTACCACTCATTGTCTGTGAAATGGACCAGGACAGTCCTCGTTTCAGACTCTCATCCACAGACGACACAGTTTTGGGCACGGCAAGGGGCACTTTTACTGCTTAATAAATAAAAGCAGCATGGCTCAATGGATCATGTGCTCATCGTCGCATAATTACAGTAGGACCCGAAATAGATAAATAATAAATCTGCTTTTTAAAACAAAACTAAAAACTGGGATGGTTAGTGTAGCCAAGTCAATAGGGGGCACTGCTGAGGGTATCCGTAGAGGGTGTAATTTCCCTTTAAATATGCCACTTCCTATGAGTGGAATGGTTGCAGTGTCTGAAATTTTTGCCATGGGCTGCGTTCCAGTCCACTTTTAGGCACGCACTTGCGAATTTCCCTAAGCACTTCTCCTCGGGGGAATCCCTGCCACTATTTTGAAGTGCGTTCCACTTCGTGAAGTGGACGAGGGAAGTTTATATGGACAGACCCTGGTTCCCTCGATTTTGACCGAGGGAACGAGTCTACTTCATATGTACACTTCAGGCACCTATCCACAATGCAGTACAATTGTGACGTCACCACAGATCTCGTCTAATCACCACCACAGCAAACAACTCTCTGGGCCCTATCTTGCACCCAGCGCAATTGACTTTGTACACCGACGCATGTTTCATTCCTATTTTGCACCCACGCAAAGCAAACTTTTCCCTCCACAGAAGCACGTCGGTTAACTAAGATACACTTGCGCTCCCAGGGGAGGGAGGGAGGGAGGGATGGATGGACGGACGGACGGACGGACGGACGGACGGACGGATGGATGGATGGATAGATAGACACACCTATGAATATTGAAGCTACTTCAGACCAACCCATTTTAGATTTGCGCCGGGCGCAAGAGTCATTTATCCCGCCGGGAAAATAGCAACAGCGCCCGAGACCCGCCCAAAAAGTTACTTGCGCTTTGCGCTTGACACTTGCGTTTCAGATCGTTAAAATAGGGCCCTCTGATATATTAATTATATATATATATATATATATTTTTTTTTTTTTTTTAAACAACCCAAACATATCTATAAACATTTGGATGCTGCATTAAACAAATTCTTAAAGGAAAAAAAAAAAAAAAAAAGTAATAAATCGACTCCACAGCTGATTCCAAGTGATCAAGGACGTTCCAGTTCAGCTTATTGCAGTTTCCGCCAGTAGTGGGCACTCGTGCACCGTAAGAAATGACGTACATCCGAGTGAACGAGACAGAGTGAAGTTAGCGAGTGGTCGCTGGAAGAACAAGCTCTGGTAGGTCTATTTTAAAGGGGTCTTTGAAGGGTTGTGGTCAAAATCTCTTGTCTCTTAAATAATTAAATCAGTATGTTTTGGTAGTCTGTCCTGATGATAGTGAGCTCAGGTCCTCTCCAACCTTGAGGAAATTGTGATTCTCTAGTGCTTTTGTGTGTGGATTGGATATTCTGTGCCGGTCCTGTATAGGAGTTATGGAACACTTCGGTATGCAACAACAGACTCAGAGACGCCTTTCCACGACCTCCAAGGTCACCACAGGACTAAATCTAGGAATCAGGCGACAAATATAATGGCGGCATACTCTCATATCTATCCTTGTGTGTCTCACTGGTGTGAGATTTTGTGTACAGTAGAGTCTGGCCTGCGACCTCCTCGTGAGACTCTGATGCTGGCTCTACCGATGAAACTGCAAACTATTCTTCAGTAAATTTGTATCTATTTGATTGAACCTCACAACTCCTGGTCTTCTTTCATCATATCTGGTTCTGGGTCCTTAAGCTGTAACCCCCTAACATCATGAACTGAGAATTACAATTTTCCTTGACCTTTTGACAGTTAAGTGTTCGTTATACTATAAAAATACCCTGTAAGTTTCAAAACTCAAAACTGCTTTTATTGAAACCATGGCCAGAAAACAACAGGATCTCAAAAGTGGAGACTTGTGACGTCAGAAAGCTGCGAAAGACCAACTTTGCAGAAGAATATCAACGTATGTCTACGTCACCGTGTCTTTGGCTCCGCCCACTGGATCGTTAGTGAATAGTGACATGAGAACGAGAACAGATCGACACAGGATCAATACCATTACCTTCCAAAGGATCCTAAAGCTAGGCATTTTTTTTTCTCAACAATGTGAATATCTCAGCAGTGCATTACTTGTTTGTATCCGGTGCATTTCACAGTGGATTATTTTCAGTGTTGGGGGTAACGAGTTACAAAGTAACAGATTACAGTAAAGATATACATTTTTGGGGTAATAAAGTAACGCATTACACTAAAAATATCGGTAACTACACTACTTTACTTGACTATAGGAATGCGCTTTCCTGTGTTACCCAAGCTGTGTTTGTTTGTGTGTAAAGTTCTGATCGGTTTAAGTGGTGTGTGCATGCGTGGTGCGAAGGAGAGAGGGAAATGGAGATGGAGATGGAGATGGAGACAGGGGGTTTCGGCCAGTGACGATATTCACAATACTTTCAGTTTATTGCTCGAAAGGACAAACATATTAGTGTGAAATGCACTCTATGTCCAGGCAACAAGTGTCTTTCAACTGCTGCCAACTCAATGAGCAACCTGTCTAAGCACTTGTCAGCCCAGCATGGCAATACAAAACTTGTGGTGAAAGATCCTGCTCGCCGGTCATTTGAAGGAGTCACTCAGCAGCCGACCTCACCGAAACAAGCCAAGCTTTTCTCAAGTCTTGGAGCACAGCAGGTTTAACACAAAAAGAAATGAGCAGGCTAGTTGGAGGGTTTAATGTAGAAGACATGCTTCCCCTGTCGACCACTGAATCGCCCGGGTTTAGAAAAATACTAGATAAAATACCCGCCGCGACTCGCAATCCCACATCTGACAGGAAAACATTTTCCCATTACCAGGACAAGTGTTATTCCGACATGGAATCGAAGCTCAAAAGAACTTTCGAGTCCCTGGATCATGTGTCTACCACCGCAGACATTTGGTCCGCCAACAACAAACGTTACTTAGGAATGACGGTGCACTGGATAGACAGCATTAGTTTTAAACGCGAGAAGGCTGCTCTTGCCTGCAAGAGGGTGAGAGGAAGACATGCAAATAGAACAGGTTCATTCAGCCTTTGGACTATCAAATAAAGTAACAGCATGTGTCACCGATAATGGCAGCAATTTTGTAAAAGCCATTAGAATGTTTGAATCCCATCCTGATGATGGGTCTGTGTGGCGAGCACGACGAGGTCGAGGGCCGTGGGAGGACGGCGCGAGGCCGGTGGCGTGATTGATAATGAGTGAAACGTGCACCAACGTGCTCGTATCTCTAACGGAGGAGCGGAAGCATAAAAGGAGGAGCGACGACAGTGGTGATCGAGAGAGGACAGGCCTGAACTTGTGTTGTGTTTTGTTTTATTTTATTGTGACAGCAGTCCATGAGGGGCTGCTGTCTTTTACTTTCGTTTTGTATTTGTTTTATTTTCATCATTAAAATGTGTCAATGTTTGCCAGTTCCCGCCTCCTTCTTCCCATAACAACATACCTCATTACAGTCTGACTCTGACGAGCCATCTGATGATGATGAGGAGGAGGAGGAGGAGGAGGAGGAGGAGGAGGAGGAGGAGGAGGAGGAGGAGGAGGAGGTCACTTTTACTGATGTTGCCGAAGCACTCTCCACAGAATCAGATGAGGCATGTTCACTGCCGCCTCATCTGTGCTGTGCATCATATACAACTGATCTCAAAAAATGACCTGGAGAAATGGCTGGCCAGTAACAATGACTGTAAAGCAGTTTCACTGAATCACATCATATAAAACTATATTGTCCAGTGCTGATCTGTCCACACAGCACAGTTTACTTAATGTTGGCATGAAATGGAAATTCAATCTATTTTCTAAATGGATGTTACTGATTCATCCATATTGTTTTTTTTTGTTTGTTTTTTTTTCACCCTGTAAATTTTCATCAAAGTATTACAACTGGATCTTCAGATGAAATGACAGATTACTCAGACTTATTTTTTAAAATATAATTTAGTCCACTTAAACTCTCACTTAAACATTCAGATCTTCCTCTGTTCACTACTTCTGTTTCATTGTGACTTCAAAATATTGATGTGTGAGTCCTGAGAGTTATATTACTTCAGTCCTCTTGGCTGATTCAGAAGAATATAAGAAAAGTGTTGAACAACAAATACTGATTTTAAATGATCATTAAACAGATGTGAATAAGAACACTCACCAGATACAGTCAGTGTAACACCAGGATTGATGTCTGATCTTGTTGCTTCACATCTGTATTTATCACCATCAGAAACAGATATGCTTTTGGTGTCTCCCTCAGTGCTGTCTGGATTGATTGAACCTTCTCTAATCCATCTGTATCTCCACTGAATGCCTCCTCCTCTCTGTATGTCACATGTGAGAGTGACTCTCTCTCCTTTGAACACAGGCTGATCTGGCTTCACCGTCACTACAGGTTTCACTGAGAAACAGAAGTAAACATTGAAAATGTCAGTGTGTTAAGAGCTCAACATGTCCTTATGTGAAAAACACCATGATATTAAAGACCTAGTTTGTGTTTTTGACAAAAAAAAAATAAAAAATTGGTAACAAACTGTTGTCTACTATACTAACATCTGTACATGAAAAACATGAAGGGAAACATTTGAATCATTGCATGTGTCCCGTTTCACACTAAAATACCCCATTATGCTATTTTTAAGGTTCCTAATTTTGTTTTGGAGTCTCCTACAACAGGTTTAGGCCTACATGCATGTAAGGTCACAAATTATTTAAAACTTTATCGACAAAATGAACTAGCTTCCGGCAGACGGCCGTACGCATCGATTTACGCCGAAAGAATAACAACTGATCTTGAACTCAAAGCTTACGCTACTCCTACATCTACGTCATACATCGTCAAGTGTTAAGCTATTTTTTACAGTCTATGGTGTCTTCTGGCGTAAGTCGACTTGCGTACGGCCTTCTGCTGGTGTCCTGACATTCCATTCCTCTCTATAGCACACAGAGCTATAGAGAGCATGAAGAGTTGCCAAATCCACGTTTTCTTCATTGGAATTGAGCTACTTTTACACTTTTGCTGCAGGTCGCATATTTTCAAAACTTGTCTTTATATTATATGTGGTTTCTAGCATTTGTAACTTTTACAACAATTGTAACTTTTAGTCTCCGCCGAGGGAGGCGGCGCGCTAACAAGGACGCTAAACACCGCGGCCTCGACTGTCAGTAGCTAGCGCTCCTCTTCAGATCAGGAGAGAGAGGTTTACACACACAGCTCTTACTGGCCGACGCCCGTTATACTGACAAATTACATTCATTCTCATTTTTTATACAAATTACTGTATTATTCATACAGTAACTTTTATGTTGTCTTAACATAGAAATGTATGTAAAATTACGAAAACAATGGTGATAATAATTTGAAAAAATCACCACCAGATGGTGTAAAGGGTCAGCTGACACTATAGAGGTGCAGGTATGACATCACTTAGCATTTTAGCACAACTTTCATCATCCCGAAGTCAATGTTTTTTTTTGTTTTTTTTTGTTAAATGGCTGACAAGGTCAAGACATTTTCACATTTTATTGTACGACCTAAAATACATCAATATTAACTGGTGATGATATAACATCATTAGGGGTGTGATGGTAAAACTGGCGGTTCGGTACTTACCTCGGTTTTGACATCACGGTTCGTTTAAGGTGGGAGAAAACTAAACATAATTATTTTTATTGTTTTTTATTAAATAGTGTTTTACTAAACAAATTGTGTCTCTGTCTTTAAATGAATTCAGTTATAATTAAAATTATCTTAAGGATAAAAACATATATCTCTGCTAACGCTGTAAACAATCGGGAGCCCTTACTTGCACATTACTCTAATACTAAAGAGTAACAGCAGAGCCTAATTTCAGTTAGGCTATATATATAAGGTTACAAAAAGTATTTAATAAAAGGGGGCAAACAATTATTGTTTTTTGGAGAAAAACATTTGTCATAATGTGATTTTCCCCCCACTTTCAATTATTTTACTTCAATGAAAGGTTAGATTTTTGCACATTTGTTAAATAAAATATCAAAAGGATTAAAAATGCAGATTTATTTTTTACAGCCATATTTGCTCATATTTACCAAGGGGGCAAACACTTTTTCACACCACTGTGTGTATATATATAACACTCAAATAACACTGCACATAAGACAGTTTGTTTGCATTAACTTTTAAATCTAATTACTCCAATTAATTGTTGAAATAATAATTTACAGTGGCTGTAATTTTCATGACAGATAGCCTACATTAAATAATAAAGACATCACTAACAGGTTAAGTAAAATAAAATAAATGTATAATATAGTGCATATATTTAGTGAAAAAGATCATTTATCTGCTGACTAACAAGCTGTGGACACTGACGGACTGGCCTGAGGTAAATGTCTACATGGCATATTGTCTGCAAGTTGTTTTACTAATGTCTTTCCTTCACTGAAACACTGATTGAGCGATTACATGAGATATATGTAATTAAAAAATAAATTTAAAAAATTTAAATAAAAACATATTTTTATGCATGTCTGGCCTGGGGTTTTGTTGCATTTACACTGTTCTGACCACTAGGGGTCACTGTGGAGACAGGATTTGGATTTGCTTCAACGGTTTCAGTGTAATAAAATATTTCAAAATATCAAAGTACTGCGGGAAATAAAGCAGCTATATTCTAGAGCTATATAAGCAATGTGAAATTAATAACTTTCATAATAAAACAATATAATAGGACGAGATCAGTGAATCAGACCACTGCATGTCTATCATCTGTTCAGATTTTCTCTTGCAATTTTGGCCATAACAAATGTGCTTTAGAAACTCAAAGTTAAAGCAGCCAGAAGAAAACAAAAAAGTTGAAAAAGTCAAGAGCTCAACTAAAGCAAACACTGATCACCATAATGGTAACATCTTTATAATTTTCAACAAAACATTAACAACTAAACTTTTGTAAATTCAACAATAACTTTTGTTTAAAAGAAATAGTCAAACTGGATTGTATTAAGTGAAGACGCTGAAATCTTGAGAGATCTGTTAGTGTTTAAAGTTCTGTTGGGATTAAAGTGTTTCTGTTGTGTGAGTTTTGTGGGTCACCGTTGTGCTGAAGAGAGCCTGCGCTTCAGTCAGGAGAAGACCAACACACACTGATGATATGTGGCATTGCTTTAAAGGCAGTAACTGTGTTGTTGCCAATGCAGTGATAAATACATGAGCTCATGTGCTATGCTATTGCTAGCTAATGGTTAAATGCAAGAACATTACATATTACAGAGATTGTTTGATCACAATAATCCAGGATATATCTGTAAAACAATAGTGTTTTTCTATAAAATGTTTATTGAAATTTTTTGTATTTTATTCAAATTAGGGTCTTTTAGAGCTGGTGGCGCGTCTTGGACAGTGAGGGTGTCGAGGAGAGTTGAAGTCAGGTCAACTTTATGGTAATGAGCTATGATGCGGTTTCGGCGGCAACCAATCGGGATGTAGAAGTGCTTCGGTTGAGAGGATTCCAGAGAACGCAGTCGTGCAAACTTTGGTTCCGACCACATTAGTTCCCAAGCAAAATGGAAGAGAGGTTGATCATGTGAATTTGATAAGAAGGCGTGCAACACTATTCATAGGCCACATTTTCGCGCTGGAATGCTTGTTTTTCAGTGGGAATGCAAAGTTTATTAGCACTTAACCATGAACACAAAAACTACACCATACAAATGGCTTTTAATTGGTTTATTTCGTTAGCAAACATGTCACTATAATTGTTAAGTTCTTTCCATCGATCAATTTCTTACTTTCACATTTAAAAGATTTCCTGAGGTTCACTTATACCCTATTGGTCAGTCTGCACAAATAACGATCAGCATGCTTGTTTGCTTTGCGGACCCTATTAATGAGTCAGAGTGTCCACGAATCTTTCTACGGTGTCGTTGGCAGGGCGTCTGTGATAGCGCACAGTAATGAGGCGAGGATAATAGTTTTTGTGCACAAAAAAAACAACTAAATAACAACTTTATGGTAGTAGTGTAAACAGTGAAGAGCTTCCAGGTTCTACGTCAGAGCGCCGGCTCACTATTGGCCAGCTCCTGCGTCAGCATCACACGCATGTGTCGTGGTGATCATGTGACCAGCGTCGGTCAATAGTAAGCTGCCGTTCTGACGTAGAACTAATACAAAATGTGTTTTATTTACAGAAAATTACTGTATGTTTATGAGACGGCTAGTTTCTGTTATTTCAGCTTTTTTTTTTTTTTTTTTTTATGTACCGAAGTTGATAAAGTTTCAAATAATAAAACATGTAAAGTTGTACTGACCGAAGTGTGTGTTCAGTGCTGTTGGCGAGTGTCACGACAGAAATCAACCGCAAACACTTGTGTTTCTATGATAGCCTATAGAGCTCCTGCACTCAGATTCAGCAGCTCCGTCGCTTGTTTGTGGTAATGGTGAAAATATATATTTTTTAAACTGCACCAAAAATGTCAAAGTATATAAAAAAATGACTTAAACTGCTTTTTTTTTTTTTTTGTACTGAAAATCATTTTACTAAAACTGCTGCTCTGCTGTGCCAAGAGACATTTCGAAACATTTCACCCGTGGATACTTTTGCTTTTGCTGCGGGGACATTTCATCTCCTATAAATGTTGTATTTATGACTGTATGTTAATTCAAGTATAACTTTCAGTCGGCGGAACTGTTCAAAGTCATTAATAAAGAAATATTAGAAGCACAATAAGCTGCGCAAGAGAACTGAATCCGATACTGACAGGATGATATCAGACTTTGTTCACGGGCAGATAATGAAGATCAGAGCATTATGCAAATTAGTTACTTTGTTACTGGAAACACTGACGACTCGTTTCTGCAGTTCAGAATCTATTCCTTTAGGAGACAATAACTTTATTTATCTGCACTTTGATCTTTACAATTTTGCAGACCTTTTACATTCATAAACAGCTTCATCACTGCATGACAGGTAATATTGAAAAAGCATAATGGGGCTTTAAAGAAATAAGCAGAAAACAGATACTGAGCTTTATTCAGTAAGCAGTTCTGCATCTGAGAGAATAATGACTAAAGTGAATTGCTTCAGTTGTCTTAAGAACAGATGTGGCTGATACAGAAGAATATAAGAAAAGTGCTGAAACACAAATATGGATTTTAAATGAGCAACACAGTTGAATATGAACACTGACCTGATACATTCACTGTAACACCATCACTGATGTCTGATCTCGTTGCTTCACAGCTGTACTGAGCACCAGCAGACACAGATGTGATGTCGATGTTGATGACTCTCTCTGTGTGTGAGATGTCTGAACCATCTTTAGTCCAGCTGTATCTCCACTGAATGTCTTCTCTCTGTATCTCACATGTGAGAGTGACTGTCTGAGGCTGATCTTGATGCTCCGTCACTGCAGGTGATAAAATTAAAAAAAGTATTTCAGTATCAAGATCAGTGTCATGAACTCAAAGCTTTGAGAAAAAGACTGCATTAAATAAAACATTTAGTTTGCTTGTGTTGATGATTACATTATAAATAAATAAATGTATTGTTAAAACTAAATAAAATATTTATATTTAGTCCACATGTATGCTTTGCTCTTTGAATTAATCAAGCATGTTCAAATTGCAGCTTGTCCAACATTTACAATATTTACTGTACACAAGATAAATCAATTTTCAATAAGACTAGTCAAGTTGTCTTATGATACCATGAAATTAATATTCCTATTAATGTTATTTACACTCTTAGTAAGGATGTGTTAAAAATGACTCAACCCTTGTTAAATTCTTACACTTTAATGCGTGAGCTTTGTTCATTTTAACTCCTTTATAGTGTTAATGAAAAATGTGTAAACACAGTTAATGTGTCAGAAAGGTCATCACAAAGATGTGTGAACATGTAACATTAACATATGTGCTGTCCTTGGCCACAGACATTGTGTTAAAAAAACATACCAAAAGCCCAAAACAAAATGTTAACATTTGACAAAATTAAAAAAAAAAAAAAAAAAAAAAAAAAAAAGGGGGGGGGGGGGGGGCATCTAGAACAAGTTGAAATGTATAAGCAGCATATTTGTTTTTTTACGGGAATGAAAGTGAAGGCTGTGGATAGACATCTTCAGTGGGTTTTACTGTTAATGTGTTTTTGGATTGTTCTGCTGACGAAACACTGAAAAAACATCTTTACAAAAAATTTCAGTAGACAAAAAAACCCCAGACAATATGAGCTGTGGAAAATTATAAGTGATCTATGAGCTTTAATAACAGCTTTTAACAGCGGATGTTATTGAAAACGGTAGATTTATCCCTCACAGCCTCGCTTTCATTCCTGTCATGGCGCAGCTCTGCATAAGGTCTGTACATTACTGTTGAGTGATTTGTTACAAAAGTGCATAAAATATGCTAAACACGAAGCTTGAACGGACGTGTGTGTGTCTGTGTGTATGTGATGCACTTGAACAGTGGTTCTCAAACTTTTTACACCAATACCACCTCAGAAAATATGTGGCTCACCAAGTACCACCATAATGACCAATATGGAAATACAGTAGAGTAGTAGGCCTAACTATTACAGGTCAAATATGAGGCAGTTTTATTTCTAATAAGAATATTTATTATTGCCAGCCACTTTAAACATAGTAAAAACACAGATTGAATATTAACACTGCACTGTGCTGCTTACATACAGGCAGGGGCGCCGCTAAGGGGGAGAAAATTAGGACGACTGTAAGGGCCCATGCACTTTTGGGGCCCCGGAGATCGATGTTATTAATGGAATGGATCAGTAGAGGGAGCCCAACCTCATATTCTTTCATAGAGCCCAAAGTTTCTAGCAGCTCCCCTTACTCTATACAGGTAAATAAAAAGCTTAAATAATGATTAAATTAAATTGTATTGCAGATTATGATTATGATTATGATTATGATAAAGATTATGTTATGAAAATGTATTGTACTTAAAAGTTAAATAAAAAACTGTACTGTACTTAAAATATTAAAAGGGTACTTCACCGCTGGAAAGATGAATATCAAGCATCGCGTTAGTTCAGGCAGGCCACGTCAGCCAAGCCTGTGTGGCAACCCGGAGATGTATTTGAAGGATAATTTGCCAACTACGCCACTCAGGGAGTTACACCCAGAGAATTTAGTGTCTTTTAAAAGGACACGCAAGTTCGTTTCATCAATAATCGCTCAGAGACATGGGTAACAATACAAAACGGTTGACTTTATTAAGTTACACAATCACTTTAAAACAATCATTAAAATATATCAGGCCTCAGCCGAGCACAGCTCATCATAAAGGTTTAATTCTAGAAAGGTCACAGGGACACTAGCTAACTGGGGCTTACCAGCAGGGTCAGGCTATCAGAGATTAGGCTGCCTATAGCAAAAAAATCATTCCTTTCACCAGTGCACGCACACACACGCACTCACACCATACTCCACGGATGGACACGGCACACTGTGAACACCACCACCACTTAGAAGGGAATAGAGCCGGCCTCCCTGCCTTTGGCACCCAGATCCTGCGACACAAGAACAGCACAATCTTAATAAGAGTCACTAAAAATGCTCACAGAATAAGTAAGGCAAATTGCCCTGTGTCGCTTTACATTAAACAACAAAACCCAAAATAAGAATTAACAAAACTGGAAAAGAAATGTACAAGGCCTAGTTGCCCTCAAATTACAAGTCAAATTAAACAAATAAAACAAAAAGAGTTAAAGAAATACAAAAGCAAAACAATGGATTTTAGTTTACAGAAAAATAACCCAAAATGATCTCAACAGTTTGCAGGAAATACACTAAACTGGGTTTAACAGTTTACAGAAAATAAACTAAACTCAATCAGTTTACGATAATTAACTAAACAGCAAAACAAAATACAAACTAGAAAAATACAAAAGAAAAATTACATTTAATAGGATAAATCAAATAAGCCACACAAAATAAATGCACTGCAAAACAAACCCCAAAAAGGGATAAAGCTCTTTGCGAACTAGAAAACCAAATAATAGAAAACAAACTAAATTAGAATATGCACAGGCAAAGAGTATCACTTCTATTCAAATGTAAATAAAGACGACTTAAACAAAACAAAAGAAAATAGCAAATGTAAAGCAAAATCAACACAAAACAAGACAGCAACGTTATCCGTGGGCAGGACGTGAAACGCGCCCAGCCAGCAGTCGCAGCAGCGCGAGATCTGCAGGAGAGACAAATCCGTTGATTTGAACCATACGAGAGGGAATGGCGATCAAGCAATCAGCTTACGCTCTCCAACGTTTTAGGAGAGTACCTGGAATAAAATTGAATGTCACCATTTAATATTACTATTATAGAAGTCTCACCCAAACCTAGTAAACGCCTGTTACATACCGATGACGAATGATGCATGCATAATCAGGAGCGCACACACCCAATAACGGCAGTCACAGCAGTAGTGCGAGACCCGCACGAGAAACGGAACAGCTGACTCGCACTTTACGAGAGGAAATGGCAATCAAGCAATCAAGAGCTTACTAAGGTGCAAGAAAAACACACGCAACCAGAGAAAATTAGTTACTAACTTTTAGGAACAATCTCCTCAAGTCACCAAGCGTTCCTACCTTTCTAATGTCCACACCTGATGCCGGAAGCAGCCACAGTAAAGTGTTGGCGGCGCGTCAGTGACGTTGACAAATGACGTTGACCTCAAGCACAGGTCTATCGCACTTTATATCCCCATAGTGAAAGCCAATTGGCTTACGATCCACATAATTATAAGGGAAGGTAAAGGGCCTTCCCACCACAATCTACCCCCCTTTTCTATGTCGTCGTCCCGACGATCACAAAAAAAGGAAAGGAATTCTCAGAATAATAAGATGGTTAATCCCAAGGCCTAAACAAAGCTGAGATGGCCCTAGACACTGGCCCAATGGGAACCTCAACCTCCCTTTCAGTCCCTCTCACAGTGCGTGGGAGACGATGCATGTTAGAGTGCTGACCCGCTGTGGTACGTCCAGTCCTGCGTGTGGCAACCGGCCCGTCACCCATTGAACCCGAAGGTAAAACCAAGGGTACCTCCGGTTCCACAGTTGGAGGATTGCAATTCCCTCTACTACCCAACAATAACTCATTTGTGGGATCGAATGGCGCTAAATGACCCAAACCCTCAGGTGCAAGTATTTGAGCAGGTTGAGGGGTCTCTGGCACTAATACCATTAAGTCAACATCTTCCACCTCGTCCTCTAGTGGGGAAACCCTTGGTTCACTCACTGGACCATTAGGCTGATCCACTAGCATGGATTCTCTCCGGATACGGTTCTTCAAAAGTGAACGGTGAACACTTCGTACCTTATCCAAATCTTCAACTGGCGCAATAGTGTAAACGACGCCTCCCTCTTTCGGTGCCCTCACTACCTGATAAACTATGGGACTCCACAGATCCTGGATCTTGTGGCGGCCTCTCATGCTGTGATCACGGAGGTAGACTAACTGACCCTCCTTTAGTGGCAAGTCACGGACATGCTGGTCGTGTTGTGACTTAAGATAATCTGCAGCTGCCTGTAGACGTTCACGCGCTCCCTCATAGGCGACCTGTAATCGCGACTGATGTTCTAAGATCCAGTTGTGCACGCTACCCGCACATGGCTCTGCTACCCTACCAAGCAAGAAGTCCACTGGCAACCGAGGCTCTTGACCAAACATTAAAAAATACGGGGATTCTCCAGTTGCCTGGTGAGGAGTGGTGTTATAGCAAAAAGTCACTTGTGACAGGCAAGCAGTCCACTCCCTCTTGCTAGAGCTTGGTAATGTCCGCAACAAGTTATGCAAGGTTCTATTAAATCTCTCACACTGACCGTTACCGGCAGGGTGATAGGGGGTTGTGCGCGACTTCTTCACTTGGTAAAACTCGCACAACTGGCGAATCAGCGCCGACTCAAAGTTACGGCCTTGGTCAGAGTGAATGCGTCCCGGAACTCCGAACTTATAAAACCACTCGTCAACCAACACTCGGGCAACAGTCTCAGCTCGCTGATCACGTGTCGGCACAGCCATTGTAAACTTGCTAAACACATCGGTCATTACCAAAACGTTTTCCTGCCCCGAAGAAGAAGGCTCTAGCATTGTAAAGTCAACAGCAAGGATTTCGTTGGGTCTAGAACTCAACAGGTGGCCCATAAAGCCACGAGCTGCTGGTCGAATGTCCTTCGCAAGTTCACAACGGTCACACTCTTGGCACCAACGCGTAATGTCAGCAGACATACCTGGCCAATAGCATCTCTGTCTTATTAGTTCACCAGTTCGCTCTATCCCCTGATGTCCATGCTGCTGATGCAACTGCGTCAAGACCTCCCGTCTGAGCACATCAGGTAAAACCATCTGAAAAACATCCTCACCTCCATCAGGACGAGAAATCCTGCGATGTAGTACTCCCTCTTTCAGTACCAATCGATCCCATTGCTGGAACAAGGTCAACACTGGCTTAGCCAACTCTCTACGCTCCTCAGGCCCTGGACGCTTTCCTTGTTCCCAAAATTTCATCACAACCCCGATAACTGGGTCGGCTTCCTGCAGGGAACATATATCCAACACAGAATAATCTGGCAAAACACTCATTGTTGACACAACTGCCTGTGCTACCCGCCCCATACTAATGGCCTGATACAATGACGCTGGAACAGCACTACCACCTACTAAACCTTCTGGAATGCCCCCAGCAGTTGGATCCTGTCTGGAAAGAGCATCCGCATTACGATTGCTCTTTCCTGACCTGTACCTTACCTCAAAATCAAATGCTGCCAATTCAGCTGCCCACCGTTGTTCTGTGGCCCCTAGCTTGGCTGTAGCCAAATGACTAAGGGGATTGTTGTCCGTGTACACCAGACACTTGTGGCCAAGAAGGTACTCTCTAAATTTCTCAGCCATGGCCCACTTGAGCGCAAGAAACTCCAACTTCATGGAGCTATAATTGGACATATTGCGCTCAGTGGGCCTTAGGCTGCGGCTGGCATATGCTATGGGACGCACTTTACCTTGATGTTCTTGAGAGAGCACCGCTCCCAAACCTCCGTAACTGGCATCCACTTCCAGTATAAAGGGGCGAGAAAAATCAGCATAAGCCAGTACTGGAGCCATTGTTAACTTGCTCTTCAAACCCTCAAATGCTTCCTGACACTGATCAGTCCACACTTGAGCCAGACTCTGTCCCTTCCTTCTCCCTGACTTACCACCAGTGACCTCAGCTACCAACTTATGCAGGGGGGAAGCCAATTTGGCAAACCCCTCCACAAAGCGCCTGTAGTAACTGGCAAACCCCAAAAACGTCCGTAATTCAGACACACTGGTAGGGCACCGCCACTGCGCTACAGCCTCAATTTTACTTGGGTCAGTTGCCACCCCTTCGGCTGAGATGACATGCCCCAAGTATCTTACTTCTTGTCTGAAGAACGCACACTTCTCAAGTCTTGCCTTAAGCCCCTCCTGTTTCAAGCGGCCCAGAACCACCTCCAATCGCTCCAAGTGTTGAGCTATTGAAGAAGAGTACACAATTATGTCATCGAGATAAAGTAGCAAGGATTGTCGCTGTTGGTCGCCAAACATCCTCTCCATGAGTCTCTGAAACGTGCTGGGCGCATTGCAAAGCCCAAAGGGCATCCTGTTCCATTCAAATAAACCAAATGGAGTACAGAAAGCAGTTTTAGACTTGTCTTGTTCCGTGACAGGGACTTGATTATACCCACTGGCAAGATCTAATGTTGAAAACCACCGAGCCCCTGTCAACGAATCCAAGGACTCCTCTATACGCGGCAATGGGAATGCATCCTTTCTGGTCTTTGCGTTCAGGTGACGGTAGTCTACGCACATGCGTAGACTACCATCCTTCTTCTTAACCAACACTATGGGGGATGCATAGGGGCTACTACTCTCTCTTATGACCTGTGTCTCCAGGAGCTGATTAATGTGGGTCTTAACCACTTCATAATCTGACGGCGGTATCCGTCGGTACCGCTGCCTGACAGGGGTATCATCCAGTAAGGGGATATCATGAGAAATGAGACGGGTACAGCCTAAATCTCCCTCGTGAGCTGAAAACACCACTTGATATTTCTGAAGCAGCGCCCTTACCTGCACTTGCTCTTCTCTTGACAAAACAGACCAATCAACAGACTCAATCTGCTGAGCCAGCGGAGAGGCTGTCTCCAAAGAAAGAGACTGAACTGTAGCAACGACCGGGTCAACTTCCACAACTCCTGTAGGTAAACTGATGACATAAGCCTCCCTCAAACTACCAATCACAGTTGTTGGATACAATACCACATCCACCGTGCCCACATTTACGATAGGAACCCAAACTGTACCATGGGTCACTCTCACTAGTGCAGGGGATGCTAAGAGCCCAGCCGGCAAACCTGACTCAGGGGGCTCAAACAGGACTGTAGAGCCAGAATACTGGGAAGAACAGGTGGCAGTAACTAACTTCATGGTGCCCCCAGGGATTCGACACGCCCGACGTCCCCGTACCCGTACATTTCCTGCAAGAGCCGAACAACTCTTAGTACTCACTTGTTGACAGTGTTGTAATGCTTGTAAAACACTCGGAGACTGCGCAACGATAGGCAATTCAAAAAGGGCAATGCCATGCTGTCCAAACAGATCCTGATAACAACGGCCTAGTATGTTCATCCCCAGCACCCCAGGAACATCTTTACACATACCGCCGGGAGGGTCTCGGACAACCAACACACCACATCCTGAAACTACCCTGTCACAAAGCTTGACGTCAAGCTCCAGGTAACCAACATATGGGATCGTAAGCCCATTAGCTGCCCTAAGCTGTAACCATTGACAAGATTTGAGACGATCTTGACCCCAAGGTTCGAAATGCTGCAAAAAGCAACTTTCCGTAATTGTGGATACCATGGAACCGGTATCCACTAAACACGATACTGATACTCCTCCCATACAAACAACAAGATGTGGACAAGATGACATTAGATGAGACAATGAGCGGGGAAAAGCTAAATTACTTGAGCCAATTACTTCCCCAACCGAGTTGTGACTCGACAGCCCGGCGGGGACTAGTTTCCCGAAAATGGTAGATTACGAGACTGCCCATTTCCAGTCGTATTGGCGCCCGTTGACGGTGACATAGGACGCGGGGAAAGTCGTTCCCCATCACAATCCCTTGCAAAATGTCCGGGTCGTTGACAACGTCTACAGATCACAGGACCGGAACGAGGAGATCGACCCCGTACATAAGGAGTCTGAAAACGGGAGAAACTTTGGGTAAGCTGATCTAACTGCCGCTGTTGTTGTTTTAATAAATCCCGCAGTTCACCCAGCTCTGACTGCTGTGGTGAACTCTCAACCCCCGCAGCAGGCCCACCCCGCACACCATACTGAACGCCATAAGCTAATGGCATAGAATGACTACGCCCTCTCGCCCCGCCAGGCATTCCTTCTCGTTCCCACCTAATCGCCTCACCTCTAACTTCAAGCAATGTAGCGGTGGGTTGACGACGGACCAGTTGTTTAAGTTCACGCCGCAATGAACTATCAGTAACATATTCCACAAACTGGTCTCGCAACAAAATCTCACCATTGGAAATTACATTAGGGGAGCGACTTTTGACCCTCTCCAGAAGGCCCATCAAAGCAAGGGAAAACTCTAATAGGGTTTCCCCTTCGAGTTGCCTTCTGGAGAAAAAGGCTTCCTGTAAAGCCACGTAAGACTGAGAGCAGCCATATAGTTCACGCAAGGCTAAAATAATTTTATCAGGGTCCCCACGCTCAATCTCAGGACGATAACGAACTTCCTCACGAGCCTCTCCCTCCAGATGGTCAAATAGAAAAAATGCTTGATCTGCATTAGACAAATGGCGTATCCTCATACAGGCCTTTGCCTCCTCTACCCACTCGTCAATACCCATACCGGTTTTACCGTTAAACTTCGGACATCTACGGTCTCGGGGTACAAAAACAAACCTTTCGGGTACAGAGGTGCTGGCAACAGCTAACTGAGGGATTACTGGTGGTACTGCAGCGGTGCTAGCAGCAGCAGCATCAGGCAGCTCAACTGCCACCTGAGCCTGCTGCAACCTCACATTATCAGCTTTCAATTGAGCCACCAGTTCTCTCAATTCCTGCAATTCAGCCTCCATCTTATCAAAAGAGATAAAACAAACTTACCAAAGACGAGTGCTACCTCACAGGAATATTACAAAGGAGGATAACCCACCCACGGAAACACTGCTGCCCTGTTCAAACGCAAAAAGTCACAAACAACGGAAAAAAAAAACAAGAAAAAAAAACAAATTAACCAAAATCAAACCTCAAAATGTACCCATGTCTCTGCCAAAATATTAAGATGAAATCCTGCCGACTACGCCAGAATGTGGCAACCCGGAGATGTATTTGAAGGATAATTTGCCAACTACGCCACTCAGGGAGTTACACCCAGAGAATTTAGTGTCTTTTAAAAGGACACGCAAGTTCGTTTCATCAATAATCGCTCAGAGACATGGGTAACAATACAAAACGGTTGACTTTATTAAGTTACACAATCACTTTAAAACAATCATTAAAATATATCAGGCCTCAGCCGAGCACAGCTCATCATAAAGGTTTAATTCTAGAAAGGTCACAGGGACACTAGCTAACTGGGGCTTACCAGCAGGGTCAGGCTATCAGAGATTAGGCTGCCTATAGCAAAAAAATCATTCCTTTCACCAGTGCACGCACACACACGCACTCACACCATACTCCACGGATGGACACGGCACACTGTGAACACCACCACCACTTAGAAGGGAATAGAGCCGGCCTCCCTGCCTTTGGCACCCAGATCCTGCGACACAAGAACAGCACAATCTTAATAAGAGTCACTAAAAATGCTCACAGAATAAGTAAGGCAAATTGCCCTGTGTCGCTTTACATTAAACAACAAAACCCAAAATAAGAATTAACAAAACTGGAAAAGAAATGTACAAGGCCTAGTTGCCCTCAAATTACAAGTCAAATTAAACAAATAAAACAAAAAGAGTTAAAGAAATACAAAAGCAAAACAATGGATTTTAGTTTACAGAAAAATAACCCAAAATGATCTCAACAGTTTGCAGGAAATACACTAAACTGGGTTTAACAGTTTACAGAAAATAAACTAAACTCAATCAGTTTACGATAATTAACTAAACAGCAAAACAAAATACAAACTAGAAAAATACAAAAGAAAAATTACATTTAATAGGATAAATCAAATAAGCCACACAAAATAAATGCACTGCAAAACAAACCCCAAAAAGGGATAAAGCTCTTTGCGAACTAGAAAACCAAATAATAGAAAACAAACTAAATTAGAATATGCACAGGCAAAGAGTATCACTTCTATTCAAATGTAAATAAAGACGACTTAAACAAAACAAAAGAAAATAGCAAATGTAAAGCAAAATCAACACAAAACAAGACAGCAACGTTATCCGTGGGCAGGACGTGAAACGCGCCCAGCCAGCAGTCGCAGCAGCGCGAGATCTGCAGGAGAGACAAATCCGTTGATTTGAACCATACGAGAGGGAATGGCGATCAAGCAATCAGCTTACGCTCTCCAACGTTTTAGGAGAGTACCTGGAATAAAATTGAATGTCACCATTTAATATTACTATTATAGAAGTCTCACCCAAACCTAGTAAACGCCTGTTACATACCGATGACGAATGATGCATGCATAATCAGGAGCGCACACACCCAATAACGGCAGTCACAGCAGTAGTGCGAGACCCGCACGAGAAACGGAACAGCTGACTCGCACTTTACGAGAGGAAATGGCAATCAAGCAATCAAGAGCTTACTAAGGTGCAAGAAAAACACACGCAACCAGAGAAAATTAGTTACTAACTTTTAGGAACAATCTCCTCAAGTCACCAAGCGTTCCTACCTTTCTAATGTCCACACCTGATGCCGGAAGCAGCCACAGTAAAGTGTTGGCGGCGCGTCAGTGACGTTGACAAATGACGTTGACCTCAAGCACAGGTCTATCGCACTTTATATCCCCATAGTGAAAGCCAATTGGCTTACGATCCACATAATTATAAGGGAAGGTAAAGGGCCTTCCCACCACACCTGCATCAGCTGGTAGCCAGCTGTTCATGACACAGTCCAATCCGGTGTCGACATCTATCTCAGCGGCACACATAAATCTCACGCTCATTCAGCATTCCCACATAGCTTGCTGCTCGCATCTAAACAACCCTCCTCCAACCCCAACTCCTCCTAACCAACCTTCATCTTTCTGATCACTTGTTTCCTTTAAAGTGTAATCTTGGCAAATTTATTATATATTGTATTTCACATGTAATTGCTCATTTCAACAATGAAATTGAGAATTGTAATCATGCATATACTGGTTCTGTTCTGTACCCTATGGGGGGTTTGCCTTGCTGCTCTCCCGCTCTGTCCAGGCATAGCTGCATGGACAGGCGTGGGAGTTTTGCCCAGAACAATTCCATACCGCCAACACTAACTGTATGCTATATTATCGCAATAAATCTATTTATCCATACTTGGCGAAGTGGTCCTGACTGAAGTGTATTTAAAATAGGTTATGTAGAAGAAATGTGAAATTATTTTTGAATTTGGAGCTTTCTAGACTGAGAAAATCCAGAGAACGTATTTTTGACTTATGTGGATGAAAGACAACAACTCCCAGAATGCACTTGCTTCGCTGCTCTATGAGGCCACTCCCAAGCCACGCCTTCCGGTAAGAGAGCAGTTGAAAACAACAAGGCTAGGCTACAAGTCAGACTCCTAGTGAGTCTACTAGTGAGATTTCGAGATAGCCCAAAATGTCCGGGATTCGGCTTTTGCGTTCTACAGTTGCCATTCATTATGTTTACTGTGGCGAGCAGGACGAGGCTGACGGCCGCGGGAGAACGACGCGCGGCCGGTGGCGTCATTACTGAGACGCGCCGGGTCTCGCATCTCTCACGGAGGAGCAGGAATTTTCTTAGCAATGTTAAAACGCACATCAACCGATCACTTGTTTAGCGTTCATGTAAACACTACATTCAGATTCACCAATCAGAATGAATTCAGCTAGATTGAAACAAAAGGTGTGCATGTAAACAATGAATGCGACTGCAGAAAGCAAAAGCTGAATCCCGGACATTTTGGCTGATCTCGACGGCCGGACATGTCCGGGAAAAAGAGGATGGTAACCCCTACTACTCGCTTTCTCCACAGAACAAGAGCCTGTTAGCTTAGCTTCCAAAGGAAGATGGCTGACACTGTATGCATTCTGTGAGTGAAATCCCTCTATGGGCGGGTTGAACACATGCGGGACAGCTCCTCTACTGGCTGTAGTCTTTAGCCTCTGGCCAGAAAATCCTCCGATGACGCAAAATACATAAATCTCTTGTCTCAGGGGGATATGAGGGTGTAAAGCACGGTAATTCGAAAATACTACAGGTTTTCTACTAATACAAAGCTTAATGCTAAATCCAGAAGTATCCCTTTAAGTTAAAAAAAGTACTGTAATTTATAATAAATAAATAAAATTAACACAGGCTCTGTATTCATATTTAACCTTTTTACACATATTTAACCTTTTAACTTTCTACATTTAAAATATTCTGGCTGGCCCCCATGAGGTTTTCAAGGCGACGTTATTTAGAACATAGACATAATAAATACATAGACGCCCTATTGGCCGCTGGATCGTACGTCAACGGCGCCGCCATACTGCGGAGGGCAACTTTCCCATACCTCTCATAACGAGAATTGAGAAAAATGCCTATTTCGTGTGCTGCTTGGGGCTTTACAAATCGCCACACAATTGAAAACAGGAAAACAGCAAAACAATTGCTTTTGAAAACAAAAGCAAAACTGAAAATTTGTTCCTGGTTGTATTTCATTTACTATTTTTATTTTCAGAGGAGAAAGGCCGCGAAATTTAAAAATACTACTGTTATTGTGTCACGAAATGTAGTTTTAAGAGTTTTTCAGTCGACAATGTAGTTGTTTAAAGCTCAAATCTGTGGTCTATTTATTAAGAGAGCGCCTTTTTAAAAATGTTATCTGGCGGTTTCGGAGTTGTGAGAGCCAGCGATCACCGGGCGCTCAGCGCTCATGTACCCCGCCGAGAACAGCCTTGCCTCAGTGCTTCTGACGTTCGCCGCTGGATCTGATGTCTTTAGTCTAGTGAGAATAATTCGTCTTGTGTATATCTAACGGGCGATCTTTGGTTTCATTAATCTATTATTTGTTCCCTTGGCAGATTGTTTTGGCTGAGGGCAAAGTGAAGTTTCATAACTTTATATATTTAGGCTATTTGACTTTAACGGTGTAGCCCGCTGTATTTTTTACTGAATCGTTTACTTTATTTCTTGACTTGTATAGCATCTTATACCTTTTAAAAACTGAAATTTAACAAAAAGAGACAGGGTTGCGTCATTTTATTTTATATAGCCTGTGTAAGAATATTTAAAAATATATAAATTTACATTATTTATTATTGTTATTATAATAATATACCACTTGCGATTATCAATCTATTATAGTTATGCTGTTAAGTTGTTGTACTATTCATAGTAACTATTTAACTTATTTTTTATTGTCTATATTCTGTAATTGATATTTCATATTCTATTGTTATATTATTATTATATTAGTACTTATGATATTATATAATTATACTTTTCATTACTATTTAATTTGCTGTATACTGTTTGTTTATTTTATTGACTAAACTATTTACTATTAGCCTACTTCTCACTTTATTTTATATTTACTATTTGCATTGCACTGTAGTTGCACCATGTATTACCATAAAGGATCCATCAGTTATCTTTTTTATTGCTAAAATCGGGTCAATGACAGAATATGCTTTTCCCACAATAAGAAAACTTTATTTAATTTAATGTGAAAATTAAATTATATCTCAGTATGGGGGTGTTCACAATTCTTATCCAAGAATGAAAAACCAAATACATGACAACCCTGAGCTTTGGCCATTCCTTATTAAAAATAAATAAATTTTATAAGTCTAACTATCGAGATTTTAAATAACTAGAAATGGAACTTTTTTGTACACCACATACAAACCACTGAAATCAGTTGATAAATATATTTTTTGGGGGGGTTTATACAGAAAAACCGCAGCTCACCTGTTTACTTGCATTTGATTACAGCGCAGTCTTGCCCTCCGCAAAATGGCGGACGCGTTGACGTATCGCAGCAACGTTCCAAAGCGGCCAATAGGGCGTCTATGGGCGTCATTGCGCGTCACGTGACACACCGCAGCCACAATAGCGTTGAATGACTGATGATTTGCTTTTATTTTTATTTTTTTTAATTCAAAATATTCACGTTTTGTTGTTTAAAAACCTTTATCAGAGCCCGTCTACGGAGAGCCTGCCCACTCCCTATTAAGCTCTATTGTACCGAATTTTGGTTGTAGTACCACCAGAGCTCCACTGGGGGCGATCGCCATGAGTGCAGAATGAATGGGAGTCTATGGGGCTAGACAGCTAAATTTGTCTCTTTCACCCGATTGCCGTTGAGAAATCTCAGATCTGATTGTAGATTTTGCAAGTTCAACATGGGTTTTAGGTCGAAAGTTGAATGAACGAGTACTTATGTCCTTTTGATTTCTTACAGGCTGAGTTGTTGTTGCCCATAACACGCTAGCATTCTGCTAATGAACGCTGATTGGTCAGTGAAGGACTGATTACGACCAGAGATACCGCTTGATGGCATCGTGTCATCCGCAGCGGGACCAGAAACAAACAAAACAAAAACTCTTCCAGCACGTGTGTTTACCTGTGTCAGCTGTGTTGTCGATGCCTCGAGTGAAAAGAAAGTGCAGAGCGCGAACGCACCAGAGTGAGTGAAGGATTGCCGTGAAGCAGTCTCTCTGGTCGTACATGTGTATGACGTCATTGACACTTTAAAAGACTTTTTAAAGCAAATAAGTGACTCAAAAAAATCTAACACCCAGCAATGTGTAATTTATTTGCATCTCCTTTCGAATACAACATTCAAATTACTAGACAAAAAATTATATCCTGAGAAAAGTGGATTTTTATTGGTATAGCGCCATAGACCTCCATTCATTCTGCACTCGTCCTGTGAGCGCCCTCATATGGAATCAGAGAGGAACTGCAACCAGTTCAGAAGCCGGAAGTGTACTGAGAGTGAAACTTCTCGCCATATTAGACATTCTCTGCCTTTATAGACCTTATGTAGCCCCGCCCCTTTTCAGCGCTGCGCTCGTTGTCTTTTGTCTTCCGGTCTGTATTTTCACAGCGATCTTGCTTATTTATGAATGAACGGCTCGTTTTAAAATCTTCCCGGTCGACTGACATTTGTTAAGACATCTGATTTAAATATTACAATCCTCATGATAACTTTCGTTAACTTTACATTAAGTAAATCCACTTCAAAAGCTAATTACCGTAAATCCTCTAATAGTGGCCTGTATTCCATTAGTGGCCGGGTCTCTAACATTGGCCGGTCTCGCTGTTGGCGGAGGTAAATAAAGGCCGGTCTCTAATAGTGGCCGGGGCTATTATTAGAACCAACGTTTTTCTGGGCAGGCCACAACATTATGCTTGTGATAGTAACATGCAAATACCACAGGGGGGCAATGTTTGCTAATGAATCCAAGCCATAGCTATGGTAGCCTGGTCATGTCAATCACTTCGCTCTTGACTCGCACGTGAGAATTCAGTCACCGGTAGGCTAATGTTGTTTACCATGGCAGCTGCGGAGCCAAAGAGGATTTTTGGCGAAAATCTATTTTTTAACCACCTGGGATCGACAATCGCACTGGCGCGATAGGCTCGCTTTTTTTCTTAAGTGCAAACGAGTTTCAAAATACTCTGTTGACTTTGATCTCTTAATTACGGAGAGCGCGCGTTATTCAAACGCAAATAATCTGAGGCGATCCACGCAAACCTGAACGCCCACAATCAGCTGGATAACACACATCTATCTAAGTAATAATAATCCTGGAAAATTTACCTCAGAAGTGCTTGGAAGTATTATTTCGAGGAGCAACGGATCCAGCTGAGAAATAGGTCAGTTCTATTTGCTTTGTTCTAATCGCAATATTGTCTGTAAGTTACACGCAGAAAGACACGCGTTTCTAGTGTGTGAATGAATGAATGAAATCAATGAATGCACAGATGCGTGCTGTTGTGGAGCTAACGTTACTACTGCTGGAACAAATACTGTTTCAAAATGAATCATTGATTTTCACAAAAAATATTATTTATATTATATTTATTTGTTGTTAATGTTCTGTATGCATACCATAATGTTATATGGTAACTAACTGTACGTTTTTAATAAATTAACCTAGTATTTTATAGGTTAAAATAGACACAAAATCTCGTTTTTATTCATTCTACTGGTAGTCGGTTTTGCTCAAATACAAATAAAGGCCTGTCTCTAATTATGGCCTCCTTCCAATAAAGGCCTGGGCCGCGATGCGCTTGAGTAAAATAAAGGCCCCGGCCTATATTAGAGGATTTACGGTACTCCTGGACAGCAATGCCTTAGAAATATACAGAGCGACCGCAAAAACGGAAGTTCAAAGACAATATTCTAAAGATGGCAGCGCCCTTGTTTCTCTGGTGCATGGTCTATAACGATTGCATTAGTTGAGCTAGCCTATATGCGCAATGGGCGGCGCCATGTTAGTTTGTGCCTCATTATATGGAAAGGATTATTATTGCCGCTTCCATAGACATCAGTGTGTATTTTATAAACTCTACATCAGTGGACACAAACTTTTCTATCATCTGAAACTGCGATTTATAATCCAAAGTGACTTGTTCAAATATAGGCTACTTAAACAACAAGACAAGGCGATAGCTTTTGTGTAAAAAACGAATACATAATACATTTTAACAGCAGCAATTGTTCTCTCCTCCACCATGTTTAAGTTTATGGGCCGCCCGACTCGGAAATAGCAGGCAAAAATATTGTTTTCGTAAATAAATAAGTAAACAGATGAAGATGGATTCAAAATCTTACTAGCAGTCAGCAAGGGTATTGATTAACATGATGAAGTATGATTATCGTATATGATGTTTTATTTACAACAATATACAAGTAAAAATGAAATGGCAAGTCACTGTCATTAACAGACTATGTGGACTGACTGGATTCTGTTCAGTTCAACTAGATCATTTACATAACGCATTTAAAAAAAATAATAGGCTAATAATAACATGAAGTGTGTTAAGCACATCAGTCTACTACATACTGTGTTAAATGCCGTAAATTCCGAAGTTGTGTTAATTTTTAAACTACACACAACATTTTTTTTTCTATACATTTTTAGCACCAGCGAAATATGTTTAAATTAGAGTGTTACACATAATTTTCATAATTTCCATCATTCTAATAGCTAGTGCATGTTTCTTTAATTTCCTTGCTGTTAGGCTACTTGCCCTTCTTTACAAATGAAACCATTTGCCATCCTTTTTTTTAATCATGATCATGATCACTCTGGGTTTCTGAAGCTCGACTGTCATAATGCATCACAAACAATAGTCTATTTTAAAGGAGATATTATATCACTCAAACTTTTTTTTAACTGATGAGAAAACGTTTGTCTGGCGGTTGTTGAACAGAACCTGTTCTGGCCGGTAGATGGCGCTGTTTACAGTCAACAGGATTCAACAGAAAGACTGTCTGACTGATCTACAACTGCAAGACTGTGTTTGACTGAATAAACAGCCAGAAACAGTGTTTCAGCAGCATGAGGAACTACACAGACAGATGATGCTGTGTGAAAATGTGTGACAGCAAAATATGGACATAAACATCAGCAAAGAGACAAATGTGGGATCCTGATCTGATCCATACAATAAACATAAAAAAAAAAAATAAAAAAAAAAAATACAACACAACCCACATTTGTTAAATAGATACAATTTACTGTAATAATAATGCATATATACTACCTTTATAATCCGTCCCATTTTGACTGTCCAGATGTCCAGAGTGAACGAGGGACATCAGCACTAAAAGCAGAGGAAACAGATATGAAGCTTTTCCATTCATTCAACACAATGTAAATCACACACTGAAACATGTCTAGAGTTTATTCTACATGAACTGAAAGTGATTTTCTGTTTTGATGGTCATTCAGGGGAGAACTGATGGATTATTGTCCAGCATTTAACCCTCAGGTGCTCTTCGATCATTTCTTCTATCGTTTTGAATCTCTAAAAATCGCAGCTTCATCAGAATGGCATGAAACTTTGGAACGGCATGAGGGTGAGTAATTACTGACAGAAACTTCATTTTTGGGTGAACTATCCCTTTAACATCATCACACTCAATGACGTCACATGACTCGTGAACTGATATGAGAGTTGATTCACTGAAGGATTCACTGATGCTCAACAATAAAGCAGCAGTTTGAACCGCTGAGCTTCACAATAAAACATATGATGTTAATCTCGTCAATAAATGTGATCAATCAGTGAATCTCTGTAACTCTGTCTGTTTTGCTTTTCTATACAACTATTCATGTTCCATATCAATTGTGTATCATTCCCTGTTCCCGTTTGTGTTTGCTTATTGTTTTGTAAAACATGAAAAGTATATAAATAACATATAGAATAATGCATATTCATGCCACTATGACATTACAAAAAAAAAAAAAAGATTGTGTGTTTTTAAGACACTTGCATACACACATTACAAGCTAAAATTAATATGATTAATGTGGTAACAGAGAATGGGGAACACATATTCACTATTAACTACAACTTTAGCCTCTATAAACTCATATTTTACTGCTTATTAATAGTTTTTGTAGTGTTTAATCAGAATCAGAATCAGAATGAGCTTTATTCGCCAAGTGTGCACAAACACACAAGGAATTTTTTGTGGTTTTTACAGGAGCTCTTGGTACATACATACATATATGACATTAGAACAGGCTGTGTGTACAGCTCTATAAATAAAATTTGTATATGTATTTACACACACAAAAAAAAAAAAAAAAAGAACTCTTGCTTCTCTCTCAAGTACTGAATGAATTATACAGCAGGTGTTAATTGCTGTTTTAGCTGTTTAAGCTGGAGATAGCATGGGGGAAAAAACTGTTTTTGTGCCTAGAAGTTCTAGTGCGCAGAGATCTGTAATGTCTGCCTGACGGTAGAAAAGCAAACAGGTTTTGGCCGGGGTGGGAGGGGTCTGTAATGATGTTCCCTGCCCGTTTCTTCACTCTGGCATTGTACAAGTCCGGAAGGTTGGGGAGGTGTACACCAATGATCCTTTCAGCTGTCCTAACAGTCCGTTGTAGTCTTCTTATATCTGATTTGCTGGCTGACCCAAACCAGACAGTTATAGAAGTGCACAGAACCGACTCAATAACAGCTGAGTAAAACTGAGTCATCTGCGCTTGTGGTAGGTTGAACTTTTTCAGTTGACGAAGGAAGTACAACCTCTGTTGGGCCTTTTTGACAATGGAGTCAATGTGATTGTCCCACTTCAGGTCCTGAGAGATGGTAGTGCCCAGGAACCTGAATGACTCCACTGCTGTCACAGTGCTGTCCATGATGGTGGGAGGGGGGAGTGCAGGGGGGTTTCTCCTAAAGTCCACTATCATCTCCACAGTTTTGAGCGTGTTCAGCTCCAGGTTGTTATGACTGCACCAGACAGCCAGCTGTTCAACCTCTTGTCTGTAAGCAGACTCGCCACTGTCCTGGATGAGGCCAATGACTGTGGTGTCGTCTGCAAACTTCAGGAGCTTGACGGAGGAGTCTTTGGAGGTACAGTCATTTGTGTAGAGGGAGAAGAGCAGTGGGGAGAGAACGCACCCCTGGGGGGCACCAGTGCTGATGGTAAGGGTCTGAGATGTGACTTTTCCCAGCCTCACTAGCTGCTGCCAGCCTGTCAGGAAGCTGATGATCCACTGACAGATGGAGGAGGGCACAGAGAGCTGGGTTAGTTTATTCAGGAGGGTATCCGGGACGATGGTGTTGAAAGCGGAGCTGAAGTCCACAAACAGGTTCCTTGCATAAGTCCCTGGTTTGTCCAGATGTTGGAGGATGTAGTGCAGTCCCATGTTGACTGCATCATCCACAGACCTGTTTGCTCGATAAGCAAACTGCAGGGAGTCCAGCAGGGGTCCAGTGAGGTCCTTCAGGTAGGCCAGCACCAGTCTCTCAAATGACTTCATGACCACAGATGTCAAAGCAACAGGTCTGTAATCGTTAAGTCCAGAGATTTTAGGTTTCTTGGGTACCGAGATGATGGTGGAGTGTTTGAAGCAGGAGGGGACTTCACACAGCTCCAGTTAGGGCTGGGCGATATATCGCATGACATTGTTATGCGCATCTCGTCAGTAAAGCCGGTTCCTTGATTAGTAGTAAATCGCCATCACCTGCTTTCAGATGGAGCGGCATTTACAACACAGAGCCGTAGTTAACGGACAAGCTGAGCCATATCGCATTAAAAAAATCGCAGGCGATACGTCCGCGATTTTTAATGGGATATGGCTCAGCTTGTCAGTTAGTGATCCAGTGATCTGTTGAAAATCAGTGTGAAGATGGATGACAGCTGGACAGTGCAGGCTTTGAGACAGGCTGGTGAGACACCGTCTGGGCCTTTGGCTTTCCTTATCTTCTGTTTCCTGAAGACGCTGCATACATCCTCCTCACTGATCTGAGGTGCAGGCTGAGAAGCAGTAGGGGGGAGGGAGGGGGGTGTTGATGGTTGTGTGTAGAGACGGTCAGAGCGGGTGTGGGGTGTGAAATCAGGCTTTTTTTAAAATCTACTGTAAAATACATTGAGATCGTTGGCCAGTCGTTGATTCTCAACAGTGTTGGGGTATGGTGTCTTGTAGCTGGTGATGGCTTTCAGGCCTTTCCACACTGATGCAGGGTCGTTAGCTGAAAACTGGCTTTTCAGCTTTTCAGAGAAGCTCCTCTTAGCTTCTCTGATCTCCTTTGTCAGTGTGTATTTGGCCTGTTTGTACAAGGCTCTGTCCCCACTCCTGTAGGGATGTAACAATATTGACGATATCGCGCTATCGCGGTGGTAAATGTGTCTCGGTATCGTCGTGGTTGGGTTACAATATTAAAAGGACAGGTGTCTGTCAAAAAGCAAGAGGAATAAACACAGTCCCGTGGAACAAATCATTGTTAACTACATAGACCATGATCCTTTGCGCTGCGTCGTCACAACAACCGTTGTTAAGCCAATAGGATTGCACGCTGCACGCTGTCCACACAAGCTCACAGCAAGCCAGCATGGCTGACAGCGATACTTGTAAGGATGAAAACAACAACCCCGAAGTTGAGATTGTGCCAGCCCCTGCAGCTTTTAAATCAGATGTCTGGAAACATTTTGGTTTCGCCGTGTCAAAAAACGCAAAAGGAGAGAAGGTGGTGGACAGACAATGGACTATGTGCAAGCACTGCCACAGTAAACTGCGATACAACACGGGAAACACAAGCAACATGCAAAGTCATCTGACGACCCATCATCCCGAAAAGTTTGCAGATTCGCTCACAAATAAAGTCCTGTCCGGTCAAAAAACCATGAAGGAGGCATTTTCAACAACTATGCCACACAACAGCGCAAGGGCTCAAGAAATCACGAGGTACATCGCGGAATATATAGCGTGTGATTTACGTCCCTTTTCTGCAGTAGATGGCAAAGGATTTAAAAGGTTAGTGGCCAAGCTTGAGCCGAAGTATCAAATGCTGTCGCGGGCTCATTTTAGTCAAACTGTGTTCCCTGCTCTTTACCGTGAGACAAAAGAACGTGTCATGTTGAACCTTAAACAGTCTGAGTGCATTGCTATTACCACTGATGGGTGGACTTCCTGAGCGACTCACAGTTACATCACTATTACGGCACATGTTTTGACGAGTGAATGGGAAATGCAGAGTTACGTTTTACAAACTAGACAGCTTAGCGAATCACACACTGGTGTAAACATAGCCGAAGTCCTTAAATCTGCAGTCAAAGAGTGGGGGCTGGACAAGATTGGAACACGGATCGCTGTTGTTACTGACAACGCAAGCAACATGCGCGTAGCAGTAAAGGAAGCTGAACTGTCCTCTCACATACGGTGCTTTGCGCACACACTAAACCTGGCCTCCCAAGCAGGTTTAAAGGTCAACGCAGTGAGCCGCCTCCTCGGTAGAGCCAGACGTGTAGCAAGTTTTTTTCACCGCAGTTCTACAGCCACAGCCGTGCTGACCACCAAACAAAAACTACTCAATCTCCCTGTACATAAACTCATTATTGATGTAGTGACAAGATGGAATAGCTCTCTGGACATGGTGGAGCGCTACCTTGAACAACAACAAGCTGTTGCTGCAGCCCTACTGAGTGATGAACTGAGACACAAGTCACGTGAAATTGACACTTTGGACACATCTGACATTGCAAATGCAGAGGATCTTGTGAAGATTATTTTACCAATAAAAAAGGCCACAACTGTTCTCTGTGATGAGTCACAACCAACAATTTCTCTCATTTCACCACTAAAACAAATAATTCAAGACAGCATGGCCACAGATAATCACAACTCAAATGCCATTGCTCAGATGAAGGCAGCCATTCTGAAGGATCTTAGTGACAGATACCAAGGAGAGGATGAAAAGTTCATGCAGGAGAGCAGTGCTTTGGATCCACGCTTTCGGACCTTGCAACAGGGTCGGCGCCACGAGGGGGCCCGAGGGGGCCTGGCCCGGCCACCTAGGTTACTGTGCCCCCTCACCTCTGGTCAGCACACCACCCTTCCTCGGAGCGCGATTTCATCCGTTGAGACTCAGCAACAGGCACGGTGACGGTTCCACTGTGCCCTCTTATTCCTGACATAATAATTAACTACATATCGTCGCTGTCGCCTGTCGGGTGGAAACCTCATATGTCCAAATTTGGTCAATTTCATATTTTTTTTACAAATCGATGCTATTGGTCAGTCCCCACGTGGTACTGTTATTTTTACAAATTATTAACCAATCTAAAGTGTTGAAAATAGCTTGAGAGCAAATCTCTTAACTCCATTGGACAACTGTCTGAGAATCCTCGTAACTCCACCTCTTCTTCACTCCGCGGCGGGAGCCTCGCGGCATTTTGTCTCCTCAGGATTGAAAGTAACAACGATTAAGAAGTCCTCGTCGAGCAACACGTAAAGCAAGCCTTAACTCTGATTTTATCTGTGTTAAACTATGATATCAGTTATTGATGTATTTTTAAATGTCTACTTATTACTAGGCTTATTATTACTAGGCGTATTATACGTGTGCATTGAAGTTTTAAAATGTATCTAATATACTTGAATTGAATTAAATGTTTTGGATGCCAGCATTAAATTATTGTTTTTATTATTATTTTACTGACTCGAAGTTGGCACTGTGCATGTAAAATAGCTACCCCAAGTAGCAAGGTTTTTATTTATGGGAGAAAAAAGGTAGGCTAAGTTAGGTCTAACATTACTGGTCTAATTTCCGTCTATAGACAGCCTAACGTTAGTCAGCTCATCGTTTTTTGTTCTGCTTCACTTATAGCTCTTAAACCTTTAAAATGGAGTTTAGGAAGATGTTTGTAACCAGTCGTTAGCTTTGGTTAACTACTGAAGCCTTTTCTCTTGTCAAAAGGCTCAACGCGACCGCTGACTTTGTTTGCGTGCAGATTAATTTCCGCCTATTTTAGACAGCCTATTTTGGTATTGCATGCATCACTCATATCTCTTAAACGTTTAAAATGGAGTTTAGGAAGATGTATGTAACCACAATCATTAGATTTGAATGGCTCTTAAAGCCTTATCTCTTGACTAAAGGCTCAACGCGACCGCAGACTTTGATGAACACTGCTGGCAGCAGCGACGTCTGTGTCCGGCCGTTCTTATCAACAATGACAGAAATTAACCTCGTATCTCCCTGCTCCCAAGTCATAAATCTTGTATCTCCGATTAAACATGATTTTGGGGAAATGTTGTGTTAATGTTGGTACACAACAGTATAGGATAGCAATATAAGGTATAATACCAACTTTAACGATACAAAAAATATGCCGTTTTTTAAATTTCCTGAGAGATACGAGGATTCCGCCCGACAGCGACGATATAGGCCTATTTAAATATATATATATATATATATATATATATATATATATATATATATATATATATATATATATATATAATTTTTTTTTTTTTTTTTTGTAAATTAGTTTTACTAGAATAAAATCAGCTTTGCAACTTTGCATTTTCACACGCGACAGGCGATTAAATAAATTACGTCACTAGCAGCTTGTATGTAATTGATTGAAATATGACTGTACGACATGACGTTAAGTATTTTTTTCAGTCAACTTCTACTCTTTATTCATAATAATCTGTATTCGTCTAAAACACCTAACGTGCTTGATCATTCAAGCAATCATGGATTTATAGAGGTTGTTGTTGTTGTTTTAATTAAAAGTGGGTGTATTATTATTATTGAGGGTGGGAGAGGTATGCCCCCCCAGTGACACAACAAGGCCCCCTCGTTCGGTATGTCCTGGCGCCGACCCTGCCTTGCAACATCTAGGCAGTGGAGAGAGAGAGGACGTCTTTGAAAGAATAAAGTTCAAAGCATCACAGATACAACAACAGGTAAAAAATGTTAACGCTGTGCCATAGAGAAAATTGAGAGAAATACAATAAATTGTAATAAAATGCTAATATAATGTCTTTTTATCATTTATGAACCAGGACCAAGATGTGCTGCCCAGGAGCCCACATCCAGCAGATCTGGACGACAGCAGCGCGAGCTTTGTGCCTCCTCTTAAGAAGCATGCCCTTGAGGACCTCCTTGGCTCTTCTTTTAGCAGTAATCAAGTCACAGGTGGAATTCAGGCAGAAATTCACTCTTACTGCAAAGAAGCATTAGTTTCTCTGTCTGCTTGCCCTCTTAAGTGGTGGAGAGACAATGCAGGGCGGTATCCTATTCTGTCTTCATTAGCAAAGACCTACCTGTGTATACCCGCTACCTCGGTGCCCAGTGAAAGGGTATTTTCAACAGCAGGGGATATTGTAAATGCCCAGAGGTCTCTTCTTCTCCCTTGCAATGTAGATATTTTGATCTTTCTGATGAAAAACGTGAACATAAGCTAAATGATAGGTCAGTGTTTTTTTTAAAAGGCTTTTTGACTGACTATTTTATTTAAGTTTAAGTTATGTTTTAAATAAATGCACATAACTTGGAGACAAAGCTTTGATGACAGAATTGAAAGTTCTAGCAGGCAGAGGAAAATTATACAAAGTCATAAATTCTTTATATTCCAATATACTGCCATCATTTTAAAATAAATCCAAAACAAAAACAATACCTCTATCATACCACTTAGCCATAAAAACTGATTTGTTTCGGATTAAAATGTTCAAATTATTCCACAGAATTTCTTTATGGGGAGAAAAATTGTGCACATAACACAATTTCCAAGCAAGTAAAACTTGCTTGGTGAAATTTGGAGAGAGAAATAGGTCATTTAGAAGGGGTGAAATTACATTTTAAAAGAAACTCTAAACTGTCTAATCTACTAAAAATGGCATTGGGGATATAGTACCAAATTGAGCCATTACTACAAAGACATTTTTTTAACCAACTAATTCTGAAAGAGCTGACTAATTCTTTAAAGTTTAAAACTTCCAATCCACCCTCAGAATGTCTATTAGACAAAACAGATTTCCTAACTTTATGAGATCTGTTCTTCCAAATAAAATTCAATAAGATTTTGTTACTAACAAATAAAGATAAAGAAGGATAAACACAACGAGACAAACCCTCTGTCTTAGAAATAAGTACCCATAGATTGAGAGATCCTGTTGTAGCCAAAGATTAAAGATGGTTCTTGTTTTCTTTATTTTAGGTGAAAAATTAAGTTGTTGGCGGAGCAATCTATCCTTAGTAAGGAAAATCGCCAGGTACTTGATACAATCTTTAACAGATATATTGTGCAACATTGATTGTTGAGTGTCATAAAGACAGAATAATTCACATTTTGATACGTTTAAATATAAGCCTGAAGCTTCAGAGAAAGAATTAATAATATTGATACACAGGGGGATTTGACTATGGTCTTTAAAGGAGAACTCTGCAACTCTAGCGAATTCTAGTCACTTCTTCGCTGATTTTCCCTTTTGTTGTCACATGTTTTCCCCACGAGCTCCCCCTACAGCTGTGGTGGGGCGTATATTTCACAACACGGTCGTAAAAAACTCACTTGCGGCGGCCTCCTCCCCCTCTCTACCGCTGCTCATGTGCGTTTGTTTTGATCAGAGCAAGCCAACTGTATCGTGTGGAGCTATATCTCCCGAGGTGGGTAATCTGGTAATACATCATACATGCGTGTGTGTTTATGTCGAATTGCCGTAAAGCAATTCGTGTTTCGCGCTCGTTCTCGTTCTCATTCTCGCTTCTCAGGAGACTTCCAATTTCTATCTTGCCGGGACAGTAGTCCCCAAGTTGCAAGGTTGGTTTTCCGCCTGGGAACGATGGGGGGAGCGGGGAAAGTCACCAATATCACCAGAACAGGTTGTTTAACCATCCAAATGATTTCTAGACAGTTTTATTAAGTTAAAAAAGTTACCAAGTTCTCCTTTAAGAAATATAGTGGTATCATCAGCTAGTTGAGATATTTTAAATTATTTACCAAATATAGAGATACCTTCTAAATGGGGATTTTGTAAAATAACGATTGATAACAATTCAACAGCTAGCAGAAAAAGAAATGGGGAAATGGGGCAACCTTGGCGCACTCCTCTATCACAATTAAAGCGTTTAGTGGTTTGAAGGCCAACCAAAACTGAAGAGTTAATGTCATTATAAAGCATGCTCACCATGTTGATAAAAGTAGATCCAAAACCAAAAAGGCTAAGAGATTTAAGCAAAAATTGGTGTTCTAAAGAGTCAAATGCTTTATAAAAATCTAAAAACTTTATAATAGCTTCTGTTGTAAACTCAGAATCGAAGACCAGGGGACTTGGTTGTTTCTTCAGCAGGATTGTTTATTGAAAACACGAGCTGTCGGTAGCTGCAGTCACCAAGTCTGACTAAGTGAACGTTATCTTACAGTTTATATAAATTTAGGTGCAGGAACCAAAACTTTGTGATGAGACAGGTTTCAGAACCTGTTCGGAACTGAGAGTGCTGCCCACCCTAATTCACTCAGCATATCTATTCAAATGCTGAGACCCGAGAACAGGACTGACAGGACTCTCTTACTAAAACACAAACTCCAAGAGTTTCAGTAAAACAGGAATTTATACCTAACCTTAACATGCTAAATTCAATGTAAACCTAAATTAAACATTTTAATAAATTTGGAATCCCACACTTCTGAATCTGCTAAGTTTCGTAGAATTTCATCCATGGGGGGTATAAAATAAATTCATTTATGTGCACATTTAGTGACTGTACACTCATCGGCCTGTAGATGGTGGTGTTGAGCGGAGGGTTGCTGGTTTAGGATGATACTGTCACTAAGGTTGCCAACTGTCCCGAATTAGGCGGGACGTCCGTATTTTGGGCCTAATTTATTTGTCCCGTGCGTGACCTCCCGTGTCCCGTTTTTTGACAAGCTGATAAACCACTGACTGATACAACAGCAGCAGTGCTGACCACGACACTTGAGAATGATCACGGACACCTGTCATCATCCAATCACAGCTTTTTTTAATCACTGTTTTGAGACAAATCATTGTTTGATTTGCGAACATCCTCTGCCGTCTGGTCGCTTCCGCTTCAAGCCGGACTCGTCTCGCGCTAACGGTAATTTCCTTTCACTGTCCACGTTTTGATTTCGGCTAATCAATTTTGGCGAATGCAAACAACGTGATTATTGTTCATGAGTCTAACATCCAGCCACGCAAGAAAACATGTAATCTACCTGAGGGAATAATATGCTCAAAAAACATTTCTGATTATTATTAAGGTTTTAAAGCTTTTAGAAAGTACATAGAAAGCTTTTGTAACATTATCTTAACTGTCACTTTTGATTAATGTAATGCATCCTTGCTGAATATAAGTAGGCAATTACTTTCTTTATTTTTTTTTCCCCCAAAAAAATAATCTTACTAACCCCAAACTTTTGAACTGTAAGCCTAGTGTATAATGTTAAAAAAGCTTTCTATTTTAGATAAATGCTGTTATTTTGAACTATGGTTTGTTTGTAATGTGACTTGTTTCATGTATGACATTAAAATTATTTTTAGAATTAAATACATAAATAGGTTAAGCAATACAAATGTGTTTATGTCTGATAACCTTTTAAACACAAACTTAACTGCAGACACTGAAATGACGTACACTGTGTGATACAGTACAAATATTTTGAGTGTCCCTCATTTTCCTATAAATAACCACGATTGTCCCGCATTTTCCTTTTCTGAAGTTGGCAACCCTAACTGTCACACACACACACACACACACACACACACACACACACACACACACACACACACACACACACACATGCAGGAATACAAACAAACGCAAGCATGCACACACACTGACATCCACACGCACAGACACACACCCATACACACACATACAAATCCACATGCACATGCACATGCACAGACACACACACACAAACACACACACGCATACACACATACTGGTTTATGTGGATTAGCCAGACTTTTTCTCCAAACAGGCCCGGTGGTGGTTTAGATGGACTACCCTTTCCTGAGGTCCTAGAACTATGAGAATTCGATTAAAACACTCCAAAAAAATTGAAAAAAATTCAGGACACTTTAGACTTCAGATACACCCTTCAGAGCGTGATACACACCACCCTAAACCTATTGTGGTTTATAGAGACATTTCTCTTTTTGAAGAATATGTGACTTATAAGGACCAAAACAAACATTATTGGGACTTTAAAGGGACAATAACGTCACTTGCTCATTAACATAAATACACATACACATTAACCTGACACCACCAAGCATTAATGGGACTTTAAAGGGACAATGACGTCACTTGCTCATTAACATAAATACACTAACATAAATACACATTAACCTGACACCACCAAGCATTAATGGGACTTGAATTATTATTTCATTGCACAACTCTAACATCACCATTGTTAGTTGGTGACACTGACTAACAGCCAGATAACAGCCTGTAAGAGCCAAACAATAGATTGACACACAACACCAGTGCCATGACAATGAGAATTGAGGAAAAAAGTCAAGTCAACTTTATTTATATAGCACTTTTCACATTACAGATTGTATCAAAGCAGCTTCACAGTATTCAATCAAAATAATACATCAATGTTTGTTTCTAGTGTAAAACGTCCACGTTTGGTAATACTGATCAATAGAATTGTTGATTGATTAATTAAATTAAATTCAGTTAAGTTTATTTAATCAAATAAGTTATTCTTACCTAACTTCAAAATACCCATGGTTGCTCATAACAAAAAATAAATAAAATATAAAAAAACCTAAAAACTGTTTAACAGTTTGCTTTTGTGACTTTGGACTTTTGGGTCTTAAGCTTATTCGCCGTATCCCCCAGAGTTAGATGAGTCCACACACACCCTTTTCATCTCGGTGTGTGCCGTAACTCTGTCTGACGCACCCACCGCTAGCCTAGCTTAGCACAAAGACTGGAGGTAAACGGCTCCAGCTAGCATACTGCTCCCAATAAGTGACAAAATAACGCCAACATTTTCCTATTGACATGTTGTGATTTGTATAGTCACAGCATGTACAAATAACAAGGTCACATGAGACATGGACATCTTCTAACCGTATACATACTGGGAACTATATTCTCAGAAGACGAAGCACTGCTACTTGGGCGGAGTGATTTGCTCGCAGGACCTGAGAAGCCCGTGGTGAGGAGCAGAGAGTTCGCTCAGAGGGTTGCGCTAATCACTCCAGCCAGCAGTGCTTCGCCTTCTATATAGTAAAATCTATGAGAATATAGTTCCCAGTATGTATACGGTTAGAAGATGTCCATGTCTCATGTGACCTTGTTATTTGTACATGCTGTGACTATACAAATCACAACATGTAAATAGGAGAATGTTGCCGTTATTCTGTCACTTATTGGGAGCAGTATGCTAGCTGGAGCCGTTTACCTCCAGTCTTTGTGCTAAGCTAGGCTAGCGGTGGGTGCGTCAGACAGAGTTACAGGCCGCACAGAGATGAGAAGGGTGTGTGTGGACTTATCTAACTCTGGGGGATACGGTGAATAAGCTAAAGTCCCAAAAGGTCGGCGTGTTCCTTTAACACAAACATAGAAACACCACCACAATTGTCAGTGTATTTAAATCTTTTTTTTTCTGACTGCCTCTGTGCAGCTATTCCTCTATTTCGTACAAAGTCTCTTATATTTTGCACTGTTCTTTGTGCCAACACGGGGTCTTCCACCAGTTTGCAGTGACTGCGTTCAGTTTTGGTGGCCAGTTTTCCCATGCTTACATGACCTTTGAAGTGTCGCATTACTGCGGCGACCTCAGCCTTGGACCACACTTTCTTCGCCACTCTTCTGGATCCATGTTCCTCATCAGCATAATTCCCTGGAAGATAGGCAAACAAAAAAAGAATATAAATCACAAACAAAATGTGTTGTCCAGTTGAAGCCATCAAAACATGAGTTCAGTTAATGCCACAGTTGACAAGAAATTGCAGTTTACTTTTCTTAATTCACTCTGGGTATCAGTTGGTGTCTCACTCGATGCGATTTCACCAACTTTATTAACCCACATTAGAGTGTGGACAATATGGAGTGTATTTTTAGAATGTCTTTGCTGTTCATCTATTTATGTGGCCAAACCTTTTGCTATTTGAATTAATTCGTAACTAAATTAACAGTAAGTAATACTACAATTAGTAACATGTCTTAAGTAATTTTGGCATTGTACTTCAACACACTGTATTTTAAATGAAACCAAGACTATTGGGTTTAAGGTCTGATTCTCAGTTTAAATCTGATTTCATAAGGTTAGCTAAATAGTGTTGGAACTTGGTCTGAAAGTTTAGTCTTGAAATTGAAACTGTACGTAACAATCAGCTTAATACTACTTTTAACCTCTTAATCTTCCAGATTTTGTGGCATGTTGTGTCTCAGTCATCCAGACCAATTTATTTTTAGTCTTTTAACCAACTTGCCAAAAAGAGAATTAATAGAACGTACTCATGGGCAATCAAGAGAACATGTGAAGAGAAGGAGGTAACTTTACTTTTATCTCAAATTCAGTATACATTTCCTGATAATAAAGTAAGTGTATATGCTCCCTTGCAGACAAGATGTCTTGTACAAATGCAGTACAGTTAAATTTAGGGCTATTTATTCATATCTCTTTCTTTAAGATTACTCTTGCATTTTGATAGTTGAAAACATCACAAAGACGTGCATAATAATCCTTCTGTTAAAGGGATACTTCACTGTTTTTTCATATTAAACTGTTATTCCCTTAACTAAGACGAGTTGATGCATACCTCTCTCATCTCAGTGCGTGCACTCAATCGCTCTGGCGCGCGGCGACACTTTGATAGCACTTAGCTTAGCCCAGTTCATTCATTAGGGACCAAACAGAGATGAAGCTAGAAGCGACCAAACACCTCCACATTTTCCCTATTTAAATACAGTTAGTCGAGTAGTTACACAACCAAGTATGGTGACAAAAAATAAAACGTGGCGCTTTTCTAAGCGGGTAAAAAGGATACCTATAATGTATGGCGGAATAGCACTTGGGACTCAATAGCACTTCGACTCAGCGCAGTAAAAAGTCACACTTGAAAAATCCTCTCCCTCTCACTTCTGTCAGTAGAACCAACGTGACTTTTTACTGCGCGAGTCGAAGTGCTATTCCGCCATACATTATAGTTATCCTTTTTACCCGCTTAGAAAAGCGCCACGTTTTATTTTGTGTCACCATACTTGGTCGTGTAACTGTATTTAAATAGGGAAAACGTGGAGGTGTTTGGTCGCTTCTAGCTTCATTTCTGTTTGGTCCATACATTTCCAATACATTTTATCAGCAGAGACTATGAATTGAGTTAACATACTAAAGTCTCCCATGTCATGGTCTTGCTCTGTGGTTGTAGAGTCAATATCCATAGGCTCCACAGTTCCAAGCTCTGATGCGGTGAGATCTGTGTTGCTGTCATCAGATTCACTCCCACTGTCTTCAGCATCACTTAACGCAATCTCATCTGGAAAATGGCATTAGTAAAACTCAGAGGTGGAAAGAGTACTTGAAAACCATACTTGAGTAAAAAGACAGTTACATTGCAGCATAAATTACTCTATTACAAGTCACCAATACGAGGTAAAAGTGATTAACAATACTTTAGTATTACTTATACTAAATCTAGGCTCAAAGATGCACTAGTCCTTGACACCTGAGACATGCAGGTGAAAATAAGAAACAATTGATTTGTAAAATGAGAAGTCATGTTTATTTTCTAAAATCTAAATAAAACTGAACACCTCAATAGTCTAATAAATCAGGGTCGACACAACAGCCTCTTAAAGGGATTGTTCACCCAAAAATTAAAATTCTGTCTTCATGTAGTCAACCTCAAGTTGTTCCAAACCTGTATACATTTCTTTGTTCTGCTGTACACAAAGATAGATATTTTGTAACCAAGTAGATTTTGCCAGCCATTGACTAGTACAGCAGAACAAAGACAAGTTTGGAACAACTTGAGGGTGAGTAAATGATGACAATTTTCATTTTTGGGTGAACTATTTAAGCGTCTACAACCTCTCAAGTCTCAGTTAAGCTCAAGTGCACAAAAAGGCCACACGTAAACCAATATCCTTCAAAAAGGCCTTGTCAATAATGTGGATAAAAAAAATTAAGTAAAATTAAATAGTCAAAGTCTAATTGCACTGGATGTGCTGGTTTTGGACTCATCACTGGCTGCAGTCCTGATCTAAATCAAACGTCTGCGATTTAGCACCTACTAATGCACTCGCATTCGCGTAAAGTAGACTTGTTGAAAAGTTTGGGTGAGTAAGGGCAAAACGCACAAGATATAGTTCAGTCAATGCCACTTAGATGGAAATATCACTTTCTGCAGCAGTTTGTTTTTGCCATAAAGAAAAGTTAGGTGCCATGCAAAATGTAATTTGTAATTGCATTACTCATCACAAATGTATTGGAGTAAAAAGTACATTTACTTCTTTATATCTTTGATACTCAGTACAACTACAAAGTAGCCAAAAATATACTCAAGTACAGTTGCTAATTACATTTACTCAAATAGTTTACAGCTCTGGTAAAACTCTCATAAATAGCTGGACATAAAAATCTGTGGTTGAAATAGCCACATCAAATAAGGAAAAGATAGTACTTGGTTTTGTACTTTTTGCAAAGTAACTATTTTTACTTGAGTAGTTTTGAGCTATTATACCTGCGTTTATGTTTAATGTGGTCCATGAGCACATAAGATAAATGATTACACAATATAATATTAGGTTAATATTTAAAGTAATTTGACTGCACCTACACAAACATAATTTTGAATTACTGTCCAGCCATACTGTAGACTTAAGTTTATATTTCTGAATAGTAGTCCTCGACTCATACTTGGACATGAAAGGTGATTTTTTTTTTCTTGGAAAGAGATGCTGACTACGCCAAGTCTAGATGTTTATCTAAAAAAACAAAAACTCAGATAATATCTACAAGGGCTAATTTCTGTACATACCTTCAATTTCAATCTCATCCAGTGACTTCCCCTGGATGCTGCAAAGGTTTCCTTTACTAGCAAGTAATGACAAAGAATATTCTGACTCCGAATCAGGTATGTATTCCTTGTCAGACATGTCCTCAGCATCATCAGATGATATTTGGTCCAATGCTGGATGTGGAACTTTGTCCTGAACTGACAGCAGTTCATCATCAGAAGCCTTAGGAGACTGCTGCGCCTGAATTGGTGAGAAAGCAAATTATTTTACATGGTGATTGAATCTTATAGACAGTTCAAGTTCAACACTCACTTAGTAGATACTCACCTGTGCTGTGCTGTTAAAGTCATCTCTTAATTTGCTTGAGGCAGGATTTATGCCAGACCCCTGAACAAACTGGAACACATTTGAGTAAAATAATGTTAACACTGCAGGTCTATTTAAGTGGTTAGAGCACAACACACTCTATACTAATTCAGTAAATATCTAACCTGTGCATCGATAGCCAAGCCACTTGAAGGAAGATACGGGTCCACACAACGAACACACTTGTCCAAGGAGGATACTGTTGCACACACAAGGCGGTGTTTTTGACACTGTTGGCAAAATTTTTTATTGTAGTGTTTACTTATGCCACATAGTTTGGACAAAGATATTTCATATTTACGCCACATAGTTTGGACAGAAAGATATTTCATATTAACATGTTGATATCTAATCATTTTAAATCCAATACCAATGTGACATTTAATTTACCTGATACATATGATTACCCTTTTATTGCATTGTATTTTGTTATTTGTAGCGCATCTTATTTCTATGCAGCTTATTTAAAGCATTTCCTATATGAAGATATACCTTCTTCATATTTTTAAATTGTAGATGGGGAATTTGTGGTTAGCCTCAGTGTCAGGAGCTGACTTATTGTAGCCCAGTATAACTAATAGGGTGCCTTTCCATTACATGTAACCAAACGACTTAGCATTCACATTAAACCAACATACAGATCCAATGCAGGCAGTCCAAGTGTTCTTAAAAACCAAAGTGATGCCTCTGGGGACGGGACCCTCTAAACTGCATGGACCTCCCAAGTCATGTTTGGGTGGGGTTCAGTGTTTGATACACATACACTCAGATATTATACTGACTGAAGCTTGAAAAGGCACATTTACACAAATGTCCTTCCATTCCATTGTCCACATAAAGCACGTTCTACTCAGGCGACTGTCCACATAAAGCACGTTCTACTCAGGCGACTGTCCACATAAAGCACGTTCTACTCAGGCGACTGTCCACATAAAGCATGTTCTACTCAGGCGACCACACACACACACACACACACACATTGAAATAGGATGGCAGATTTAACATTTTGCCACAAATAAGTTGTACATGATATTTAATTTACCTCTCCAACCTTGGTGAGTGGGCTGAGCTCTGGACTAGTCTGATTCGGGTGGCTGACGGCTGTATGGGTGCACTTGCTCTCAGTGGTCAGCTGTAGAAGATGAAACAGAGACAAAGGACAATAAAGAGAAAGTCCTGGGAGTGTGATACTAGAGAGGACATTTGACGTCTGAGTAAAAAAATAAACCATTCTACTGTTGACAGAAAGACGGAGGAAAACCTTGCTTTAAAACGCACTGACAACATCTTTGATATTAACAATCAAGTGCAAGATATTAATAAAAATCTATCTTTTGTGAGGACATACCTCTTCAGTGTCATCAGTTGTGGATGGGGGATTTGTGGTGCCACACATCTTTGGGGCCATTTCATGATCAAGGCCCTGTAAAAAGGAAAAAAACAAATAAACAAAATATTGTAGACCACGGACTATGAAAACTACACTCTGATGAACACATTCATGTTCACCGCGACTTCTACAGATTACCAGTTCCCACAACACAACTTGCTAAGATTTCCAAACTGCTTTTGTCAAATGGAGAAAGGAAACCTTTGCAGCATCCAGGGGAAGTCACTGGATGAGATTGAAATTGAAGGTTTGTACAGAAATTAGCCCTTGTAGATATTATCTGAGTTTTTGTTTTTTTCCTTTGAATGTTTGAATGCAGCTTATTTAAAGCATATCCTATATGAAGATATACCTTCTTCATATTTTTAAATTGTAGATGGGGAATTTGTGGTTAGCCTCATTGTCAGGAGCTGACTTATTGTAGCCCAGTATAACTAATAGGGTGCCTTTCCATTACATGTAACCAAACGACTTAGCATTCACATTAAACCAACATAAAGATCCAATGCAGGCAGTCCAAGTGTTCTTAAAAACCAAAGTGATGCCTCTGGGGACGGGACCCTCTAAACTGCATGGACCTCCCAAGTCATGTTTGGGTGGGGTTCAGTGTTTGATACACATACACTCAGATATTATACTGACTGAAGCTTGAAAAGGCACATTTACACAAATGTCCTTCTATTCCATTGTCCACATAAAGCACGTTCTACTCAGGCGACTGTCCACATAAAGCATGTTCTACTCAGGCGACCACACACACACACACATACACACACACATATTGAAATAGGTTGGCAGATTTAACATTTTGCCACAAATAAGTTGTACATGAGATTTAATTTACCTCTCCAACCTTGGTGCATGGGCTGAGCTCTGGACTAGTCTGATTCGGGTGGCTGGCGGCTGTATGGGTGCACTTGCTCTCAGTGGTCAGCTGTAGAAGATGAAACAGAGACAAAGGACAATAAAGAGAAAGTCCTGGGAGTGTGATACTAGAGAGGACATTTGACGTCTGAGTAAAAAAATAAACCATTCTACTGTTAACAGAAAGACGGAGGAAAACCTTGCTTTAAAACGCACTGACAACTTCTTTGATATTAACAATCAAGAGCAAGATATTAATAAAAATCTATCTTTTGTGAGGACATACCTCTTCAGTGTCATCAGTTGTGGATGGGGGATTTGTGGTGCCACACATCTTTGGGGCCATTTCATCATCAAGGCCCTTTAAAAAGGAAAAAACAACAAAAAAAGATAAATTATAATAAATATCTTCAAGACCAGATGTTCCCTGTGTAGCATTCAGTGAAAAGATATCATGGCTGTATTTCAGTGAGTGTTTTGTGGAAAACATGTAGTCTCTGAAACGGTTCTTTAGACACTGAACAGGCCACATGACTACAGTCTGTAGACTATGAAAACTACACTGATGAATACAGCATTTGATTACTTTGTTGTTTATCTATTGTCAGCCAACTTCGTAGAATGATTGCACTTCTAGAATAATTGACTAAGCTTTTACATGGAGTGAGGGGTTAGTCCTTTTATAGTTCTTAGATTTGCTATGATTCTTTTAAATTACATCTTGTCATGAATTTTCGTCAGTGCTGTTGAATGGGTGCCTTTCCATTACATGTAACCAAACGACTTAGCATTCACATTAAACCAACATACAGATCCAATGCAGGCAGTCCAAGTGTTCTTAAAAACCAAAGTGATGCCTCTGGGGACGGGACCCTCTAAACTGCATGGACCTCCCAAGTCATGTTTGGGTGGGGTTCAGTGTTTGATACACATACACTCAGATATTATACTGACTGAAGCTTGAAAAGGCACATTTACACAAATGTCCTTCTATTCCATTGTCCACATAAAGCACGTTCTACTCAGGCGACTGTCCACATAAAGCATGTTCTGCTCAGGCGATTGTCCACATAAAGCATGTTCTACTCAGGCGACCACACACACACACACACACACACACACACATTGAAATAGGATGGCAGATTTAACATTTTGCCACAAATAAGTTGTACATGAGATTTAATTTACCTCTCCAACCTTGGTGAGTGGGCTGAGCTCTGGACTAGTCTGATTCGGGTGGCTGACGGCTGTATGGGTGCACTTGCTCTCAGTGGTCAGCTGTAGAAGATGAAACAGAGACAAAGGACAATAAAGAGAAAGTCCTGGGAGCGTGATACTAGAGAGGACATTTGACGTCTGAGTAAAAAAAGAACCTTGCTTTAAAACTCACTGACAACTTCTCTGATATTAACAATCAAGAGCAAGATATTAATAAAAATCTATCTTTTGTGAGGACATACCTCTTCAGTGTCATCAGTTGTGGATGGGGGATTTGTGGTGCCACACATCTTTGGGGCCATTTCATCATCAAGGCCCTGTAAAAAGGAAAAAATATATAATAATAATAATAATAATATACATACATATATATATATATATATATATATATATATATATACCTAACCTGACTTCATTGTTTTTGTTCTAACATTCTGTAATGGTCAGTATCATCTATGGTGTGGTTAGGTGGTGCTAACAAAAGCTATAAAAATCATGTTCCACCTGAAGCTAGATGGAAAATGTACAGTATTTTGGTATGTGAAATGTTCTATGGTTAAAGCATTTCTTATATGAGAACTAACAATTTCACAAAGTTAGTTAAATGAAGTCAAGAAGATAAAAACACTGTATATATATATAAAAACACTCCACACACTGCACAAGATACTTGTCAGGTCTGTTGCCCCTCATGTTTTGTATATTGATCATTGTGGTTGGTACATCATAAACACATTACATTTATTTAATGGCCTGAAAGTACTCATATTAATGATATAACAGCCTTCCTGTGTCACTGCAACTTCATATTTAAAAAAAATAATGTGGGCTACTAAGAAAGTATTTAATTCTATAAAACAAACACAATGTCTGTAATAAAAGTTAAGGCTTTAACTAGCTACGCCTTGCTTAAGCCATGCGGTAGCCACAAGCTCAACTTAACCTAGCTAGCTTTCATTTTAAAAACAAAACTACCAAATTTGACTTGCTGGCAATGTTACTTCTGTCCTCATCTCTACCTGCTGTCCTCCACCTCTTTAGCCTGAGGCAAGCAGGACATGTTGATAGCCACTCAAGCTAGCTCAGCTAACATTGTGGTAAATATATAGCATTTTACAGTAATTGTAAGTTACAAGTTACAATTTCTTGCAAATAAGAAACACTTAATGCAAAAATGCAACTATATTTATAAATATAATTATTACCTGTATGTATTTAATCCAGTAAATCCAACGACGTCGAGCTGACACTTCCGAGGTGTGGTCTATTAGGTATTTAATTAGCGACAGCTGGGCCATGTGCTGTGGGCGGAGCTTCCCGTCGACTTCCGTTTGTTACCGCCCACATGCGCAAACCAGCCAATCACAAGACGGCCCGCCAAAATGCACCGTGTGTATCAGAAATGTGTATGAAACTGCAATATAAAACCCAGCTGTGGGGTCGCTGTTCTATACACTGGGATACACTCAAAATCAGGTCAAGTGGTAAATGAGGACTTTCAAAGAAAAAGAGAATATATGTTATTCAGACACTAACAAATGCAGTTACACTCTTTGATTTACGAGGACCTTGGCATAGTCCCCGTATTACCCTTAGGTCCGTGGAGCCCAGGTGAAATGTCTGGCGTGTTGTCCATGTAAACCACATATACCAACACACACACGCACACACACACACACACACACACACACACACACACACACACACACACACACACACACACACACACACACACACACACACACACAGACAGACATGCACATACTACTACTTTTTTTAGGTATATACATAAACACGCAATACAGCCAAATTGCTCCACGTCATTTATTTTTGTGGAAAGCCAGTGCAGGCCTGAGCGGCGGTCATATTTTGTACCGCCATGCGGTACATCTAGTTAAATGTCTGAGGAGTGACATACTGTAATCTGGTGATTGTCCACATTGGTCAGTGTGTTGTTAGTGTGAACTGGTATTTAACAAGAACCAGAAAGAGAACCAGGTGCAAGACCTCAGTACTTGTGATGATCACAATGTAAATGGACAGAAAATGAGGTGGCCCGTGTGGTTTATTTATGGGTCCTTTTAGGGGGTCCTGAGACATAGATTTATGTTTCTACTGGTGGTTGCCCCGACTCCACAGTTTTTCAAGCTTCGAAGAGGACCAACAACACTAAACACTGCAGAGCTTCAGGGGAGACAACAGCATTTAAAGCATGGTGTTGTTCGGGTCACAGTCTTTATGTCAAACGGGTCGGGTAAGGAACTGTCGGATAACAGGTCTGGTGTTCTGTTTATAGTCGTACTGTGTTTAGTGAACAGGACCTGTGCAGGCAGTGTGACTCTGCACGTCTCGTGAAGAGAAACATACTGACTCCAAGTACATTACAAACCAAACTAAACCAAACATTCTTTCCATTAGTGTTGTCGCAAGTTGCTCTCTAGCTGACATACCTGATGATTATGCAGTTGATACTTAAAATTCATCATTGTGTAAAAAAAAGCACAATCTTGTGTGTAAGGTTATGTTGTAATGCTAAATATTGTTGTGCCGTTGATTTGGATTAATGCACATGGAAACGTGTGTGTGTGTGTGTGTGTGTGTGGAATGAGCCACGACAAGGAGATTCTTTCACAAGCTTTACTGAACATCTTCTGACACAGATGTAGGTTACAGTTCACAGCACACTCACCAATAGTGCGATACTCATATATTCAGTCAATGCAGCTGATAGGCACTCTTGCTCCGGCACTAAACGTGACGTTTCCAGCGTAACTTTATGCTCCATACTAAGGAGTGTGTAACTGAACAACCAATAAGAAACAAGAACACAATAGAGGTAGTTAAGGGACTTAAAGGATGGGTTACTATATAACTGTAGAAGTGTGTGATGATGCGCCAGGACTCTATGTGAGATCCACCAATCAGAGAGGTTCCCGAATCTGTTGATTATTTGACTGGATGAATGAATGAAGACTATCTTGTGTTTTTGCCGGGGGCTCGAGTACACACGGAATCGGCGACCATGATCTGAGATCATTTAGGTTGTTGATAAACATGCAATATATCAAAATAAGTGATATTTAAAGGAATATACCACAAGCACAGTTTTCACTCCAAACATTTCACAAAATAAAGTATTCACAATATTAAACAAAATGCTGTTCAAATGTTCACATAGGCTACATCTGTGTTTATTCTGCCAGTTTAAACTGACTTTAGACATCCAATAAAAAATGACACTGAGACCAGCTTGTTAAAAAATAACTGTAAAGTGTCTCAGAAAAGAGAAGTTAGTTCTGAGAAAAGCTTGAGCATCATTTGATGGCAGTTTCCTCTTGGTTTGATAAACAGTGTCAAATGTAATGAAACTCAGACACATCTATGAGTGATTTAAGTGTCCAGATACTTTTTGCAATTATTTCTTCAGATGGACAAAGAGAACGAGAAGTGATAGAGAAGATGAGTGTGTGTTCAGTCTCTGTTCTCAAACTCTCTGAGTCTCTGATGGAGAGATTATTAAAGATACAGCATCATTCAACACTAACTCACATCAACACAAATACAATCAGGGGTCGTATTCACAAAACATCTTAAGGCTAAAAGTAACTAACTTGCCGATTTAGGAGAAAATCTTAAAAATAATGGGCATGTCGTCCTAATTTCAGGACTCCTACATTTTTGCTCTACGAGTATTTCCCAAAGGTTTTTTGTGCTAAAACCAGCTCCTAAATCTGTGGAAAGTTAGACTTAGTCAAGAGTCACTAAAACCAAATCACAAACAATCCTAAAATGGATGTTGCTGGCAATCTGCCTTGAAGACACTGAACACCATTTGAGCCTTGGGTGCTGAGCCTTTTCTTCATAAATGCAATAAATATTCTGATTTATAGATTTTAATCTGCATCGACATTATATAAAGTTATATAAATTACATTATATAAATTATAAATTTATGTACAAGCAAAATACATTGAATGACGGAGAATAAAACATTGCGGTCAAGTTGAAAATAATCAATGCGTTTACATGCACCTTAATAATGTGACTATATTGGAATTTTGGCAATAGGCTATTGCAATTAAACTTTACCTCATGTAAACGCAACACTTCGATCAAACTAATGCGATTAACATCATAATCATAGTAAACTATGTGGCATATGCCGATTTTAATTGCAATAAACAGGCATGTAAACACTTTAAAGGAGTAGTTCACTTTAAAGGGGTGATAGAATGCAAAACCAAGTTTACCTTGGCATAGTTGAACAGCAGCTCGGTGGGTGAAATGGCCATACACAAAATCTCAAAATCCTATGTCACCTTCTTAATATGAAAATCTCAAAACTTTAAACTGCAGCTGTAAAACGGTTGGATCTCAAATCAGCTTAGATGTGACGTAACACTTGGGGGATTTCCTTATTTGGATCAGGGCCCGTATCCCTAAAGATTCTGAGAATCCTCTCAGAGAGCTCCTAACTTAACCTAAAAATTCCTTGCCAGGAGTTTTAGCTTAGAAGGGATTCCAGAACATTTTCAGTGAACTCTGAGCAAGGAATGGATGGAAAATCCTATCTTAGTGAGGAGGTGTGGTTGACCCCGTTGCTAGGTATGAGTCATCATTTCAAAAGCTGTGATTGGTTGATCCTACAAGTTTGATGAAAATGTACTTTTGGTGATAATGAGCAAAGGATGTACCCTCAAATCAATAAACATAATTATACACTCTAATCTTATGCAGACTGTAATTGTAAATAATATTTCACATTCAAGAAAATATCTGGAAAATGAATAGTAAGCTGTAGGGGTTATAGCCTAACATTAGAATCTAAAATATGTGAAAAGCTCATTACACCCTGTTCAAATAATGATTTGTGTCTTATTTGCTCATATTAATATCCTAGCTGGCATATTTTGTACTTTCACTCCCATATGGACCCCATTGAAAACAAGATGGCCTATCTCAAGGGGCTGTCCTTAATGAAGTAGAAATTGTAATAGCGTTGTGGCGTCGAGTTGGTGAAGTAATTGCATCTCTAAGGAGATCCACCACAAACATGATTCCTGCACGATCCAATCTGTAGTGTCTCAATAATTCCCTGTCATCCAGTGTTTGCAGGACATCTCTCCTGCCTCCTCTGTTGGCCATTTTGTGCAGCTGCTTAGGGGAACTCCTAAGCCACTAAAAGTCCTCTTCCCTGCTCTTAGCAGATCTCGCCTTAGGAGCCCTTTTAAAGGGATAGTTCGCCCAAAAATTATATTTAAGCCATGATTTACTCAACCTAAAGCCGTTCGAGATGCATACGTCAATCTTTTTTCAGACAAACACATTTTCAGTTATTTTAGAAAATATATATCTTAGATCTTTCAGTGGTTATAATGTGAGGCAATGGGGTCCAGCTGATTCAAGTCGGAAAATGTGCATGCATCCTTCTCAAAAATAATCCATCCGGCTCCAGGGGGATAAACGAAGGCCTTCTGAGGGTAATCCGTGCGGTTTTGTCGTAAAAATATACATATTTAAAACTTTATAAACTAAAATAACTGGCTTCCGGTGGCGGTCGGTGCGCGTTCACAGAGATGAATGCTGGCGTATGGCGTATGACGTATGACGTAGCGTAGGAAGCGTCGTGACGTAGAACGATTGTTGAGTTTTGTTTTGCTCTGCTCTCTGGCTCCGCTGTCACGTTCGTTCTACGTCACGACGCATTCATCTCTGTGAACGCGCACCGACTGCCACCGAAGCCAGTTATTTTAGTTTATAAAGTTTTAAATATGTATATTTTTACGACAAAACCGCACGGATTACCCTCAGAAGGCCTTCGTTTATCCCCCTGGAGCCGGATGGATTATTTTTGAGAAGGATGCATGTACATTTTCCGACTTGAATCAGCTGGACCCCATTGCCTCACATTATAACCACTGAAAGATCTAAGACATTTTCTAAAATAACTGAAAATGTGTTCGTCTGAAAAAAGATTGACGTATGCATCTCGAACGGCTTTAGGGTGAGTAAATCATGGCTTAAATATCATTTTTGGGCGAACTATCCCTTTAAGCGCTAGGAATCTTGAGGAATAGCTTTTATATTAACTGGGATTTTCGTGTCACTTTTAGGGGAAATTCTAAGAAAACGTCATGACTCTGAGAATTTTCTTAGAATTTGGCTGCTAGGAGCCACTTTTTGCACAAAAATTCTTTAGGGATACGGGCCCTGGTCTGTACCTTTGTCACGCCCCTAAATGTACACACAGCCCACTTTCTGGGCCCAGCAATATCAATGGTGGTCGTGCAGTCAGACAGAGTTTAGCCGGCGCGCTATGTTTACTGCTTCTGGAATGATCAAAAAAACTGACGGTAGATGGCAAATAAAAATACGCTGGCAGGAAAAGAGTTAACATACCTGTCAAATAAACGGCTTGCACACAAACCACTAAACCCAGCAAGAGAGCAACGGGTTAACAATGCGTTCCCTGTTGTATTGCGTGTTAAACGGAGAGGCCTTGCTTTGCTTAAATGCGGCGCGTGCTTGTCTAACAGCACGACCCGTGAGACCGGGATGGTCATAAATAATATAAAGGCCTATTCCTCCCCTCACTTCACTTTACATGTGATAATACCACACAACAATAGCACACATTGTGTTTTAAGGTGCTGATTCAGGCTCAAACATATATGGTTGCACACCTAACGTCTCCATGGTTCACCTCCAGTGAGTGATGCCAAACTTCATTGGGCATGTTGCGTCTTTGCTTTGGAGATTCCTCGTTGTAAACCAACCAATCAGGGTGCAGCTCATCTAAATATTAATGAGCATACCAAAAAAGGGAGAAAACTGCTCATTTCATTCTGGGTCTATTTCTCAGGGTTGCATTAGGGCGTATAAAACAGCCACCGGGGCATTTTCAGCCCAACCAATGTTACATATTTTGGAAACCTTAAGGAAAAGTGTGAAATACCCTAAAATCATTCTATCACCCCTTTAAAATGAAAATTAGCCCATGATTTACTCCCCTCAAGCCATCCCAGGCGTATGACTTTCTTCTTTCAGACGAATACTATCAGAGTTATATTAATAAACCCTTATGAATTAAGCTTGGAAGCATCAGGGTGTTTATTAATATAACTCTGATAGTATTCGTCTGAAAGTAGAAAGTCATTATAAGCCTAGGATGGCTTGAGGGTGAGTAAATAATGGGATAATTTTCATTTTAAAGTGAACTACTCCTTTAACCACATTATTACCACTCTGACAAAAGTGCGCTTGTGCTCGGTTCTACACTGATGCTTCACACAACTTCATGAATGAACTATGTGACATTATTCTCAAGTTTTCTCTTCTCCAAATCACTAAAATCTGTCTACACAAATCACTGTGCCGTATATTCATCCAGACGGTGTAAAACATGTATTTTGAATTTGATGTGAGTAGATTAATATTCATACTGAATGCCTATCTGAGTGTGGTATAACTATACGTATTAACGAATAATCAGAATAATGAAAATTGCATGTAAACTGGAGTGAAGAATTCTGCTTGTGTCATATAAACATGTTACTGCGATTAAGACCTTACTCTGACTATTAGAAATAATCTCATTATTGGTGCACATGTAAACGTAGTCATTGTCCCATCGTCTGCGCCGATAGCCTTGTGGGAAGCTCAGTTGACCCGAGTTCGGGTTCCAGCTCGTGAACCTTTCCCGATCTCAACAGCTTTGTGAATAGGGTTTAAGAGAAAACTATTAACTAAGAACTTTTACTGCTATTTAGGAGAACTCTTAGTCATAAGAAAACATGTTTTGTGTATATGGCCCCTGATTTAACTGAACTACTTGTAATAGGAAGAAACATTACAACAAAACTAAGCAAAAATTCATGTGCACATTGCCCCCATCTTTCACAAGCATTATCACACAGATAAATGCATCATCAACCTCTTTGTCTGATCAACACGCAACATATCATCACAATGAATTTGAACAATGAAGAATACGAGACTGTGGATTCATAGACTCTCCTACACAACAATCATTATTGTATCCCATCTTCAGCTGAATGCATTGCATTAGAAACAGAAGATATTAAGAATATAATAAAATACTCACAGATGAGAGGCAGTGCACTGGAGCCCATACTGTCACATTAATAGACTGTTTTAACAGCGCTGTGTGCTAAAACACACACTTCCTGTGTTTAAACAGTCATTTCACACTTCAAGAAGAGATGAGGGAGGAGGAGACAAAACTCTACACAGAAGTTCATGAAAAAAAGAGAAAGGAAAATAGAGAGCCATTCTAAGATATTTAGCTTGTCTTTTGGTGTATGCAGGTTGTTTCAGCTCTGTTCATCTACTTGAAAAAAAGTTTTTACAGTAATTGTTCTCGCACTTCACACAGCCACACACTACAGACAGTGAATACAAAGTGAAATCACCATGTGATATCTAGGGCTACTGGTGTAAATGCGCTTTCACACTGAGCGAGCGTGATGCACACACACCGAATGCAAGTTGCAAAACGAATGATCACCTTCGGATAGTTTACACCTGGACAATAGGTGGCGCTGACCAATAATACATGTTTCCCTGTGTATGTATCTCATGTTTTTCCATAGGCTTTATAACCTTGTCCCTTTAAAAAAATAAATAAATAATTAAAGCTGCAAGCAGCATTTATCGGGGTTCAAGCTATTAAGGCCTTTAAGGGTTTTTAAGCACAAAAGCATCAAAAGTTATCAGGTTTTATACTACAGGGCCGTTGAATGCTTGAATCTGATTGGTTGACGAACGTTCTAAGGTGTGCATTATTTTCAGGGAAACGCACGGCTAAAGTAGTTCCAGGCAGGTCTTGACCGCATTACAGTTCCAAATCACTTCGCGTAGTTAACGGTAATAACGGAAAATAGGATACAATTCATAACAAGAAAAAGCATTTAGCCCCATGCGCTTGATCTGCAATTTTCAATGTCTAGCTTCACAATCAATGGAAACATGCAGTTTAATTTTAATAAATAAAGTAGTCCTGTCTATATTATAATCAATAGAATATTAAACTGAATATAGGCTAAATAAATGGATAGTCCTGCAGTACAGATTTTTATTGCAGATAATAATAAATAAATAATTATTTATAGGCCCACTTGTTAAAAGGGCTTTGTGTTTCATTTATTTGGCTATAGTCTACTGTCATCTGTCAATGAAAAAAAAAAAAAAAAAAAAAGAATGAACGAATTAATTAAAACGAATTAAATTAATAAATAAATAGGCTAATAATACTGACGCACATGCTTTTCTGTCTCATTATTGCAACATCTCTCTCTAATAACTGCATTAATAACTGCATAAAGCCGGGGACACACTTTAAGGCCGGTTATGAATGCAATTTGATACTTATGACTGATAATGCCCAAACGCGCGTTCAGCGCGTTCAGTCTGTGTTCAAAGTCGGTGTTTAAAATCTGCTGCAGTCGATGAAAACAGTCAGAGAATGTGTCAGCTAGTCGTGTGTCCCCAGCTTTAGTGTGCTATCAGTGGCTCAAACCTCCGTTACTAACTCTAAAATGACGTTTTGGAATTAGCAACGGAGGCATTGGACTAGATGCGTAAGAAATTAGTCCTACATACAAGAGCGTTTTAATGACAAAAACTTTACAAACGTCTTGAAATACATAATCTGAACAATGTTTCGAGGTGTGGTAACTGTAGTATAAGCGGAATAATTGACTTCAGGCCGTTGAATTATTAGAAAAATAATGCACACCCGAGGTGAACGGCCACTCCGCTTCGCGTCGTGACCGCATTACCACCTCGGGTGTGCATTATTTTTCTAATAATTCAACGGCCTGTCGTCAATTATTCCTTACTTATTTAGCAAGCATGTAACCACTGACATAATAGATGGAAAAGACCATTTACAGCCAATACAGGCAATGTACCATAGGAAATATATGGTTTTAAAGCTTTTTAACAGTTATAGCGCCACCTATAGTCCGATCTCCATAAAATTTGGCATGCTTGTTAATGATGTTATGTCACATATGCTCACCAATTTTTGTGAGGTTCTGAGTTTTCATTTAGGATTTATAGGCTTTTTAGTGTATTTTGCTACGCCCATTTTATAAATGACCCTATTACAGCCATCCAAATGCAAAAGTTCAACTTTTTTTTGATAGTTTTTGATCTAGAGAGTCCAGAGAATTGTCCTAGACTGGTCTGGTTCCAATCGTGCGAAAAACCTAGGACTAGTTCGCAAAAGTAGGTTTTTAACATGTTTGCGAATATTTAATGAACGGTTTGATTGACAGCAATGGTCCTTGAGACAAAGTTGTTCAGGATGAGGAGATCTATCAAATGATATGCATATTGTGTGGATATTTGTAACACCACGTGATTACAGAGCTGTAAAACTCGTTAGCGCCAACTAGTGGCCGATTTCTTTCAAAATTCTTACAGACCTCTATGGCCTTGAGTCGAACATGCCCATCGAGTTTCGTTCCGATCGGCCTCCGTTAACCTTGTCTAATAGGTGCTCAAACTTCATTGGCCGATGGCGGCCATGTTTTTCGAGATACGCCAATGTCCTCATACACATACATGGCACCTTGGACCAAGACACTGCATGCCAATTTTCAAGTCAATCGGACTAATGGTCAGGTGGTTATAGCCTGTTTTATGTTTTTTTCATGTTATAGCGCCACCATGTGGCCAATTGCCGCGGTTTTTTTACTGTGACCTCAGATTGACCTCTTACACATGTGTACCAAGTTTGGTGAAGATACCTCATTTATTTCTGGAGTTATAGCCATTTTAGTAAAATAGGCCCCTCCCACAACGTACGTTTTGGCGCCCCTTACCGTCCGTGAGTCGAAATTTCAACTTTTTGTCGATAGTTTTTGATAAACAGACTCTAGAGAACATTTCTGCACTGGTTTGGTTCCGATCGGGCGAAAAACCTAGGACTAGTTCGCAAAAGTATGTTTTTGACAAAATTCAAAATGGCGGAAAATCTATCATGGCGGAAATGAAATCGGAGATATACGTTTTGTTCGTCAGGCATCCAGCTTTCCAATGATATAACACACTTGAGTCTACGTCATACGGTCTAGTAGTTATGAGCAGTTTCGCGCTTTTGGTTGCTATAGCGCCACCTATGGGCCAATCGGGGTCATACTTTGATAGGTTCTCCCCAAATTGAGGACTACCATTTGGCCAAGTTTCAAGGTTCCAGCTCTTACGGTTTGGTCTGCACAATGCGTTTTAGGGGAAAATAATAATAATAATAATAATAATTAAAGCTGCAAGCAGCATTTATCGGGGTTCAAGCATTTAAGGCCTTTAAGCACATAAGCATTTAAGACATTAAGTTTTATTTGTAAAGCTTTTAACCACTGAAATAATAGATGGAAAAGACCATTTACAGCCAAAACAGGCAATTTACCATAGGAAATATATGGTTTTCAAAGCTTTTTAACAGTTATAGCGCCACCTATCGTACGATCTTCATGAAATTTTACATGCTTGTTTAGACTGTTATGGTACATATGCTCACCAATTTTTGTGAAGTTCTGAGTTTTCGTTTAGGATTTATAGGCTTTTAAATGCATTTTGCCACGCCCATTTTCATTATGACCCAATATACCCATGCGAAAAATGCTAAAGTTGAACTTTTTTTGATAATTATTGATCTAGAGAGTCCAGAGAATTACCCTAGACTGGTCTTGTTCCGATCGGGCAAAAAACCTAGGACTAGTTCGCAAAAGTAGGTTTTTAACATAATTGCGAATATTTAATGAACGGTTTGATTGACAGCAATGGTTCTTGAGGCAAAGTTGTTCAGCATGAGCAGATCTATCAAATGATATGCATTTTGTGACAATAAGTGTAACACCACGTGATTACAGAGCCATAAAACTCGTTAGCGCCAACTAGTGGCCGATTTCTTTCAAAATTCTTACAGACCTCTAGGGCCATGAGTTGAACATGCCCATCGAGTTTCGTTCCGATCGGCCTCCGTTAACCTTGTCTAATAGGTGCTCAAATTTCATTGGTCGATGGCGGCCATGTTTTTCGAGATACGCCAAAGTCCTCATAGACATACATGGCACCTTGGACCAAGACACTGCATACCAATTTTCAAGTCAATCGGACAAACGGTCACGTGGTCATAGCCCTTTTCATGTTTTTTTTCATGTTATAGCGCCACCTAGTGATCAATCGTCGACATTTTTTTACTATGACCCCAGATTGAACTCTTACACATGTGTACCAAGTTTGGTGAAGATATCTCATTTCCTTTTCGAGTTATAGCCATTTTAGTAAAATAGGCTCCTCCCACAACATTAATTTATCACCCCCTAGCGACCAGGAATCGAAATTTCGACTTTTTTTCGATAATTATTGATCTTCAGACTCCAAAGAACATTTCTGCACTGCTTTGGTTCCGATCGGGTGAAAAACCAGGGACTAGTTCGCAAAAGTAGGTTTTTGACAAAATTCAAAATGGCGGAAAAATTTGCATACCTGAAATAAAATCGGAGATATACGTTTTGACCTTCAGGCGTCCAGCTTTCCAATGATATAGGACACTTGAGTCTACGACATACGGTCTAGGAGTTATGAGCAGTTCCGCGCTTTTGGTTGCTATAGCGCCACCTATGGGCCAATCTGGGTCATACTTTGATAGGTTCTCCCCAAATTGAGGACTACCATTTGGCCAAGTTTCAAGGTTCCAGCTCTTACGGTTTGGGCTGCACGATGCGTTTTAGGGGAGAATAATAATAATAATAATAATTAAAGCTGCAAGCAGCATTTATCGGGGTTCAAGCAGTTAAGGCCTTTAAGGCATTTAAGCACAAAAGCATCAAAAGTTATTAAGATTTATTTAGCAAGCATGTAACCACTGACATAATAGATGGAAAAGACCATTTACAGCCAATACAGGCAATTTGCCATGGGATATATATGGTTTTAAAGCTTTTTAACAGTTATAGCGCCACCTATGCTCCGATCTCCATAGAATTGTTTACTGTGACCTCAAATTGAACCCATACACATGTGTACTGAGTTTGGTGAAGATATCTCATTTACTTCTTGAGTTATAGCCATTTGAGTAAAATAGGCTCCTCCCACAACGATTTGCCACATTCTAGAATTATTTAATATGATTCTAGCATGATTTACTATCATATACCATGTTCCAGAATGATTTATTAGGATTCTAGCATGATTTACCTTGATACACCTCATTTCAGTATTATTTACTATGATTTACAATGTTTCTAGCATGATTAACCACATTACTAGCAAATATGTGAAGTGTCAGTGCAAATGAGGTGATGAACACTGACAAAATATTATTGTGTTATAATAGTTAGTTATATACGTGATTTTTAGTGTGTGTCCAAGTATGAATGCAAAAGCACATGTAAAATATTTCATTATTAAGTAGACTGGCCAGCAGAGGGCAGTAGAAGACCACTTATTGGCTCACTTTCACTTTAAACCAGTTTTCTGCACTAAAGCAAACCAGTTTTTCCATGTTAACTCAATGCATGCTTACACACACACACACACACACACACACACACACACACACACACACACACACACACACACACACACACACACACACACAAACACACACACACACACACACACACACACACACACACACACACACACACACACACATACACACACAGCATAGTTAACCATGATTTACCATGATATACCACGTTCTAGTATTATTTACCAGGAGATAAACGACAATCTAGGATTATTTACTTTGATTTACCATGTTTCTAGCCTGATTTATCACATTACTAGCAATTATTTGAAGTGTCAGTGCAAATAAAGTGGTTAACACTGACAAAATATGATTGTGTTATAATAGTTATTGCTATATAAGTGATTTTTTTAGTGTGTATTCAAGTATGAATGCAAGCACATGTTGAAATATTTCATTAATAAGTAGAATGGCCAGCAGAGGGCAGTAGAAGACCACTTATTGGCTCACTTTCACTTTAAACCAGTTTTCTGCACTAAAGCAAACCAGTTTATCCATGTTAACTCAATGCATGCTTACACACACACACACACACACACACACACAGCATAGTTAACCATGATTTACCATGATTTACCACATTACTAGCAATTATTTGAAGTGTCAGTGCAAATAAAGTGATTAACACTGACAAAATATGATTGTTATAATAGTTATTGCTATATAAGTGATTTTTAGTGTGTATTCAAGTATAAATGCAAGCACATGTGGAAAAATTTAATTAATAAGTAGAATGGCCAGCAGAGGGCAGTAGAAGACCACTTATTGGCTCACTTTCACTTTAAACCTCATGATTTTGACCAGTTTTCTGCACTAAAGCAAACCAGTGTTTCCATGTTAACTCAATAATGCATACTTGCTACATATGCTACACACAATAATGCTACACACACACACACACACACACACACACACACACAAATGTTTCAGTGATATTGGTGTCACATTCACCTTCATCACATTCACCTTTTGTCTTCATCACATTCACCATCTGTCGTCATCACCTGCACCTGCTCCTCATCACCCTCCTCGTCATCACCTGCTCCTCATCATCATAACCGTCACCTGTTGTCCTTGTCTTGATCTGTGTATTTAAGTTCCCCTCTCATCCATTATCATTGTCGGTTATTGTTTGTGCACTAGCACTCTGTTATGTTTGTTTTCATGTTGGAAAATAAAACCTTTGTTATATTTGTACCACACACACACACACACACACACACACACACACACACACACACACACACACACACACACACACACACACACACACACACACACCATCATTTATCATGATTTACCATGGCTGATACCAATACCAATATGAGAAAATGACTATTTTAAACAGCAGGGGGCAGTAAAATACCACTTATTGGCTTAACATGCCATTAATTCATATCATTTTCACCTTTTTAACTGTTATAGAGGCAAATTTTGTCCGATCTGTCTGAAAATTTTCATGCTTGTTCAGGGTGATATTTCACACGTTCTGACTTGTTTTTAAGAAGGTCTGAGCATTGATTAAAGAGATATAGGCTTTCGGGGACACTTGGTAAAGGCCAGATTTTGAAGTGAACCTATTATAGCTATCCAAATGAAGTAGTTCAACTTTTTCTGACAATTATTGATCTAGTGAGTCCAGAGAATTGTATTGCACTAGTTTTGAACATTATGATATGAAAATTATATGATCAGAGATGGAAAAGACCATTTACAGCCAATACAGGCAGTTTACCATAGGAAATATATGATTTTAAAGCTTTTTAACAGTTATAGCGCCACCTATCGTCCGATCTCCATAGAATTTTTCATGCTTGTTAATGATGTTATGTCACATATGCTTACCAATTTTTGTGAAGTTCTGAGTTTTTATTTAGGATTTATAGGCTTTTTAATGTATTTTGACACGCCCATTTTATAAATTACCCTATTACAGCCATCCAAATGCAAAAGTTCAACTTTTTTTTGATAATTATTGATCTAGAGAGTCCAGAGAATTGTCCTAGACTGGTCTGGTTCCGATCGGGCAAAAAACCTAGGACTAGTTCGCAAAAGTAGGTTTTTAACATATTAATGAATAATTAATGAACAGTTTGATTGACAGCAATGGTTCTTGAGGCAAAGTTGTTCAGGATGAGGAGATCTATCAAATGATATGCATATTGTGTGGATATTTGTAACACCACGTGATTACAGAGCCGTAAAACTCGTTAGCGCCAACTAGTGGCCGATTTCTTTCAAAATTCTTACAGACCTTTAGGGCCATGAGCCGAACATGCCCATTGAGTTTCGTTCCGATCGGCCTCCGTTAACCTTGTCTAATAGGTGCTCAAACTTCGTTGGCCAATGGCGGCCATGTTTTTTGAGATACGCCAATGTCCTCATACACATACATGGCACCTTGGACCAAGACACTGCATACCAATTTTCAAGTCAATCGAACTAACGGTCAGGTGGTTATAGCCTGTTTTATGTTTTTTTCATTTTATAGCGCCACCATGAGGCCAATCGTCGCGATTTTTTTACTGTGACCCCAGAGTAAGCTCATACACATGTGTACCAAGTTTGGTGAAGATACCTCATTTACATCGGGAGTTATAGCCATTTTAGTAAAATAGGCCCCTCCCACAACGTACGTTTTGGCGCCCCTTAGCGACCGTGAATCGAAATTTCCACTTTTTTTCGATAATTATTGATATTCAGTCTCCAGAGAACATTTCTGCACTAGTTTGGTTCCAATCGGGCAAAAAACCAGGGACTAGTTCGCAAAAGTAGATTTTTGACAAAATTCAAAATGGCGGAAAATCTATCATGGCGGAAATGAAATCGGAGATATACGTTTTGTTCGTCAGGCGTCCAGCTTTCCAATGATATAAGACACTTGAGTCTACGACATACGGTCTAGGAGTTATGAGCAGGTTCGCGCTTTTGGTTGTTATAGCGCCACCTATGGGCCAATCGGGGTCATAATCTCTGAACCTTTCCTCGATTTTTGTACTACCATCTGTCAAAGTTTCAAAGTTCCAGCTCTTACGGTTTGGGCTGCACGATGCGTTTTACGGCAGAATAATAATAATAATTAAAGCTGCAAGCAGCATTTATCGGGGTTCAAGCATTTAAGGCCTTTAGGCACATAAGCATTTAAGACATTAAGATTTATTTAGAAAGCTTTTAACCACTGAAATAATAGATGGAAAAGTCCATTTACAGCCAATACAGGCAATTTACCATAGGAAATATGTGTTTTTTAAAGCTTTTTAACAGTTATAGCACCATCTATAGTCCGATCTCCATGAAATTTTGCATGCTTGTTAATGATGTTATGGCACATAAGCTCACCAATTTTCGTGAAGTTCTGAGTTTTTTTTTAGGATTTATAGGCTTTTGAGTGCATTTTGCCACGCCCATTTTCTTTATGACCCAATATACCCATGCGAAAAATGCAAAAGTTCAACTTTTTTTTGATAATTATTGATCTTGAGAGTCCATAGAATTGTCCTAGACTCGTTTGGTTCTGATCGGGCGAAAAACCTAGGACTAGTTCGCAAAAGTAGGTTTTTAACATAATTACGAATATTTAATGAACGGTTTGATTGACAGCAATGGTTCTTGAGGCAAAGTTGTTCAACAAGAGGAGATCTATCAAATGGTATGCATTTTGTGACAATAAGTGTAACACCACGTGATTACAGAGCCATAAAACTCGTTAGCGCCAACTAGTGGCCGATTTCTTTTAAAATTCTTACAGACCTCTAGGGCCATGAGTCGAACATGCCCACCGAGTTTCGTTCCGATAGGCCTCCGTTAACCTTGTCTAATAGGTGCTCAAACTTCATTGGCCGATGGCGGCCATGTTTTTTGAGATACACCAATGTCCTCATAGACATACATGGCACCTTGGACCAAGACACTGCATACCAATTTTCAAGTCAATCGGACTAACGGTCAGGTGGTTATAGCCTGTTTTATGTTTTTTTCATGTTATAGCGCCACCATGTGACCAATCGCCGCGATTTTTTTACCGTGACCTCATATTGACGTCTTACACATGTGTACCAGGTTTGGTTAAAATACCTCTTTTACTTCTGGAGTTATAGCCATTTTAGTAAAATAGGCTCCTCCCACAACGTTAATTTTGCACCCCCTAGCGACCGTGAATCGAAATTTCAACTTTTTTTTGATAATTATTGATATTCAGACTCCAGAGAACAATTCTGCACTGGTTTGGTTCCGATCGGGCAAAAAACCAGGGACTAGTTCGCAAAAGTAGATTTTCGACAAAATTCAAAATGGCGGAAAATCTATCATGGCGGAAATAAAATCGGAGATATACGTTTTGTTCGTCAGGCGTCCAGCTTTCCAATGATATAAGACACTTGAGTCTATGACTTACGGTCTAGGAGTTATGAGCAGTTTCGCGCTTTTGGTTGCTATAGCGCCACCTATGGGCCAATCGGGGTCATAATTTGATAACCTCTCCTCGATTTTTGTACTACCATATGGCAAAGTTTCAAAGCTCTAGCCCTTACGGTTTGGGCTGCACGATGCGTTTTACGGCAGAATAATAATAATAATAATAATAATAAAAATCAGCACAATTACAATAGGGTTTCAGCACTTCGTGCTTGAACCCCTAATAATAATAATTAAAGCTGCAAGCAGCATTTATCGGGGTTCAAGCATTTAAGGCCTTTAGGCACATAAGCATTTAAGACATTAAGATTTATTTAGAAAGCTTTTAACCACTGAAATAATAGATGGAAAAGTCCATTTACAGCCAATACAGCCAATTTACCATAGGAAATATGTGTTTTTTAAAGCTTTTTAACAGTTATAGCACCATCTATAGTCCGATCTCCATGAAATTTTGCATGCTTGTTAATGATGTTATGGCACATAAGCTCACCAATTTTCGTGAAGTTCTGAGTTTTCGTTTAGGATTTATAGGCTTTTGAGTGCATTTTGCCACGCCCATTTTCTTTATGACCCAATATACCCATGCGAAAAATGCAAAAGTTCAACTTTTTTTTGATAATTATTGATCTTGAGAGTCCATAGAATTGTCCTAGACTCGTTTGGTTCTGATCGGGCGAAAAACCTAGGACTAGTTCGCAAAAGTAGGTTTTTAACATAATTACGAATATTTAATGAACGGTTTGATTGACAGCAATGGTTCTTGAGGCAAAGTTGTTCAACAAGAGGAGATCTATCAAATGGTATGCATTTTGTGACAATAAGTGTAACACCACGTGATTACAGAGCCATAAAACTCGTTAGCACCAACTAGTGGCCGATTTCTTTTAAAATTCTTACAGACCTCTAGGGCCATGAGTCGAACATGCCCACCGAGTTTCGTTCCGATAGGCCTCCGTTAACCTTGTCTAATAGGTGCTCAAACTTCATTGGCCGATGGCGGCCATGTTTTTTGAGATACACCAATGTCCTCATAGACATACATGGCACCTTGGACCAAGACACTGCATACCAATTTTCAAGTCAATCGGACTAACGGTCAGGTGGTTATAGCCTGTTTTATGTTTTTTTCATGTTATAGCGCCACCATGTGACCAATCGCCGCGATTTTTTTACCGTGACCTCATATTGACGTCTTACACATGTGTACCAGGTTTGGTTAAAATACCTCTTTTACTTCTGGAGTTATAGCCATTTTAGTAAAATAGGCTCCTCCCACAACGTTAATTTTGCACCCCCTAGCGACCGTGAATCGAAATTTCAACTTTTTTTTGATAATTATTGATATTCAGACTCCAGAGAACAATTCTGCACTGGTTTGGTTCCGATCGGGCAAAAAACCAGGGACTAGTTCGCAAAAGTAGATTTTCGACAAAATTCAAAATGGCGGAAAATCTATCATGGCGGAAATAAAATCGGAGATATACGTTTTGTTCGTCAGGCGTCCAGCTTTCCAATGATATAAGACACTTGAGTCTATGACTTACGGTCTAGGAGTTATGAGCAGTTTCGCGCTTTTGGTTGCTATAGCGCCACCTATGGGCCAAACGGGGTCATAATTTGATAACCTCTCCTCGATTTTTGTACTACCATATGGCAAAGTTTCAAAGCTCTAGCCCTTACGGTTTGGGCTGCACGATGCGTTTTACGGCAGAATAATAATAATAATAATAATAATAAAAATCAGCACAATTACAATAGGGTTTCAGCACTTCGTGCTTGAACCCCTAATAAAAATCAGCACAATTACAATAGGGTTTCAGCACTTCGTGCTTGAACCCCTAATAAAAATCAGTACAATTACAATAGGGTTTCAGCACTTCGTGCTTGAACCCCTAATAATAAAAATCAGTACAATTACAATAGGGTTTCAGCACTTCGTGCTTGAACCCCTAAAAATAAAAGGCTGATGCATACTTGCAATGAACTTGAGTGATGCCACCTACTGGACATAAAGTAATGTTTCCAGATTAATTATACATGTTTAACTCATTAAGGGCCTTTTGTACATTGGTACTACACCAGGAACACAAAACTAGCTATAATGCTGTTAACCAGAATTATTTTGACCAAATACATCACAAAATCGCAGCTGGGTCACAGATGAACTAGAGCTACAATTAGCATCAAGCTAATCACACTGCAAGCACATCACAATTTATGAGATTATCACTATGGAGAATTTATAAAATGCTATTTTATAGAAATTCTGTATAAAGCAATATTAAGTGAGCATGCTAGAATGAATTGTGTGACCACAGTGATAACAAGCCATTGTAATTAGAGTAATTTAAGATGCCAAAGGCCTCATCTTGAAAACAGACATAAGAGTGTCTGAAATCAGGGAGAAAAGAGTGGTCGAGTCGGACAACTTTCAGCTCTGTTTGACCAGCACTGATCTGCAAACGCAAATAACACTACAGCATGGCTTGTTGCTAAGTGAATGCATTTGAAATATTGCTGCAACATTTATATAATTAACAAGTTATCCAATGTGTGTTTGTCATTATTTCTGTAAAATGATCAGATACAAATCTTCTACCGCTTTGCTTTTATTGTATACATCCTCATATTGCACACAGAAGACTTGAAGCGATTTGTCAACATTTCAAGCCCAGTATGATTGATGCTATTTAAGACCCCAGTTGCAATGAACACCAATAGCCTACAAATGAAAGTGAATAATACAGTCACACAAAGTGACACAGATAAAGTGATTTTGATTCAGGTCAGATGGACTGTTGATCGGCTGCAACAGGATTTAAAACATGTTCATTTCTTCTCTAAAAGGAGCGTAGAACCATAAAAGTGACTACTTTTAGAAACGAGAAGTGCTTCATTCAGGCCTTCCTGTACACAGACAGATGGGTTTGATGGGGAAGTCAATGAAAATGACAGGCACGTTATGTTACTGTGAATCTTTGGTCTTATGGTGATATTTTGAGATTTATGAAACTAAAGATGCAGAAAGGGCATAAATATTTCCTCTAGTCGGGTAAACCCACAGAACAGAAACAGAGCAGAAGTCAAACCACAACTATGAGCTCAACTCTATTAGGCCTCTTAAACTAAAGACACTCTCTGTCATATTCTCTCTACAAGCAGCTGCTAAAATTAACAAAACATCTTCAATGATGAGCTGAAAGAAGCCTCTAAATGAGGTGATTTGCTGTGACACTGAATTTTCATTTTCATCCACCAATGGCCTCCAAAAATGAAGGCTACTTTTAGAAACAACTAATGCTTTGACTTTCGCTACAAGGTACGCCTACAAACCACACCACCTGAGAGAAACGTCTGCAGAACTCACTTTGCGAACATTAAGGTCATTTATATTATCCATAAGGCTGTCAATGTTTTTATCATTATTTTTTACAGTTATTAAACATCTGTAGATATATATAGCCGGTCCAGGATTTAGAGGGTTTTTAGGCAGGCACTCGAAAGGAGACCTCGAGACAGGCTTTGGAAAATGAGATCATGAATATATCACTTAGTGAATATGAACCAAAAGGAATAACTAAAACTTAAACCACTAAAGAGTGGCAACAAAAATTGGATACAGGAAACACCGTAGGCTACGTCAACTTTATGAAATACAATAAGAAGTAGGAGTAGTGAGGATAGCTAAAAGAAGCACCAAAGAGGAAAATATTTTAACAAGATTAAGGGTTGGGCATACCAAGCTTAATAAAACTTGTTATTTGTCTCTAAAAAGTATTATAATGAACGATAAACAGAGGGAACTTTGGTGGGAGTGGAAGAACAAAATATTTAAAGGAGTCATAACCTGTAATATTCACTTTTCCACGAGAATCAATGTATGTTATGATTGCCTAACGATTATACACTGGCCGGGATGCCGATATTTAAAAGTGAAGCGTTTGTTTATCCCTGGGTTCGTAAACCAGCCCACGTGCACGCGCACTCAAATACGAGATTTTAATTTCTGCCCCGACTTGACGTCAAGACGGGGCAGGATATACCATATATGGACACCGCAGACCTATGCTGCAGGAAGCCCGCCCTGCCCCTCTCCCCCTCATATTCAGTCACGAAAGATGCAGAAACGTAGTGCACACGTGAGTTGCTCTGTTGTTGACTGCCAGAATCAACATGTAAATGTGTTTTCTCTCCCAAGAACGGACCAAGCTGTCAGGGACCAGTGGATTAAATTAATTTTTAATGACGCGGTTCCTACAACTCTTTAGGTAAACAGACAAGAAAATGATACAGCTATATTTTTATAGAATTGTATATTATATAACTATGACAACATGAACATATAATTGTATTGTTTTGTTTATAGAATAGATAAGGATAGATAAATAAAACAAACAGTCAAGTAATAATAAACATAAAGAAAAAGATCACATTACATGTCTGTAGAAGAAAAATATTGAATGTCTAAAAAACCACAACGTGAAACAAGGCAAAAACACCACATGATAGCAAACGTTGATCTCAATAACCACTGTAAGCTGCTAAAAAAGTAGACTACATCTCCGTTAATGTAATTTACATTAAATAAAAGGTATAATGTATGTCTCAAAATTATTGTCTTTACCATTCAGAGACATCTTGATGTAGACGTCCTTCCATCGACTCTACATCTTCCCTTTCCAGCTCAGGTTCAGTGTCTGGCTCATACATATACGGTTGAATTTCGTAGGTCGCGGCCAGGTCGGGTTCATTCACAACTTGCGCCATGATGTCATTTTGGAATGATATGCTGAAGCGTTACCTGCGGTGTCAACCCACCTCCTTCCTGCCACCAATCAACGCGCCCCTCATTTGCATTATTAAAATTAGTCCACATTCCAACAAAGTAGGTGGCGATAATACAACTTAATGTTGGTGCTACCCGCCATAAAACTGAAGAGACCTCGAGATGTGGGCTGTGTCCCAATTCAAAGGCTGCATCCGTCGAAGGTCGATCGCTTCACAGCAGCTCGATGAAGGCTTGTCACGATCCACACAAGGAAACACAGGAGAAAATCCAAATGCAGTACGTGTCTTTAAAGAGGGAAATCCGTTACTCAAAATCCAGTCCAGGCAGAGGTCATAACCAGGGTAGCAATAAAACATAAACAGAAACAAAACAACGGGCAAAAAACAGACTAGAAACAGAACTCAGAAGTGGCGTGATAATTACAACAAGGACTCCGTAACAGACACTAAACAGGCAGGGTATTTATACCCAAATAAATGACAATGATAATGGGAAACAGGCTGAGTGCAATGATCAGTGATAAGGGACAGCTGAGTGCAATGAAAAGACAAGGATCATGGGGAATGTAGTTTAAGAGTGTGCTGGACACCGTGAGGAAGGAGGACATCTAGTGGTGACCCAAGGAACATAAACCAGACACTGTAACATAACCCCCCCTCTACGGAGCGGCTACCAGACGCTCCAAGACATAACAAAAAACAAAACCCAACAAAAGTCCAGGAGGAAGGTGCAACGGTGGAGGATCAGGGGGAGGGATGGAGGGCCAGGACCATGGAGGGGAACAGAAACAGGGGGTGATGTCTTAGCCGGGGGCCAGGGCAAAGCAGACGGCCCATCGGGTGGCCAGGGCAGAGACTTTCCCTCGGGCGACCAGGGCGGATTCAACAGTCCATCGGGCGGCCAGAGCGGTGAAGACCCCTCGGGCGGCCACGGCGCAGGAACTGGAACAGACACCAACGGATCAGGAACTGGAACTGGCACCAACGGCTCAGGCACTGGAACTGGCACCACCGGAACTGGCACTGGAACTGGCACCGGCACCACCGACTCAGGTTCAGGAACAGACACAGACACAGACACTGGCTCCGGCTCAGGAACTGGAACAGACTCAGGAACAGACACTGGCTCCGGCTCAGGAACAGACACTGGCTCCGGCTCAGGAACAGACACTGGCTCCGGCTCAGGAACAGACACTGGCTCCGGCTCAGGAACAGACACTGGCTCCGGCTCAGGAACAGACACTGGCTCCGGCTCAGGAACAGACACTGGCTCCGGCTCAGGAACAGACACTGGCTCCGGCTCAGGAACAGACACTGGCTCCGGCTCAGGAACAGACACTGGCTCCGGCTCAGGAACCGACACTGGCTCCGGCTCAGGAACCGACACTGGCTCCGGCTCAGGAACCGACACTGGCTCCGGCTCAGGAACCGACACTGGCTCCGGCCCAGCAACCGACACTGGCTCCGGCCCAGCAACCGACACTGGCTCCGGCCCAGCAACCGACACTGGCTCCGGCCCAGCAACCGACACTGGCTCCGGCCCAGCAACCGACACTGGCTCCGGCCCAGGAACCGACACTGGCTCCGGCTCAGGAACCGACACTGGCTCCGGCTCAGGAACCGACACTGGCTCCGGCTCAGGAACCGACACTGGCTCCGGCTCAAGAACTGGAACAGACACCACCGGCTCAGGAACAGACACAGGCACAGGCTCAGGGACAGAACCAGGCACAGACACCACCGGCTCAGGTTCAGGAACAGACACAGGCTCGACAGCGGCCATCTTGTCAGGGAACACAGGCTCGGCAGACGTGACGTGAACACTCTCGGCGGCGGCCATCTTGTCTGAAGACACAGGCTCGGCAGACGTGACTTGAACACTCTCGGCGGCGGCCATCTTGTCTGAAGACACAGGCTCGGCAGACGTGACGTGAACACTCTCGGCGGCGGCCATCTTGTCTGAAGACACAGGCTCGGCAGGCGTGACGTGAACAGGCTCGGCGGCGGCCATCTTGTCCGAAGTCACAGGCTCGGCAGACGTGACGTGATCAGTCTCTGGCTGGGCAGACATGACGTGAACATTCTCTGGCTGGGCAGACATGACGTGAACAGACTCGGCGGCGGCCATCTTGTCCAAAGACACCGGCTCGGCAGACGTGACGTGAACAGTCTTGGCACTCTCCAGGATCTGATATAGCCTTTCGAAGTACTCCAACAGAGTTTCAGCTGCCTTGTCTATCTTAGACTGCACGGGGACCTCCGAGACTGGGACCACCAGAACTGGGACCACCGGACTCGGGATCACTGGAACTGGGACCACCGGTACTGGTACCACCGGAACAGGGACCACCGGAACAGGGATCCCCGGAACAGGGACCACCGGAACAGTCACAGAGGAGATCTTCCTTCTCCACCTCCGTCTCTGATGGCAATCTGCTGGTTCTGAGCTGGGCGGAATCAGTTGCGGATGGGGCTCTGGGCTGGACCTCACCAACCCAGAGTCGAAGGGGGGCCATGGTGGAGAGTGGTGTTGGATTCCCTCTCGACCAACCACTCCTCTGCGACCTCCCCAGGTCCCACGAAAAATGACTAGACGGGTTCCCTCAAAACGCTCTCTCCTCTCCCGCTCGGTGGCAGGGGCAGAGAAGTTGGCAAACATACCGCTGGATCTTTGTGTGTGACGGAGTCCTTCTGTCACGATCCACACAAGGAAACACAGGAGAAAATCCAAATGCAGTACGTGTCTTTAATGAGGGAAATCCATTACTCAAAATCCAGTCCAGGCAGAGGTCATAACCAGGGTAGCAATAAAACAGAAACAGAAACAAAACAACGGGCAAAAAACAGACTAGAAACAGAACTCAGAAGTGGCGTGATAATTACAACAAGGACTCCGTAACAAACACTAAACAGGCAGGGTATTTATACACAGGGAAATGACAATGATAATGGGAAACAGGCTGAGTGTAATGATCAGTGATAAGGGACAGCTGAGTGCAATGAAAAGACAAGGATCATGGGGAATGTAGTTCAAGAGTGTGCTGGACACCGTGAGGAAGGAGGACATCTAGTGGTGACCCAAGGAACATAAACCAGACACTGTAACAAGGCTGTCCCAGTTCGAAGGCTCCTTCAAATGTGTCCTTCGTTTTCTGTGAAATGAAGGATACAACAGATGGATTATTCATGGCCTTGCCTAGTGATAGGAAACCAAGGAGGGTTTCTGAAGCATTTGAGGCTTTCATCAAATTGTGTCGAAATAAGGTTCATTAATCGAAGCTTTTAACACAATGTGCATTAGTGACATCTGGTGGTATTGAACAAATCACAGCAGTGAAAAAGCATGTGACCAAACAAAGCTTTGGAAGTCGATCAATACAGTTCTGTCTAATATCATCGAAATTAATTTGTGCCACTGAGACCACAACTCACAACAATGTGTAGACTGGTCAACGGATTCACATATTGATAAAAAAATATAATAATAATAATATTATTATTATTATTATTATTATTATTATTATTATATATATATATATATATATATATATACAGAGCTTTTTCTGCTCTGCTGTAATTTGTTCAATATTTCGACACAATTTGATGAAAGCCTCAAATGCTTATATATATATATACTCACCTAAAGGATTATTAGGAACACCTGTTCAATTTCTCATTAATGCAATTATCTAATCAACCAATCACATGGCAGTTGCTTCAATGCATTTAGGGGTGTGGTCCTGGTCAAGACAATCTCCTGAACTCCAAACTGAATGTCAGAATGGGAAAGAAAGGTGATTTAAGCAATTTTGAGCGTGGCATGGTTGTTGGTGCCAGACAGGCCTGTGTGAGTATTTCACAATCTGCTCAGTTACTGGGATTTTCACGCACAACCATTTCTAGGGTTTACAAAGAATGGTGTGAAAAGGGAAAAACATCCAGTATGCGGCAGTCCTGTGGGCGAAAATGCCTTGTTGACAGGGCCGTTTGAAGGAATTTGGGGGCCCCAAGCAAAATGGACATGGAGCCCCCCCCCCCCCCCCCCACCGCAGCTTAGCCATAGTTCACCCACACTTTATATAAGTAAAAAATGTTTACAGTGCAAATACTGCAGTTGCATATACTGTGCATAAAATTTTGAACATTTTCAACAATTGAACATTTGCAGTAACCTTGAAGTAACTGTTCAAGATCCATTGATAACTTAAAAATAATGTGATATTTGCATAAACTGTCACTACAGATGCCTATATCCCGACACTAGCACATTAAGATAAGCTATGAAACAAGTAATAAAAACTCAGTGAGTGTTTTAGCGCAATTTTCTGACGTCATGGGATCACAACACTAAGAGATAGTAAATCTTTTCCTGGATTTTTTTTTTTTTTTACGTTCCCGAGATTAGACCTTCCTTAACATAATTCCGAAAACCCGAAGTCTCTAGGTGGTCTGGATGAGGAGTAGATAGAAGTGCAAGATTGGTGCGCACAGACAGAACAGAAATCATGAGTTAACAATCGCAATTTTGTCCGGTGGAAAATTGCGCTAAAAAGTTGCACTAACTGTTCGTTACAAGCAGCATTTGCCGTCAGGCAGATAGCTAACATAAACATATTTTTGCTAGCCTACCTGCTGCAAAAGTACACCATTTGTACAAGACAAGTAGAGCTATTTTATCCAGTGTAATTTATCACTTATCACTATATTTTTTTACCTTTAACTTCTTTCTTTTCTGTCTTCCTGAAGCATAATTCGCTTCATGATAACTGCCGAGGAGGTTTTGTATTTTGCCGGCAGCAGAGATTGCGTGGTTGGCTGGCTGCTGTCAGCGACTACTGAGGGGGGGCCCCTTGAGGGGGATCCCGATAACAGTGTCATTGCACTTTACTGCATTGACTATCAAAGGGGCGCTCACACAGTTTGTCGTTGCATTTTATTCTTAACCAGTCGTTGTCTTGGGGCCCCAGGCCAGCTCGGGGCCCCAAGCAATTGCTTGGTTTGCCTGCCTTGTCGCGACGGGCCTGCTTGTTGATGCTAGAGGTCAGAGGAGAATGGGCCGACTGATTCAAGCTGATAGAAGAGCAACTTTGACTGAAATAACCACTCGTTACAACCGAGGTGCAGCAAGGTTATTATAGTTTTGCTTTTTTAAATTAGTTTTTATTTTAATATCGTTTTCAATTTTGCTTTAAATTTAAGTTTAGTTTTAGTTAGTTTTATTAATGGTTTTGTTAGTTTTAGTTTATTTTTTATTTTGCAAACACATTTCTATTTAGTTTTTATTTTATTTAGTTTCAGTTTTAGTTTTAGTAATTATAGTTTAGCAGAGCAAACAGAACACTTCCAGGGTAGACCAAAGCGAGACGCATAATTTCAGCAAAGTTTAATGTTTGCCAAGATTACAGTTAACTCTTGTGCAGACATCTTAATAATAATAAAAAAAATAATGGTTTGAGATTGAACAAAGCACCAAAAAAAAAAAGGAACTTAAAAGTATACAAGAAAAAAACGATGAAAAATACAGACAAACTAATTCATATTAAAGATGAAATCTTGTTAAACATAGTTAAACTTGTTAAACTTTTTTCAGAGTGACACTGGTACATACAACAAAAAAACAGCTAAATTAATCTGACAACCTGCTGTGAAGCCAATGTGATTAAATAATGAAGTATCTATGCAGTGTGTGAGTGTGTGTGAGTGTGTACATGTTTTTCTATCATGGTGGGGACTTAAACCTGAATGCACACACACTCATAGGGACATAGGTCACTGTGGGCCTAAATTAAATCACACAGAATGAGTGTTTTTGAAAATGTGTGTGATGGGTTGGTTTAGGGGTCGGGTTAGTGTGTGTGTGTGTGTGTGTGTGTGTGTGTGTGTGTGTGTGTGTGTGTGTGTGTGTGTGAGAGAGAGAGAGAGTGTGTGTGTGTGTGTGTGTGTGTGTGTGTGTGTGTGTGTGTGTGTGTGTGTGTGTGTGTGTGTGTGTGTAGTGTCCCGGGACATGTCTCCACATGGATAACAATATTATTAGCAGAAAATCTTTTGCAAAAACAAAGATAACAACAGCACCTTTCAGCCTGTCAACCTTCATGAAAGCATGACATCACCACATTAAAGATATTTTTGTGCTTGACGGACTTGTTTTGCTGTTGCACCCACGTCTCGCAAATGAAAGGACATTCTAAAAACGCTTCGCTCAAGTTAAAAGAAGTTCAACTTGCGTCTCATTACCTTGAGTTATTATTTCCCATTCCACTGTATGAACAGCCGCTTAGGACTAGCGATGTGTTCGCTGGTCCTTCATTGAGCACGGCGTCACAGGACAGCGGTTAATCGCCTCAGCAACTTCACGAGTGTGAAGCGCCATTTACAGGCATTTCCCTAAACAGCCACAGGTCAGACTTTCCACCAAAGTAAAGAGCTTATTAAATATTTATTTTATTTTTATTTTTATATATATTTACTTTATTTTTGCTAATTATTATTTTATTTCAGTTAGTTTTTCCAGTAACTGTTGTTAGTTTCGTTTAGTTTTAGTTTTTCATTTATAATGAATTTCTAATTTTATTTCAGTTTACGAAAATGTTTTTTGACCAATAGTTTTAGTCTTAGTTTCAGTTTTCGTTTACGAAAATAACCTTGGTATGCAGCAAAGCATTAGTGAAGTAGCCTGACTACGTCAGATTTCGTACTTCCGCTCAATTTCATTTCGCTTCTGTACTCAGTCTGAGACAGCGTAATAGCTTTCCGTTTCCTCCGGCCTGAAAACAGCCGGCCAATCAACGAACAGAGGGCGGGCTGAGAGCCGTGACGACGTAGACACGATTGTACTGTGGATGCGTAGATTTACTTCACATAATCTGCAAAAGTCGTTCACAGCCATGTTCACTCCGGTATTTCGCTCGATGGTTTTGTTTTCACATCATACATGTGTTTACAGTGGAAGTTAGATGCGGCTGAGCATGCGCATAACACACGCCATAACCAAACGTTATGTGATTGGCTTAGGGGTAACCAATGATTTTAAACTTCAGACAACTAATGCACCATGTCACAAAGCTCGAATCATTTCAAATTGGTTTCTTGAACATGACAATGAGTTCACTGTACTAAAATGGCCCCCACAGTCACCAGATCTCAACCCAATAGAGCAGTGGTTCCCAACAGGGGGGTCGCGGCCCACAAGGGGGCCTCAGCGAGCTCTCAGGGGGGTCGCGTCATATTTTGAAAAGTTTTGAGCAATAAGCCTTAAATAAAAGCCCTTAACTTTTTTCTGTTCAAAATTTACAAAGTTTTTGTCTTATCCTGAACAACTATGGTACACCTATAATAAGTGTTTACATTGGGACTATTTTACACTAGATCGGATCGCTGCCGCTGCGGAGTAGCCCAGTACCTGCGTGACTCGTCATAGACGTACACAGAGAGAAGTAGTTCCGGCTACAATGTTCTTCCGAAAGACGCATTATTCTGTTAATAAACTCAAGTTTATTATTGCTCGCTATAGCGCCAAAAGCGTCAAAAATAAAGCCTCACATTGATAAAGCCTCACAAATAATATGCAAGTACTGAGGCCCCAGACAGCAGTCATTTAGTAATAGCCTATATTCTTTTTTTTTTCTTTTTTACACACCAGTGTGAATATTTTTGTTATTGTATTTCAAATATGGCCAATTTATAGGCTACTCCTAGGCTTACGTTTTTAAATTACAAAGGGCCTACTGATGTTTTTGTTATTGTATTTTCAATATTATAGGCTATTATTTGTGCATAAACATAGCCTATCTGGTTATAGTAAACACCGTTTGTTTGAAAACAACATATTTTGTCATCCTTGCTGCAAGCTTACAAGAGCGATAATATCATTAAATGTGAAGGGGGGCCCTAAAATATTTTCTTGGGAAAAAGGGGGTCTCAGACAAAAAAAGGTTGGGAACCACTGCAATAGAGCATCTTTGGGATGTGGTGGAACGGGAGCTTCGTGCCCTGGATGTGCATCCCACAAATCTCCATCAACTGCAAGATGCTATCCTCTCAATATGGGCCAACATTTCTACAGATCGCTTTCAGCACCTTGTTGAATCAATGCCACGTAGAATTAAAGGTCCCATTCCATGGATTATTTTTATTATTTTATCATGTTTCCAGGGGTGCCCTTATAATGTTAGTATGTTTTTTAGATCAAAAATTTTTATAATTTAGAAATAAAAGGCATATTTCCTAGCCTGATTTCATTCCCTGGTTTGAACACTCTGTTTGAAGGGGCGTGTCTGCTGTGAGACTTCAGTGTAAACGCCCTCTGCTGTGATTGGCTGACATGCTTGCATATGAAATATATGGCATTACATGTGGAACTATCTGGAAAACTTTTACTATTACAGCTATTATACATTTTTACTATTACAACTATCGGGATTAACGAATCGTGAGAAGTTTTTTAAGTATTTAGATCTATTTCAATCACATAAAAAATTGCAGTGAGCGTTGAGCAGATGACAGCCTGTTGATCCCGTGAAAAAAAGATCTTATCATTGCAACACAGTTTCTGCACTCACTAATGATTTCACCAATGCAAACATGAGGCATATAAATACAGTAAGAGCTTCGTTGTGCAGTGTAACAGCGTCATTTATTTCATAACGAGTTTTGGCAAGTGTCCAGATAAACTCGCGCTGTGTGATTGATTGACAGCTTGGACGATTGTAAAGGGATTGTTCTTTGATCGCTTTCTGTATATTAATCACAGTTTAAGTAAGATTATTTTCATCCTACTAAGAGAAACGATGTGGAGTTGATCGATACTTCCATATTAAATCACTACTTGTACTTACCGCTTGCTGGAATATAGTTGAAATTGCCCCCTTCGTCAGTATGAAACGCTGAGAGAAGCCTGCTTGATATTATCCCAGGTTAGAAAAACAGTCCGTGGTGAAATGGACAGAGCAAACTAACAACTTCGAATTAAACTTTTGCGGTATCCGATTATAGATAAACATCAACCGTCTGTTGACATTTCGCCATCAATACGCCTGTGTTCCTGTGGGCGGAGCTTAGTCTAAACACGGTTCTGGTGATGTCACTAATGAAGGAAGTAGAGGGGTGTAGTCCAATCGAGCCGTTTTTTGTAGTCAACTTCTGTTAAATAAAATATCTCGCTTGGCATTGAACTTTGAGCGTTAGCCTATAATTTTACAGATATTATTTATACTCTAACAACAACATTACACACTAACTAAACTTTGAAACATGGAATCGCATGCAACGGGACCTTTAAGGCAGTTCTGAAGGCGAAAGGGGGTCAAACACAGTATTAGTATGGTGTTCCTAATAATCCTTTAGGTGAGTGTATACACAAGTATGTGATCATAATTATAGTAATTGTAATTGAATTGTGTTCGGTTTTTAAAAAATACATTTTATGTTATAGGGAAGTAGTGTTCATCATTTAAATAATGCCCCCTCGATAATCATTTTCTTTTTTATGCTTTATCAGATGAGGTCACGAAGCGCCAATTTTTTTCAAACCAGCTGTCCCGAACTTCCAGTTCTGCATGACATTTGAAGCTTCAAACGTCATCAATCAAGCGGTACAGTGAGTGAAACAATAGTGCTTTGAAAACTGTCTTGGAGCATCGGAGCCCCGGATCAACCGTCCCATCACTAGCCTTTCCTACCCCAGAATTCATTGCGCACCAGTGACAACGCACAGCTTTTAACCCTCTGGAGTCTGAGCTGTTTTCTGGGCCCTGGAGGTGTTCTGACATGCTCTGACATTTGTGCTTTTTTCAGTTATTTATAAACATGTTAATGGCAAAGGTGTAAATTCACTCTATATAGCACAATCAGGGCTACCAAAATATCTGATCAACATGAATGTATATGTTTGAATTTTTAAGAGAATAATGTTTATGCGTGGTTATTGGAAAAAAGAAAAATGAAAGTTGCAGAAATAAGGCCACAAAACACATACTAAATATGTGGCAATAAGACTTTTGACTAATGGATGTGGTCGCCTATAGTTTTTTCTTCAAAATTATGTGAAAATAGTCTTGCTTTATCGTTCACATAAAACCATAAATTGATTTGAATTGATGTAAAACAGGTTTTGCTTGGAAAGCCAATATGCGAGGGGGGCGTGAACGAGGAGTGGTTTACACCTGAGAAATACAATGTCCCACCCACTCTGCATAATGATGAGCCATTCACTCAGGTGTGAAACTGACTGAGCCACAATGCAAGGACAAAAGATATATTTAGAAGAAGACTTATATTGACCATTTAAGATTTTGCTTACATCTATAAATATGTTTTGCTATTTTATTAAAAAGGTTACAACAATAATTACAATTTCAACAATATTTCAAGTGTACTCTTTCTTTGTAAAAAAAAAAAAGATTATAGGCCTACATTTTATCTATGTATTCATTACTTTGAATATAGCTTCTGGCAAAGATGAAGTTGACGATAGGCTATTGACTCGCGATCTTCGCAGTAGGCTAGTGAACGCACCGGAGAAATGCACATAGATATTAGGCTACATAGTTTTTTTGTTTTGGATGGTTTTGTTTAGAACCAGCTTTCTGTAAATATATTTCAAATTTTTTTAGACATGTGAGGCGAGTACGGTCTGGTTCATGATGATCTCCAGTTCAGACCTTATGTTGTGATTGCTAGCTAGCCTATATTTACTTTAAATCCAGGAAATTTGTTAATGAAAAAAATATTAAAATTAAGATACAATTGATACAAAACGAAATTCGTTTTAAAGAAAGGATTTGTACTTTCTGTTTTGAGGTCTCTGTGAATGTTTGAAAGTCTTTTAGTGCTTAGAGCGCTCGCGTCCATAATGGAGAACTGTCACGTAATATTGTTTTTTTCCTCATAAATGCGAACACGAAAAATAAAAGACAAAAGACTTTTAAGTAAAACTTACTCCGAAATTGTGTCCTCGGCGGAATTCGCTCTTCAATATGCTGCCGTTCGTCGTCTGAGTTACAATCTTCCTCTGAGGAAACAACCCGGTATCATGCATTCTTCCTCGCTGTCCAGAATCATCTGAATGGCGTCTTCATTACCGGAGAAGCGTGCCATGCTCAAAACGCGATGAACTATCAGTAAGTCTGATAGAAACTGTGTTTTTATGGCATTGATCGGGGGGCGTATGCGTTGCATACTAGATCTCCTAAACTATTTACATGTGAATCGCGCCGGGGGCGGGGCGGCCGCAGCTGATTATAAAGATAATGAGGCAGAAGGAAAAACGGTACCTCTCCTTGCTTTCAAACGGATTACATGAGTTGAAAACATTTGTTTTTTATATAAATTACTTCATTTAAAAGAAGAGATTTCAAGCTTCATAAAGACATAACTCACGTGTCTGTGTGAGAAGTGTTCGCTGAGTTATGATTCATTTTCGGACGTGTTTCAGAATGGACTACACGGACAGAGAGAAGGCAGAACTCGCTTCGTGTTTATTTTTCTTTATTTGGCAAAAAGCACCACACTTTGTTTTTATTGTGAGTATACACAAAAATAATACACATTTAACAGAATCGATTGATGTATGAAACTCCAATGGAAAATCAAAGTCAACAAAGAATTTATGAGTTTCTTTTACACTGATAAAAAAAAAAGCGAGCTGGTATCGCCGGCGATACCGTCGACCTCTGGGGGTTAAAGTCCGATTCCTTCGAAGGATGCAGCACTTCTGTTGTATCCTTCATTTCACGGGAAACAGAGGACACATTTGAAGGCAGGATTTGTAGAAGCCTTCGAATTGAAACAGCCTTTGTCGCACCACTTTGACACAATTGGCCTTCGAATGCGGCCTTCGAAGGATGCAGCCTCTGAATTGGGACACAGCTCGGGTTTTGTCTTATGCATTGAAGCGTTATGTCCGATAGCTCTTCCTTGTATGTTTTTTGCGAAGACATTACCTGGGTGAGCTAAGTGAATATCAATCATTTTATCTCTTGTTGTACAATATGTAGTTTTGTTCCACTAAATTAGGGTATGCAGAAGCAAACAATTATGGATGGTTTGTTAGGCCACTGGTCAGGCCTGATCTCGTTTCATCCCAGCAGTTGATCAGGCCTGATTTAGCTTTGCTGGTAGCTTTTATGGTTGTTTTAAACGGGACTGGATCGCGGGACATTTTATGTTTTTTTTTTTTGCTTTTTTTTTTTTATATATATATGCCCAGCCTTGTGTTTCCAGTCAACCTTCCATACTCTCTGCTTTGAAACACGTGAACTTTTCATTTGTATGAGGTTTATGTTTACTTTCGAATTCATTTGATTTGGAGTAATCTATGTTTTCTGGTAAATGTCTTCTATTTTATATATGATGTGATTTTTGTACTTTTTTGTGTGTTTTTTTGGGGTTTAGTCACGTAATTAGTTTCTTTAATTTGAATTATTCTGTGTAAAGAAGTTGGGGTTTTGTTGGGGTTCATGGAGTGTTTTTTGGCTATTAACATCTTTGAGTGAGAATGAATTGTGTTCTTCATTAAATTAGTTTTTCTGTTTCTGTTTTCTGTAGTCTTTTTTTGAGCAATTTTTTTTTTTTTGGTCACCCTTGCTTTAAGGAAGAGTCCTTAAGTTACACACACACACACAGACACACACACACACACACACACACACACACACATATATATATATATATATAAGATATTCAAATGAACAGCAAGCTCACATATTTAGAGGTACAAACAAACCAGTGTTATCAGAACACAAAACACAAAGATAAAGTTGGTTAAAATTGGTAAAACTCATATACCACAGCTGAAAAAGTGTTGCAATCATATTGCCTTGTTGGCAGAAACTGTGAAAAAAAGAGGTGTCATTTTGAACTGAGATATACATATCTCTACATCTAAAGCTGTTTGAAACTGGTACCATTCCAGATGAATGTATCATGAATGATACATCTACTATTTGAATACACATACATAAAGATTTATTAAATAACATTTAAACAGACAATAAAAAGAAAACATGGACAAAATAATTATTTGGATAAAATATGGTTTACATGTAAAACGTAAATGTTTATTTCCAGGCTTGTGCTGGAGAAAGTGTTCAAATATCCGTATAGGAAGTGGATGTACAGAGAGAAGCTGATGAAGATACTGACCCCAAACTCTCAAACTCAGCATCAGGGCAGAACCCTGTTACATTAAAACATGTGGTTATAATGTTCCTGGAAACAAAATAAACAGCAAAATGACAGCAGGCCTCGGATGTGTAAAACCACATGCGATGAGGAACCAACAGCTTCAGCAGAGCTAAAAACCTGCAGAAAATAGCAAAGAGAGTTAAACAAGCAACACAAACTCACAATTTATTCTCTGTTTAGGGACTGTAAGAAATTGTAGTCTGCTTCGACCCAGATTCCACTCCTAAATATATTTTAGAATGAGCTCGTCCCCAAAATGGCTTAATTATCATAGAGATTAAGGCAGTCAAGTTATATTGTTTCTTGACCATTTGGGATGATCACATCCTGAGCAAATTCATTCTGACGCCGGTAAACTCAAGGTGCTTTGTGTACCTTGCCACTGCTAAGCTGTAATAAACTTCATATTTAAGATCTTCGATGTCCACGTCATTTTTTCTTACAGGACAGAAAACATTCTAATTTACTTTCAGTTGTTGCTTCTGCCCAGTGTTTAAATAATTTTTTTGTGCAGGTTTTAATAATTTGATTTGATTTTGTTTTAGGGTTTAAAGTGTAAACTGCAGGTTAAATTTTTTCACGAAGATAATGCAATGTGTTTATTAAACATAAAGATAAGAACCGCCCACCATTGTTTTTTATACCAAAATGCTGAATATAATATGAAAAGTTGGCACTTTTAACAGTGGTTTTAACCGCTCCCGCTCCCTTCCACTAGATGGGGCGTGACGTCATAAGAGGACCTCACTAGTAGAGTTACCGGCATAGTCATAGCTATAGATGCTTTACATAACTACAGAAAAGTTGGATAAAATTATGGATAAAATAACTCAACTGTAAACATACTCGTGTGTGCTGACTTCAAGGGGACCGTGATCCTGCCTGAAATGAGAATAAGCTATTCGCAAAACAAACGGGTTCAGGCACGTCAGATCAGCCGGTCGCAGGTCGAGCTGTTCCACTAAACTAACGCGCTCACCTCACGGCAGCACATACTCTCCAGTGCTGATTCAACTGGGTGGCATAGCCCACACAAACACAGTGATGGGGACATCGATCTCTCTTTTTCTTTTCTGACAATAAACATGGCTAATTAAATCGTGAGAAATAGCGTGGATTGAGGAAGGGTATTACATGAGGCGTCGATGAGACTAGCGATTGGTGCCTGTGCAGTGTGTGCATCTCTACAGCTCTGATTTGGACTGACACCATGTAGTAAATAATGTCTTCAGTCGTTGTCCCTCCTTGCTATTCTACATGACGGCAAACTTTTGAAAAGACTGGCTTGTTCCCTTATATTATCCGGGTTAAGTTTGCACCAGGCTAGACTAGACTAGCTCTAACGTAGCTACTCACCAGGACACCTGGCCAACCCTCCACTCATTCTCCTCACACCAAGCATTAATAACTCTTTGAGTGCCATGGGTCCCCTCTCTCACGTCTGACCGGTTAAAAATTGTAGGGCTGTGGTCCATAAAGAATTTGATGGTTTCCCACATCCTCAGTCGTTCTCCAAATAGCCATAATAGCAGAGTATGGGATGCGAGTTCCTCCTATGACATCATCACCAGTTACTGAAAAAACACGCTACCTTTGAAGAAACCCCAATAAATGTTATTTTAACGCATTTTAAGACAGAAATAATGAAATATATACATATAGAGAACTTTAATTTACACATTAATTGGCTGTGGTGGTTAACCTGCAACTTACACTTCTCTCTGTGGTCAGATACAGTAGAGCTTTGTGATGCAGGGCTTAGTATCGCTTTTAGATGGGCATTAATTTTAATGGCTTGTTTTTCATTTGAATTACGAGTGGGTACTGCTCTGCAGACATTATTTGTAGTTTTCTACTCAGTATATTTTGGTGGAATTCTGCCTGCGGAGTCGCTATTATTGGGTGTTGGACCCATTATGAACTCTTGGTTTGTGAGCGGCCCCAGACCAATAGACTCTATAACTGATTCTCATTGGCTTTCTGAAATGTTATGTTATTAATAATAACCTTTATTTTATAAAGTGCCTTTAAAAGCAGCTTCTCAAAGCGCTGTACAAATAATAAACAATTGTTAAAAGCAACGAGTAACACATCAACAGGAAAATGCAAGTTTAAAAAAAATATGTCTTAAGTTGACCTTTGGCATAAGTCTAAGCTTCCCTAAATTCAAGAGGTAGAGAATTCCAAAGGACAGGTGCATAGAAAGAGAAAGCCCCGTCACCCATAGACTTTAAGCGAGTTTTAGGAACAACCAGCATGCTCGATTGTGAGGAGCGCAACCTGCGATTAGGAGTGTAGGGGTACAACAGTTCTGCTAGATAATTTGGAGCCAGGCCGTGCAAAGATGCGTATGTGAGCATCATAATCTTGAAATCGACTCGGAACCTGACTGGGAGCCAATGCAAAGATTCCCAAACCGGAGTGATATGGTTGCATATTCTGGACCCAGTTAAGATCCTGGCGGCAGAATTTTGTACATGTTGAAGCTTGTGTATTGTAGATTTAGAAACTCCGGCTAAAAGGTCGTTACAATAGTCTATCCGAGAGACGACGAAGGAATTTATCAGCTTTTCAGCTACAGGAAAAGTTAACACCGGCCGCAATATAGCGATGTTTCTAAGATTGAAGAAAGATGTTTTAACAGTACTCTGAATGAAAGAATCAAATGAAAGATTAGCATCAAAAATAACTCCAAGGTTCCTCATTTTACTCTGGATAAGAGGAACACCAATGAGAACAGAGCTAATCTCAGACCTATGGTCACCCATTGAGATGAACTGGGAACGGTCAGCAAAATAGGATCTAAACCACTTCAAAACTGTCCCCGACACACCAGACACTCTCTCAAGGAGTGTAAGCAATAGACTGTGATCAACTGTGTCATAACACAAAATCGACATGTTTCAAGGGTCTAATTTTATATTTTTGCTGCAAGATAAAAGTATTTCAAAGAAAAACTCCACAAATATTTTAAATCTATTGGCTGCTTTTTTTATAGACTTAAAAAAAAAATTGTTATTATTATTATTATTATTTTTTTTAATTTTTTTTTACATGTGCGCTGTGACATAAGTCAACCTACAAATGTAATTTAAATGAATAGAATAGTGGGTGAATATTAACACCCATGATAGTCAAACAATATGTTCAAGCTCTCTGTTTTTAATTATTCATAAATCTTTAATGTCAAATCCATTTCACATAGGCCTATAGTGTTTATGTCATGAAGAGGACATCATGTTGAGTAACACAAGAAACCGCACTAAACAGTGCATTACTGCCATCATCGGGTAGCTTGGCTCAGAAACATTTTCCTATTCCTCTTAACACTTTCTAACCACCCCCACTATATATATATATATATATATATATATATATATATATATATATATATATATATATATATATATATAGGCTATATATATAATATAAAAAAAATAAAAACCCACTGGTGCTGCACGATGTGTGTTCAGCTCCTCCAGTTTCCACCCCTTTAACTCACAATAATTCACTATATCCTTGTTTTCCTTCAGATATTCTTTCCTTTACCCACAGTAGATCATCATCTTATCCGTACTCTCTACCTCTCTTATACATTTCTCCTATATTCTTTTAATTAATCCTTTGTTATTCAGAAACTGAAACAACATTAAATTAAATATATATTCTTTAATGTTAACTCTTTTCCTTCATTCTTCCACATTTCTTCTCTTAGCACTTCTCTTTCTTCATCATAATCCTTACAATTTATAATCACGTTCTACCGTTTATTAGTATACTACTTTATTTTGTATTGCATATAAATGTCTCCCTTTAGTCTCATTATCCCAAATGTTGCCACTTTTTAATCACTTTCTCTTTCTCTAATTTGTAAGTCGCTTTGGATAAAAGCATCTGCTAAATGACTAAATGTAAATGTAAATGTTTTATGACTGATTTAATTTCTCTTACACTATGTGGTAGCTCAATTTCTATTTCGTCATCTACTGCTTGCTTAGTTAATTTATCTGCTTCTTCATTCCCTTTAATTCCCACATGGGCTGGAACCCACATAAACTGTTCCTCTATACTATATATATATATAGATTTTGACGGATTTCCATTACTATGTCTGGCCTTGATTATGACTTTTGGTTATCAATACTGACTATTGCTGAATATGAATCTGAACATATGACTGCATTTTGTATTTCTATTTCCTTAATTAGTTGTATTGCCAGCAGAATAGCCATCAGTTCACCTGTATTCCTTATTTCTGCACCCCATGACATATGCACACTACACACTACCGTTCAAAAGTTTGGGGTCAGTAAGATTTTTAATGTTTTTAAAAGAAGTCTCTTCTGCTCACCAAGGCTGCATTTATTTGATTAAAAATACAAACAAAAACAGTAATATTGTGAAATATTATTCCAATTTAAAACAGCTGTTTTCTATGTGAATATACAGTATGTAAGTGTAATGTATTCCTGTGATCAAAGCTGAATTTTCAGCATCATTACTCCAGTCTTCAGTGTCACATGATCCTTCAGAAATCATTCTAATGTGATGATTTGATGCTCAAGAAACATTTATGATTATTATCAATGTTGAAAATAAAACAGTTATTTACATTTTTATTTCATGATGCTATGATGAATAGAAAGTTCAAAAGAACAGCATTTATCTGAAATCTAAAGTTTTTGTAACATTAAACACTACCGTTCAAAAGTTTGGGGTCAGTAAGAATTTTAATTTTATTTTTTGGGGAAAGAAATAAAATAAATCAATACTTTTATTCATCAAGGATGAGGTAAGCTGATCAAAAGTTACAGTAAAGACATTTATAATGTTAGAAAATATTCTATTTTAAATAAATGCTGTTCTTTTAAACTTTATATTCATCAAAGAATTTTGCAAAAAAATTGTACACAACTGTTTTCAACATTGATAATAATAATGAATGTTTCTTGAGCATCAAATCATCATGTTAGAATGATTTCTGAAGGATCATGTGACACTGAAGACTGGAGTAATGATCAGAGCCGGACAGTAACGGAGTACATTTACTTGAGTACAGTACTTAAGTACAATTTTGAGGGATCTGTACTTTACTCGAGTATCATTTTTGGGGAGTACTCATGACTTTACTCAAGTACATTTGAGAGGCAAATATTGTACTCTTTACTCCACTACATTTCTATCCATAACTGTGAGTACCTGTTACTTCTTCTAAAAAAAAAAAAAAAAAGGAAAAAAGAAACATCTCGGAAACCCTCAATTTGTTGTTTCCCTCTCAAATGTGATTGGATTGTGCAGGCGACACTGATTGGGACAGCCTATCAGCAATCACCTTCAGCTTTCCGCCAAAGTCAACTCCATGGTGATATTTAGATAAGAGACGAAACCATGGACGAAACAATGGATGAAAATGCAGCAGGTCCATCCCGGGAGTATTTTTTTTCCCAGGATGGTAGGGGAAGACTCATGAATATTCATTAGGGAAGTCATCCCTGATTGGTCTTAACCCCAGTGACGGGTAGGTTTAGGGGCGAGGTTAGGGGGTAGGTCATCAGACCAATCAGGGATGACTTCCCTAATGAATATTCATGAGTCTTCCCCTACCATCCTGGGAAAAAAAATATCGCATCCCGAACCCGTGGCCCCACCTCGCCAGACTATTTCAATTTTCTGAACAAGTTAATGATAGTTTTCGCTTCAAGTGTTTGGTGTGTTTACCAATGTAAGCACTGTGGCAGTAGTAATGCAATATTTAGAAAATGTACTCAAGTACTTTTAAAAACAAGTACTTTAGTACTTTTACTTAAGTAGACATCTGACTGTAGTACTTTTACTTGTACTTGAGTAAAATTAAGGGGTATCTGTACTTTTACTCAAGTAATGAAGCTGTGTACTCTGTCCGCCTCTGGTAATGATGTTGAAAATTCAGCTTTGATCACAGAAATAAATTACAGTTTTAATTAAAATAAGTCTCTGATGTCCCCAGAGTATGTATGTTAAGTTTTAGCTCAAAATACCCAACAGATTTTTTACAGCATATTTCAATTGTCATTTTTTGGGGCTCAGAAAAACGCACCGTTTTAGTGTGTATCCCTTTAAATGCAAATTAACTGCTGCTGCCAGCCCAGGGGGCGGAGCCTCACAAGCTCGCGCTAAGAGCCAGGACAATCTCATCTGATAATATCAAAACAGAAACTCTCAGTAGTGGTGTTCATTTAGACTCGGAGTCGGACAATAATGCCCACAGCGCCAAAAAATATATGCTGTATGGAGATAGAACAGGTATAGTTTAGTTTAATTATGGTTATTTGTCATCTGCTTTTATCCACTATTAATACAAGCCTGCTGTAGTAGACCTCGCCCGAATGATGACCAAAATATACTCTGGAGTTCAATGAAGTTTATTGTACATCACACAAAAGATTAAGCGTTAGTTTTACTCCAGAGAATCACTGTAAGAGCAGCTAAATAAACACAGTATAAGAAGTGCACATTAAAGTCTTATCCATAAACTCTCTCTCTCTCTCTTTCCTTATCATCAACATACACAGCGAAGTACACAAAACACTGGTTAGAACTAAGAGTAAACAAAGATATACACACCTTTTCAGTGGGTGCTAAATAAACTGGTAAACCTTATATCCGTAAAACGACTCGATGAGCTGTGATAGTGCGCGCTCTCACTTTCATTTCTGCCGTGATCATTAACGTTAGGCCTGTCGCTCTGAAGACCGTAAGCTGGATCACGAACAGTACAGGGGCCTGTTTCAATAATGAGGTTCAACCAACTCTGAGTTAAAACTTGAACTCTGAGTTGACTTACCCTGAGATGGGAAACTCTGAGTTTTCGGTTACAGAACAGCTGAAATGAGTTAGTTCAATCAACTCTGAGTTGACCTACTCTGAGTTTAGCGCATGCACCACAACTATAAAAAGCCATTATCAATGGAGCGCAGATATTACGAGTCACCATGGCAACAGCGCCAAACAAAAAGAGGAATTACTGTTATACAGTGTTGGGTGTAATTAATAACCAAGTAATCTAAATATTGCGATTTAATTAAAGGGATAAATCTTAATTATTCTGTAATTTAAAATAAAATCTGATGTAATTACATTAAATAGGCTACTGCATAGACTATAGAGAACAATTCTGTATAAAACAATAGTGGATTTAACATACATTTTTAAAAGGTATATTTTTTATGCAACCTTCTCCCTCTACACACTTTGGTCAAATCAAGAATAGTTCATGCAATTGTATATTGTTTATTTGAAAGCATTAAAAGTGCAGTTTCTTGTCTCTCCTTGTATTGTTCAAGTGGTTGAGGTTGATATGGGATTTAGTAATTAGTAATAAGTAGACCAAAACTTTCTAAAGATAGTAAGTATTACATTAATCTAATTACACTGTTGAAGATAACATTGATAACTATTTTAGAGTAACTTACCCAACTGTTATAATATCAGAGGTGAAACTGGAAAAACAGTAGGCCTATGTTATTCAACCTAATTTTAATTTTCATGTGGAGCAATCCTTCAGGCATTAAAAGACCATGGCAGCAGCTGAAAATTAAATATAAAAACATAATTCAATCAGGTAAGGCTTGAGCATATCATGGGTGAAGGCTACCTGACTTTACAAACATTTGACATATTAAATAACTAAATAGCATCCAGTGTCTAGCAGTGCAGCAGCATTTACAGCTGAGGGAATTCCAGGAGGGACTTCAGAGCCAGTCACTCCCAAAGATCCAAGGGCCTTCATAAAATGTAAGAGGTTTACATATATGTGTTTTTTTTTAGATAGGCTATTTTTGATATTTCCATTTATTTTACTTTGAGGTTGGGTTTTTTGTTGGTCCTAACAGATTCTGATGGTAATATCTGTATTTTGGAGCCTCCTGTCCCAACAGAACCCCAGGCAGTTGTAAGTCGCCTACTCAATACACCAGAAATTAAATAGTGTTATAAAGTGCACTCGACCAAATGCTCATCTTCACAGGACGATGAGGATAAATAGTTTCTGCTGCCACAGAGAGGCCTACAGAGGTAATGTTAATATTATGTGTCTACACATCAAACAATCTACCCATTTAGATTTTTTCAAATTTTTATGTGGATAATCTAAGTTTAAATCTAAGTATAAACGGGTATTCTTATCTCTCCCCGCGCCCCCAGAGTGTGGAAGAACAGCAGGAGGACGGTCCATCAACTTCTGTTGCACAGATGAACACATTTCAGTGATTTCCAGTAAATGTCACAGTTTAATTCTGTAGAATTTGTTTAGAACTACATAATATAACTCTAATCTACTACTGTATTTTCAGTTGCCAGTTAAGGAGTTATATAGACTTCATCTTATAAAAAAAGAAAGAAAAAAACAGTAAAAATAGCAATATTTTATTTATTAATAAAATATTAATTTTATTAATAAAAATTTACTGAAAGAATGAATGAGGTGTTTAAACACCGCTTCCCCTTTAAAAAAGGGGAGGAGACCGATAGAAACTCTGGGTTTACCGAAGAAAACCTGCTCCCGACCAGGTTAGGTTCACAGAGTAAGTTACCATGGTAACTGACTCTGAGTATAAGTTACCTCTCTTTCTGAAACAGGCTTGACTTACTCTGCTTTCTCAGGTTTAACATACCTCCTATTCTGAAACAGAAAACTCAGAGTTTCCCTCATTTCAGGGTTAACATACTCAGAGTTTTCTCTTAACCTCCTTTCTGAAACAGGCCCCTGATCCATCCTCGAGTAACAACGAGAGTAAATGAAGACTGATATGTTCATTCTTACATCCAACAACAAAACACCTCAATCGCTTAGGAGACATTCTTGTCTACAGCTGCTCCGGCGTTAGAACAATGGCGGACTCTGTGTCCAGCTCACTCAGGGCGGGTCTATGCTCAAACTGCAGTGTCACTCAACCATCGTGGGAGGGGCCTGTGCAAAGTGATGTCACATTGCCCCGAATCTGAGAACAGCTCATTCTGAGACAGTGCTTATGATTTATGGGGATTATAAAAAAAGCACTTGATGGATTTTTATTATTATAGGCTGGTTGTGTACACACACTGCCAACACACATTTATGTTCAAACACCATGTAAAAGTGAAATTTGCATAATAGGTGCCCTTTAAAATATATTAAAATAGAAAACAGTCATTTTAAATTGTCATAATATTTCACAATATTACTGTTTATATATATATATATTATATATATAAACAGCCGGCAGCAGCAGTTAATTTGCATTTAAAGGGATACACACTAAAACAGGGCGTTTTTCTGAGCCCCAAAAAATGACAATTGAAATATGCTGTAAAAAATCTGTTGGGTATTTTGAGCTAAAACTTAACATACATACTCTGGGGACATCAGAGACTTATTTTAATTAAAACTGTAATTTATTCCTGTGATCAAAGCTGAATTTTCATCATCATTACTCCAGTCTTCAGTGTCACATGATCCTTCAGAAATATATGTTATATATATATTGTTTTTTTAATCAAATAAATGCAGCCTTGGTGAGCAGAAGATACTTCTTTTAAAAACATTAAAAAATCTTACTGACCCCAAACTTTTGAACGGTAGTGTATATATTATGTAACTTATGTTGCCTTAATCAAAAATGTTCATTAACTTCAGCATTACGCAATATATTTCACTAGTATCCAGACACATTCCTAGGAATTTAATTGATGTCACTCGTGCCATTTCTTTGTTGTATATTCTTAACTTCCATTCATTATCTACTTTCTTGTTAGAAAATATCATAGTTTGTGACTTATCCACAGAAAACTTAAATCCCCAATTGTATGACCATTCAACTCATCCACAGCCTTCTGCATTTTCCCCATAATATACTTATTGTTTCTTCCTCTGAACCACAAAGCCCCATCATCTGCAAACAATGATCTTCCAATACACCTTATTAAAATGATCATTTATCATTATTATAAAAAGCACTGGACTTATTACACTTCCCTGAGGAGGGCCATTTTCTATTATTCCTTGAGATGATATAGAGTCTCCTATTCTCACTCTTATTGTTCTTTGCTTAAGGAAGTCATTAATCCAATTAATCATTCTTCCTCCTATCCACATCTTCTCCAGTTTTATCATCAGGCCCTCTCTCCATAACATGTCATATGCTTTTTCTATATCAAAAAATACTTCTATTACTGATTCTTTATTTGATAGAGCTTTCTTTATTTCCGCTTCCAAACATAACCGGGTCCATAGTTCTTCTTCTTACCCTAAATCCACTTTGATAAGGTGAGAATTTTCCTTCTTTTTCCAAAAAATACACTAATCTGTCCGTTATCATTCTGTCCATCACTTTGCCTACATGAGATGTAAGGGCTATTGGTCTAAAATTAGCCAGCTTACTTGGATCCTTCCCTGGTTTCCTTATTGGTTTCACCAGTGCCTCTTTCTAACTTTGTGGTAGTACCCCTCATTTCCCAGATTTTATTATAGAACTCTAACATTACGTTCAACGATTCCTCGCTTAACCCTCTATTGCATAGCGTTGCCATATGGCAACAATTACTTTATCTTAATTTTTTTTAAAAGCTGTGATATAAAATCTATGTTTTTACAGTTAGTTGTGAAAAGGGGGCTTTAACTTTTAAGAAAATACAATTTATGACCAATTTATGAACACATGACCAGGATATCCTGTTTGCCAGTCCTTTTTGCTCATGGACATTGACATGCAAACATCACTGTCTGGGGCTCCTGAAGATAGCCTTTTATTCAGAATTTTGGAAAATTTTCATCAAATAAAAAAATTAAATCAGTATCTGGGGTAAGTAAACTTTAATTTTTTAACATTAAATTCAGTTTTGATTTTATAAGTTTTTTGTAATATGCTAAAATACATTTGTTGCCATATGGCAACTATATGCAAATATGGAAACGTCCTGGTGCATTCAACCTAATGGAGTCCCATTGACTTACATAGCATGAAACTACTCTGAGACTATGTTTACAACTTTTGCTTATATTTTAAAGGTAAAAACATTAGACCTTCACAAGCTGTTGTGGTGGGGAAAAATAAAAGAGGGCCCCAAAGCTTTGTCCCGCCAGATCCTGTCCGCAGAGACCGCACAGACCACTGGCCCTTGCATGCATCTGAGAAGGGCAGATGCAAAATGCCAGGATGCAAGGGCATTGTGAGAAGCAAGTGCTCCAAGTGTTTAGTTTTCCTCTGCTTCACTGACTTTCACAAGTCATGAAGAGAATTAAATGAAATGAAACAGCAAAAAAATGACTGAATGAAATGAAACGAATGAATAGTGTATTTCAGTGAGACAGGTTCCAGGTTCCTGGTTATTATTACCAGACATTTCAGATAACTGTTGAAATTATATAATGTTTTTACTGTATAAATGTTTGTTTAAACATTTCACTAAGTATGAGATGGATTTGTTGAGTCTTGTTTTAAATAAAATTAGTTTTTTTTAATTTTTGTTTTGATTTTATGGTACTTTCCACGATTGCATATTGTTGCCATATGGCAACAATTTACCAATGACCCCCCTTTAAACTTTTTTTTAGATTTTTTTTATATATATCTGTTATTTAGCTCATGTTAAGTAATAAAAACATGCAAAACATTTTTTACCATGTCTAAGTAATATATCATGCAATAGAGGGTTAACTGCTTAATCATATAATAGCTGATTTCATCTTGACCAGGAGCAGTTTCTCTCATTCTCCTCACTGCTCGTTTTAGTTCCGTCATTCCAAATGGGACATCCATTATATCATCTCTTCCAATGTCATTTGCTTACATGGATTGTAAAAATGAATTATTACTACACTCTTGTCTTCCTTCCATACCTCAACCACCACATATATTTCACTTCCTTTCCCCACCATTCTATACTGTATTCCTGAATTAATAAAAGTAACACACCCATGTAACGACTGGGACAAATCAGACACAAGTATTTGTTATAGTTCAACAAATAATATTTAAAACTCTGGGATCTGTGGTCCCATCCCCCCAACAAGGGCAAGAAGGTCTTGGTTGCATGACCACGATCAGATAAGTTGGTTTTATTGCTGTTAAAAATGTGCTCACATGGTCAAGGGCACAATGGGGAAGACACAAACAGCCTTTAATACAGACTTTGCTGCATTAATCATAGGTGAACTGATCTATAAATGAACATGCATCCCAGAAACCGTGTGAATGATTTACTGTCTTGTGTACTATTATGTATTTGATACTTCGGTATGTATTTTATTATACAACCAACAGTCAATGTAACCCCATCTGTGTCATGTCTCCTATCAAATTAATCCATTTAATGACTCACACTTTAGTGTACATCACCTTCTCTTAGAATGGTGTGTGTTTTTTATATCTAGCTGAGCATTAATGGACACAAACGGGAAGGCAGATGTCTAACCACACTTGAGATAGCATCATAAATCCTCCCCACAGAGGAATCTCCCGCTTGGAAATTCCCCCTTTCTTATTGGTTGAGCCAGTCCTGAAAGGGTGGAACTTTCTCAGGCTTTAAATGGTCGCTGCACAAGCTCTTCTTAAATCCTGTAAGCAGAAACAATGAGACAGAAACTTTAGCTTGCGTTCAGCTCAACTGCAGTATTTATTCTGCTTCAACAAAGGAAAAATAATAATATTCGACTCCTTGAGGTAATAAAGAAAATGCTTGTTGTAGCATCAGGTATTTCACAGTACTTTCAAGTATGTAAGATATCACCATATCTTCAGAAAATACCAAAGTAGTGATAACATATGTGAATACATAATAACGGAAGCACAGTAAAATAAACCATATCCATGTCCATACTTTTCAGTGTGCTTCATTTGACGTGAATTACATATTGACCAGTCGAACAACAAAAAATAACTTGTTCTCATTTGGTTATTGTAACAAACATTTTCCAAAGTTCGACAGTTCCATCACATTACACAAATTACTACATTTCCATCACTTTTAAAGTTAACTACAATGCTTAGGCTACACACACAGAAAAAACGTTTAACATTATGTGTTATACACACATTAGCACTGAATGCATTTTCAGATAAGTTAACAACACAAAACAAGACCATTAGCGTTTCTATTATAGCCTACTGTGGGTTACCTGTTTGCAACAGGTCCGCTAGCCTAGCATGGCAGTGATAGCTGAACATCACTATTTCACACATGACGGCAACACTACTCAACTCTAAACATTGCACGTACTCACTAAGGATTCACAACACTCTTATCTCTTATACTGGGATACATGCATGCAGTTTTGAGGAACAGTAACTCACCTGTATGCAGAAACAATGAGACAGAAACTTTATTTTAGCAATAAATGGTAGTATAATTAACTGTACTAACTCGATTACTTTTTTTTTTTTATCTCTTATGCCTAACTGTGAACAGTTTTCTAACTAACTTTACCCTTTAGGCCTACATACTTCTGAAGTTAGACCATCTAATCATTTCCCATGTTGGCCTTTAACTCTCACTATTATCTGTATATTTTCTGTTCTTCATTCAGCCTGCACTGAACAATTTATGACCTCTGCCATGAATAACACAAAACTCGTTTTACTTAGGCTACTATCATTGTGTCATCTGATATATTGCTTCTCTTTTTCTCATTTCTGATTTGGTCTCTCCATTCCTCCTTCTCACTCTCTTTCTCTTTCCTTGAGTCCACTTTATTAACTGCTTCTGAATATTTCCATCTCTTTTCTTTTATATTTCAATTGCCCTCTTTCTAACTTCACATCAGAAACGCGGAAAACAGGGTGGCTGTGCTGTTAGGCTTAAGTCCTACCTGGCTCTGCGGTCTGGTGTGCGGCCTTTGGGACGTCGGGGGAGGTGTTCTGCCGGCGACTACCTTGTCCGCTGGCGTTCCCTGAATCTGGGTGGAGTGCTCCCCTGGTCCCAGCCACGGTGACCTCTGGTGTGTATGGTTCTCCCCGTATCTGCCGTCGAGGAGTGTGCTTCAGCCATCTTCACACTTTTCCTCAGGTGCGGCAGTCGGAGGAGCTGACAGACAGTCCGCTTCGGTTCAGGCTGGGTCTACTCAATTTGATATCGGTGGTAAATAAGACTTTATTATAAATGACTTTTTTACTTTGTGTGAATTGGACTGCTTATTTATTACAGAAACCTGGCTCACCGTCGGTGATTCAAGCCCTCTGTCGGAACTTTTACCTTCAAACTGTTTGTTTTTAAATTCGCCTTGTTTAACTGGCAGGGGTGGCGGATTACTCTCTATTAAAGACACATTCTCATACCACCAAATAGTAGGCTACAAAATGACTACAGAAGTTTTGAGCTGCAACTTTTTGTATTTGAACTGAATAGTTCACTATTGATTGCCTTGTTATATCGCCCTAAACACAACACAGACTTTTTAAACGAGTTTGCAGATTTTTTTGGGTGAATTTGTAGCCTACCAAAGTAGGCTATGATAAATTGTTAATTTTTCATTGTTAATGCCTTTGACTTAGATCAGCATGTAAATGTTCCTACCCATCAGGGTGGACATACTCTTGATCTTGTGTTATCATATGGTATTTTTTTGTATGATCTGGAGATAGTGGACAATGGGTTTTCTGATCATAAATGTGTTATATTTTCTATTCCTACATCATCAAACTCTTTGCAAATTAAAAGGCTAGTCCGTAAATCCCGATTAATTAACTCTGATACTAGTACAGTTTTCTCATCAGCTTTTTGCGATACTATGCAAGCTATGGATGCAAACCAGTATAAATTAAGTGCAGAGGAGCTTTTGTGTGAGTTCAGTTTTACATGTGTGAATGTTCTAAACATAGTAGCTCCCAGCTCCCGTAAAGACCTTAAAACCTAAGCCAAGAGTTGACCCGTGGATTGATGATAACATGCGCTCCTTGAGGCAGTCCTGCAGAAGAGCAGAGCGAAGATGGAAGAAGGATAAGCTTCATGTCTCTTTTGAAATATTAAGTGATTCATTGTTAAAATACCAAAAGGCCTTTAAGCAATTCGAACCTATTTCTCTCTCCCGTCTCCAAGAAATAGTGGGTCAGTTAAAGCCGTCAAGCTCCTCTATGGATGCCATCCCTCCAATTCTCTTGAAACAAGTTTTTGATGCCGTGGGGCCTTATCTTTTAAACATCATAAATCGATGTCTGGAAACCTCCATGGTACCAGAAGCATTAAAACATGCTATAATTCGGCCGTTTTTAAAGAAACCAAACCTAGACTTAAATGTTATGGCCAATTTCAGACCTGTTTCAAATTTGCCTTTTGTTTCTAAGATTTTAGAGAAGACAGTGTTGCAACAATTGCAGAGTTTCCTGGATAAGGAATTTGAGCTTTTTCAATCAGGTTTTAAAAAAATATCACTCGACAGAGACTGCACTCCTGAAAATTCTAAATGATGTGTTAATAGCTGCCGATTCTGGGGTTTACCGTACTTGTATTGCTAGATCTGAGTGCGGCTTTTGATACGGTAGATCATTCTATTCTTCCTGCTCGCCTGGAGCATTGGGATGGTATCAAAGGAGCTGCCCTAGAATGGTTTAATTCTTATCTGTCAAAAAGGAAGTTTAGTGTTAATATTGGGGAATATTCGTCGGAGGCTGCTGTTCTGTCTTGTGGTGTTCCTCGGGGATCCATTTTAGCTCCCATTCTTTTTACGTTATATATGCTTCCATTAGGGTCTATTTTCAAGAAACATGGGTTGTCGTTCCACTGCTATGCGGACGACACTCAAGTTTATTTACCACTTAAACCAAATATTGATGGACTGGAAACACTTAGGGCCTGCCTATCTGATGTGAAAGCTTGGTTATCTTTGCATTTTCTCAATTTTAATGAAAATAAAACTAAAATTAGTTTTTGGCTCATCAGATTATTTTAGTCAAATAACCCTAGGTAATTTAACATTTTCTGCAAAGCCTGATAGTCATGATAGTCTGAAATTTGACAAGCAGATAAGTTCAGTGGTCAAATCCTGCTTTTTCCAGCTCCGTCTTTTAGCCAAAGTAAAACCTGTTTTATCTTTTAATAACTTTGAAAGATTAATTCATGCATTTTTAACATCGAGGTGTGGTGTCAAACAACTTTCTAAATCTGAATAAGACAATTATTTATTCCCTTGCAAGGAGAGGTCAGCAGTCATACAGTCATTACAAAGTGCCTGCAGAGTGTGACAACGAGTGGGGGGTATCCTTCATTCTTTATAGTTGTTCCTCCCCCAAGGTTGTTTTCCCGAGGCTACATCAAGATACATCTGAGCCATAACTAACATAATATGTTATATGTATTGTTTAGATTTGTCTATCATATTTAATCATATTACACTCTTGAATGGAGACTCTCTGTCTCGGTCATACATTCAATCACATTAACTTTTGTCAGGTCATATACAAGGACATACACATTTGTATATTCATAAGGGTATGTATCAACACTACATTCATCTGATTATCATCATATTTCTAAGGTTCTATGGATATAAGAAAATGCAAACATATAGAACATATTAAATTTTTTCCACAGAGGTTAGACTATTGCAATTCACTGTATTACGGGATCAGCCAAGCAGCTTTATCCCGGTTACAGATGGTACAAAACGCGGCAGCAAGACTTCTGACATGTAGGCCTACTATAAAACGGGACCATATTACTCCAGTGCTATGTTATTTGCACTGGTTGCCTGTACGATATTGTGTTGATTTTAAAATTCTTCTTTTGGTATTTAAATCCTTACATGGTTTGGCCCCTCCTTACCTTTCGGATCTACTGACAGAACATCTTCCAGTTATGTTTCTCCGGTCGTCTAATCAGAAATTATTACGTATTCCGAAATCAAAGTTGAAAAGTAGGGGTGACCACCTGTTTTCAGCGGCTGCTCCCACACTGTGGAATGCGTTACCTTTTAGTTTTAGATTTGCTCCATCCGTGGCTGTTTTTAAATCTAGGCTAAAAACTAATTTTTTTGAATTAGCATATGGTCAAGGATGAAATGTATTGCATTGTGTTTTGTTTGTGTGTTTGTATTGCCTCTTGTATTGATGTAAAGCACACTGGTCATTATTTGGCTGAAATACAACTATTTGAAAATCTGGAATCTGAGAGTGCAAAAAAATCTAAACATTGAGAAAATCTCCTTTAAAGTTGTCCATTTATGTTGGCGATTGTGCTGCATTCACACACAAAAATAAACGTTTTATATATTTACGATAGGAAATTTACTAAATATCTTCATGGAACATGATCTTTACTTAATATCCTAATGATATTTGGCATAAAAGAAAAATGTATAATTTTGAGCCATACAATGTATTGTTGGCTATTGCCACAAATATACCCGTGCGACTCGTTCCAGGACCACATATGACCATATCTCTGGCAGTTATAACAAATCTTTGGAGCATGCACATATGCTCTCACCTGAAAGCTAACATATCCAACCATCGCTCTACTTGGTAACACTCCTCTTTCAAAGTGTGACATTACAGACAGACTTTCTTCCTTATTACCTTCCCTATTCCTTTGCAATCGCTTTGCTTCAATTACATTTCCTCCGTTTATATTCCTCCTCAGCTCTGTCATTGTTACATCCAATAGGACCCCTGTAATTACTCCACATATCCATGTTTTTCACCTGTTTGCTTACAACTTGAAATCACTTGTTTACAACCTTCATTTTCATCACTTTATCCTTCTGTTCCTCATTTTCACATATTACCATCAATGCTCCATCCTGAAGTACTCTTGCACACTTAATCTCTCCTGTTTGTTTTCTCAACTCATTTGTTAAAGGGACAATGTGTAGTTTTTTTTTAGGTATTTTATTATCTAAAATCAATATTTTTATTCTTAAATATGTCCTCAATGGTGTACAAATACCTCTGCCAATGATCTGACTTATCCTCGTAAGCGAAGAATTTATTATCTTTATATACATGGGACGGGTAGGTCCACGGACGCTTCCATGTAGTTCCGCCATCTTGAAAAACTATAATAGCAGAGAGGGACAACAAGTACTAGGCCAACGTGTTTCCACAACGCGTTTTCGTTCAGAGCCAGCGTCACGTTACTGAAACCAGCAGAAACGGAGGAGCAGAGCAGTGAGAGGCGCTTGTCACTGCCCCGGCAAGTTTAAAATGCTGCACTGTACGGTTAGTCACAGGATAAGGAGTCCTCGTCGTCGAAAAAGTCCAAAGTAGACCGTAAAAACGAAACGTGACCGGAGATTACAAAAACAAGGGTTAATGTCGGGATAGCTTTTTCCAGGTGGAAAGAGCTAATGCAGGAGAAAGCTTTCAAAAGAGAAGTGAAGTTGCCTGCTTTCTTCTCGACAGGTACAGTAAGTCAATGTTACGGTCTTAATTACAAGCTTTTTTTCATTGCTTGGTTGTGTACTTTATTATATAGACAGACAGTAGAACTCGATGAAGTGCTATTAAAAGACATCCTGTCATAGCTTTATGGTACGTAACGGCTACCGTAGATGCAGCACGCATTTGAAAAAAACGAGGCACTGGAGAGCAATATTCGTTTGAATGCAAAATACAATTTCACCACTAGATGGGAGAAATTCGTAATTCGACATTCGATGTAGGGAAATTATGTAATTTATCATGTCATTTTTGCTCCTATTCTATAAAAAACGTTGTATTCTTTTTGCTGGTGGGATTTTCTCTGAGATTTATCTGAGATCCTCCGGCTGTGATTAAAGCATATTCGAAGGCATTGTCTGAAGTCTGTCGGTTATTATTGTGCAGCAAGTTATGTAGCGAAACACTAGAGATCTTACTTCTATTCCCAAGTGATAGTGTTTGAACGGACCGAGACGTCGTTCGACTCTTTGTGAGACTCTTAGGCGGGGTTAGATTGCAGTCAGGTAACTATAATTCTTAGGCATTTTATGCGGTCAGATACTTAGGCGTCAACCCGCACGGTCAGAGGAGAACTCAACTGAGTATAATATTTGCAGGTGTTAGGGACACTCGGTTCAACCTAAGTCAGGAAAAAAATCTACCACACAATACATGACCACTTTCAAGGCCCAGAAAGGTAGTAAAGACATTGTTAAAATAGTCCATGTGACTCCAGTGGTTCAACCTTAATGTTATGAAGCGACGAGAGCGTCTCTAAACACAGTGCAGCGCTTCCAGGTTCAACGGGTTCTGGAACGACATGATGGTGATTTCATTTTTTTTTTTTTGGACTGAATTAATCCTTTAAAGAGTGTTGATGTTACATTAAATAAACCAGTGGGCAACTCTGGCCGTCGAGATACACTTTAATGAAGATCTTCAGGATTACTAGAAATATACAGGCATTTGAGTTCGATCAGGTTTCTAACAATTGTTCAAAAGAGCAAATCCAAATAAGTTAAAATCCACACTTATTTATTTAGTAATTTGTTTATACAGAACATTTGATACAGAATAAAACTGGCATGTTTACTAATTACTGAGATGAGTGATCTAGAACAAGCAACATGATATCATTGTCAAGCAATTGGAAGAACATACACAACAACACACACACACACACACACAATTTGTTTAAATCTTTTTTTTTTTTTTTACAAGTTTATGGTTATGACAAATATAGTTTTCACGTTTATAAACACAACACAATTTTTATAACGAAATCAATACATTGGAGGAATGCCCCAATAATGAGTTCCTGATTTTTATATTTATAATGATATAGGCAAGCAATAAGAGTAAAGAGCAAGAGTGCTGTTTTTCCTGGAAAAGCATATTGCAAATCTGATATTGTTATAGAAAAGTTTAATAAACAAGTTAGTATGAAGTAAATTACATTTCAGACACACTGTCTTTTTTTGCTAAATGAAAATAGTTTTAAACAAAGCCACATGAGAACAGTTGCTCGTAATGAAAGAATCTCTGAACGAATGATTTTAATTAGGGCTGCACGATTAATCGCTTGAAACCGCACCTGATTTGGCAAAGGCTGCGATTATTTTATGCAGAATCGGTAGTAAATGCTCCATCAGAACGCCAGAGGGCGTCACACACTCACTCACACACACACACGCACACACACACACACACACACACACGCACGCACACACACACACACACACACACACACACACACACACACACACACACACACACACACACACACACACACACACACACACACACACACACAAGAGGTTCATAAATGCTTCTCATCTTTGGAAAGATGTTTGATGTGTGTTGCTTTTTCAAATGCAGTTATAAGTGACTCAAACTCACAGTGTTTACAGAGCCGTACATCAGTGACAAGCTGCGCATAAAGAAATAATCACAGCCTTTGCGATTTCAAAATCGCAATAAGCCAAACCAGTTTAAGTGCGATTTAATGTAAATTGCTATTAATTGTGCAGCCCTAATTTGAATGAGGTTCAATGACTCACTCATTGACAGTGATTTGTCGCCGCCTACTGGAGGATCTCCACTGCACTCTGGAGAACAAGGGTATGAACAACGTGCTAAAAACAGAAACGATTTTCTTTGTATAGATGACAACGTTATCAAAATGATCCCTGTTCACACAAACCCGTAAAAAACGACTAATAATGCTGTATATCGCATAACAGACAAGTAGTTGGCGATGCGACTTTGTAAATAAAGACTACGGGACTGTGCACACACATTATTTTACATTCTTATCACAAATGACAATCTATCATGTTTTTGTCCGATTTCCATTCTAAGGATGTTAATCTTGATAATACTGTATCATTACTTTGTCTTCTGGATAAATTTCACCTTCACAAAGCCAGAAACATTCACTGTAATCCCAATCTTAGAATGTTCTCCTCTGATATAAAGTCAATTTTACATCCTTTAAGAAAATGCCAAAACCTTTGAACACAAGGGCTTCGAAAACATATATCATCCTTGAGTCTGTTGTAAGGAACCTTTCATTTAAAAAAAGCCTATAGACTAAACACGCAATAGCCTACGCATGTGCATGATGTCACAGTTTTCAGATTTGATAAGGGTCTCGTTTTCAAAAACTTGCAGTTTGAAACACGTTTTTAAAAGTTTGCGTTTTTCAGGCCCCACAAACGCCAGTCGTGTAAATGAACACCCAAAACGAATAAAAAGTATTTCGTCAGGTTTGTTTTTGCCTGTAAAAATACCTCAATAGCCATTGTTTGTATCACAAATACATTCCACAATAAATTACAATAGCATGAATCACTATGTTCTGTCAAAAATACAGGCCTACTGTAAGCTCTATCTATTAAAACGAGTGTTCTCTGGGAATGTTTGTTGTGATTGGTGGTGTTGATGATATTATTTCTTTATTCTATATACTATTTTATATATATTACCCCCGCCCGCCGCCCCTCGCCCCTCGCCCCTCGCATCCCCGCAATTATATTACACATTTAAAGTCTATAAAAGAAGAACCAACTACAGTATTTTCAAACCATATGTTGACAGAAATAACAGTACGAGTCTTTTTAAACTGGTTAATATCAGATTGAAGTTTCTTCCTCTGCTACGGTGAACTGACTTTGGTCTTCAGCAGTTGAAACTGTGAAATACACAAAAAATATTTTCAGTATTTAAACGAACATGTCTTATGTTATTAGATTCTTTTCACTTTTTTATTTTAGAGAGCGAGAGAGAGAGAGAGAGAGAGAGAAAGTGAGTGAGTGAGTGAGTGTGTGTGTGTGTGTCAGACAGAAGTTTTACCTCTCGCTCTGTAACATTTGTAAAGCAGCACGACTGTCGCTAGCAGATACGGAGAAACTGCCAGAAGAGAACTGAGGATTTTGAGGACAGAAATCTGACCTGAACGTGACGCTGAAAAACAGAAACACAAGAACATTATTGAGCAACAAAGTTTTGTGAGTGAATATAAAAGCTTTGCAATATTTTTCCTGTCTTTTATTATTCCACCACCATTTCCCTTTCAGAGCTCTGTATTAAAGGAATAGTTCATTTTAAAAATAATATTCTGCTAAAATTGACTGACCTTCATTTTGTTCAAACCTGTTTGAATTTCTTTCTTGTGTGGAACATAAAATATATTTTGAAGGATTCTTTCATTTTCATTGTATGGACAAAAACACAGATACATTTTTCCAAATAACTTGTTTTATGTTCCAAGAAAGTTAATGTTTCAGGGGTGAGAAAATAAATCATTCTCTTCAGAACAAAAATGTATGTTTGACACTGACCGCATATGAGCACAATCAGCCCTGACAAAAAGTTGCAAAACGTTTTTTAAATGGAAACGGTGGTGTGTTGAACACCCTGTTCTGATGACGCAAGAGTTGCAACTACGGCAGCTGAGAAGGCCATTGTGTTCTTTTTGAAGAATTTTCAGTGCCTGATGAAATCGGTATAAATATGTTTAATACTGCAAAATACACTCAATGATACAGTCACTGCCCTTGATGCCCAGAATAAAAGAGAACATCCCAATCGATTGAAGGGATTTGTGGAAACTGTGGTTCCTAATTATTGTGATCCAACATTTGCCTCGCATTTCAGGATGAAAAGACAAACATGTCTTCTAATATCTTCAATTGTTGCGTATACCGAGCTGCAGGACACACCCACCAAACAAGAGAAAACGTATCTCAAACCCCGTTGCACACCGAAACATGTCGTTCAACCCGGAAACTGTAGGAAAACATTGCGCACCGGTTTGAGCTTGAACAATGTGATCTGTGATCAAGGCCAAACTTATCATTGAGCTTGACTGGACTGCAGCCCATATACCCTGCCAGTTTATGTTTGTTTGATTTGTATACGAGCCAGTACGAGCGAGGGCTACAAACGGGCCAGCCGGGGCTAATAGTTTCCGACTGCGATCTTAGAGGCCATAATCAAACTGCATTAACTGGTAATTATAATAATGAGCAGACGTGATTCAATAAGTTTATCCTTCTTCTGATTAATTTGTGATCGTGACTCACTCATTTGTCGCCACCTACTGGTGGGTGTAATTTAATAATTTCATAGTAGCCTACTACAGTTATTTCATTTTTCCAATAATTTTAATATTTATACATTTTAAAAAAAAGTGTTATATTTAAATTATTAATCTCTTAATATAATTTATGCAAAATCCATCTATGGATTTTGTTGATAGTCATTTAATTAGATTGTACCCATACATTGTATATATATATATATATTTTTATTTTATTTAATTTATTAAATTTATTGAATTTAAGAATCTAACATAAGAGGAGGATGCAGATATGATAATACATTTTTATAATACTATCTCCGGCTTTATTGCTCTGTTATTTCAGGGTTTTGATCTTCTCTCAACAGAGAAAGAGCACATCCTGTATTTTATTGTATTATATAACGACTATGTAATATTACATCTAAACTTTGGCTATGCTAGGCATGTTGCATCTTAATTGTTCTAAGAAACTCAAGCATATGCTGTTCTAGTTGAGGTCATTTGTAGGAGAGTTTGGAGAGTTTCGGGTCCCCTAAGTCCTGCCCTGTCTGTGATACTGTATTTTGTGCCGGTTAAGAAATAACGGTGGGATTTTTTCATTTTTTTTATATAAAAAATAATACATTTCCACATAGACTAATCTATTTATATGAATATAATGTGCATTTACTGTTGGTGTATAATGATTGTATAACATAGCTGTGTAATAAACGTATTGGGTTTACATAAATCGGGCTATAAAATGTGTGTGAATCAATTATTTGGTCATAATATGCATAAGGGGCAATATTAATATTATGAAAGTGGCTGGGTTTAAACCAAGAGTTTATATATCTGTCAAAATATTGCACCATGATTCGAACCGCTTCCTGAACCAGTCATCAATGATGTCATTGGTCTAAAGCGACACAAGCCTCGATACGAGCTTCACTGAAAGCTCCCGGGATTTCTCGACACACACTCCGAAGCCTCGGCACAGAACGTAACATCACTAATAAATACTGTGTTTGGATCCTCAACCTTCGTGTCTCCGACCAGTACATGACAAGCATATATTTTGCATGTGATTTGATGGTTATGCTTTCGTTTATGTGAAACAATAACCACTGATGTCAATAACTGAGTTTGCTCCAGCAGAAATATGAGCCAGAGACTATAATATATAATAGTATATAATAATGGTGTGGCGTTTCTCATTAAATCATCTCACCGTTAAAGACTTCACTGACTGAGATCCAGCTGTGGAGTGACTGTCCTCTCTCTGTTTTACAGTAGTAGAAACCCTCATGTGACTTTGAGACAGTAGTGATGCTCATCTCTCCTGTCGTCTGATTCTGGATCAGTGATCCGTCTTTATAGAAATCAGCGCTGAGGATCGGGGAGTTTGTAGATCGATGTAAACAGTGTAGAGTCAGAGTCTCTCCCTCAATCACAGGATCAACAGAACTCTCCAGAATCACCTCACCGTCTACAAACACAAGAAATACATCAACAGATGTAGTGACGATACAGGCTGTATTAATCAGAGCCATACTTCAATTATTAATAAGATCTGGAGGGTCAAAATGTTCACTACTGTTAATCTGAGAAACTGATACTTTTATTCAGCGAGGATGCATTATCAAATGTGACGCATTGATTTAAAAAAAGACATTTATAATGTTACAAAATATTTGTATTTCAAATAAATTATGTTCTTCAAACTTTCTCATCAAAGAAGAAATAAATGTTTTCCACATAAATATGAAGCAGCACAACTGTTTTCAACATTGATAATAATCATAAATGCTTCTTGAGCATCAAATCATCATATTAGAATGATTTCTGAAGGATCATGTGACACTGAAGACTGGAGTAATGATGCTGAGAATTCAGCTTTGATCACAGGAATAAATTACATTATATTCACATAGAAAAGGGTTATTATAACATAAGGGTTATTTTATATATATATATATATATATATATTAATCCAATACTTAATGATAATGTAGTGTATTTTATTTTATTTTATTTTATTATAGAGTTGAAATCTTGATATTCAATGTGCTGAGTGAAGAAAAAAATCTGATATTTTCAGTTAGTTTAATGCATAATCACATGACTGAATTGTCAAATATAATAATTTTTAATCTGAACAGATTGTTATTTATTATCTTAGTTGTAAGTGTGATTGGACTCACTATGTACAGTGATGTTTCGAGGATGGCGTTTCTCTCCAGATTCAGACTCACACCAGTACACTCCAGTGTCAGATGTGCTGAGAGAGTCGATTACACATCGAGATCCTGTTTGTTTTGCACAAGTTTGTGTGTCTTTGACTGTGTATCTTCTCACTGTCCATCCAGCAGAGTTACTCTGATCCTCACAGCTCAGAGAGAGAGAGTCAGATGAGAAGTGTTGACTTCTGCTGGGATTGATGACCAGAGACACTGAAGCAGAAACTCCTGAAAAGAGGAAAATCTCCATCAAAACTGACAGCACAGAGACTGCAGTGAAACACAGATCCGGATGAGCACAAGCATAAACCCTCACCAGTGATCCACAGTGTCTGTGAGCTGCTGGTGTGTGTGTAATAGGCTGGTCGTCCTCTTTCTGCTCTGCACGTATAAACTCCTGTGTGCTGTAGAGCAGCAGGACTGAGAGTGTAAGATCCTCCAGCTCCTCTGCTGCTGTCTGACAGATGATCATGATCTCTGAACCAGCTGAACGTCCAGCCTTTAGAGGAGCCTGAAACCTCACAGGTCAGAGTCACTGATTCTCCTTCAGTCAGCCACGGCTGTGGAGACACTCGCACTGATGCCTGAGCTTCAGCTGAACAAAACATCACGAGTTACAGAGCCGTAGAGAAACTGATGGAGAAGCTGATCACAACAAACACACACTCACCTGAGACAGTCAGTGTAACAGCATCACTGGTGTTTGATTTCTGTGAGTCTGATCTCTCTCCTCTACAGCTGTAATTACCACTGTGAAAATATTCAACTTTGCTGATGTTCAACTCTTGTGTTGAGCACCGACTGACAGCCTTTCTGTGTGTCTGTTCATCAGCTCCACTGGTGCAGCAGTCTTGTTCTGGACATCGATTGGCAGAGTTTCTGTCCCAGTTGTTGGTTCCCTGTATTTCCCATCTGTATGTCCACTCAGTGTCTCCTCCCCACTTTATATCACATCTGAGAGTGACTGTTTCTCCTCTAAACACTCGTTCATCAGGTCGTACCGTCAGCACAGCTTTAGGACTCACTGTACAAACACAGATTATTGCATTTATAGTTTCAGAAGTTGTGTAGATATTGTCTCTGATCTGTATTTGTTGCATCACACACTACAGTCTCTCTCACCTGTAACATTTACCCACAGTGCATCACTGTCTTGTGTGTAATAGACTGGTTTCCCTCTTCCAGCTCTACACCAGTACTGGCCTCCATCAGACTCTGAATCAATCTTCAGGCTGTAGTTTGTTTCTGTCTTCTCTGTCTCAGGGTTCAGTGTGTGTTTGTACCAGTAAGAGTCCCAGTTTCCAGTGGATGGATTCATGCGACAGGTCAAAGTCACTGTGTGTCCAGTCAGTGCAGCTCCTGCAGGATCTGATGTGAGTTCAGGCTTCGGCTCTAGATCTGCAGGAGAACAACAACAGATTCAGATCCTCAAGAGTCAGAGTTCACCTGCGTTACACAAATCATTGAGTTTTTGTCTGCAACAGTTCATACAGAAGAGAATAAGTGCTGAAATATGGATTTTATAGTAGCATTAAACAGATATGAATATGAACTACATTAAAAAAAAATTTCAGTTTTGACTAATGAAGAAAGACAAACAGATTTTGTAGAAAGAGAGGGTATGTGAGATTAAACTATGACAATTTTCATTTTCACAACTTTTGTGTGAGTGTCAGATAAAATATATCTTAAATCTATTGTTTAAGTAACTGTAAATCATAATCAGGTACAAAACTATGGAGGACCAGGAGTTTTATAAGAATCAATTTATCAGTTTAATATTTCAAACATAAAAATGTATATAAATAAATCACTTTTAAATGGACAAATTAATAGACATTTTTAAAGTTGTTTATTTGATTCGTGTTTTTAAATGTATTTTAATAAAAACCATAAAACAATTAAAAAAAAAAAACATTTTAAATGTATGAATAAATAGTCAAATTTAAAATAGTTTATTTAATTCATGTTTTTAAACGTAGATTAATAAAACAATAAAAAAGGTACATTAATAAATCATTTTAAATGCACATGTTAAATCGCTTTTAAAAAAAGCATTTGGCAAACCTTTTCTCTCTCTATTTGCCAAAAGCTTTTCTTTATCCATTTGTCAATCAAGTTAAAAAATGGCATTGGACAATACACACGTGGGAGCAATCAATCAGCTTTCGCCTCAATCTGGAGCCAACGTCTCCCACTTGTAAATGTAACACTCACTGTCACTCATTGGACAGTGAGAGAAATTATACGTCATTACAGCGGGAGTTTGAAGACGGGTTCGAGTGACACAAAAATGTCAGGTGAATCTGAACGTGTTTGGAGAGGGATTGTGGATGATTTGTTAGCTTTAGCTGTTTTCTGCGGAGAAAAAAAAAAAGTCATTCACAGAGTGTCATTCAATGACTGAGTTGATTGACTGAGGTGTTGTTCAAGAATGCTTGGAAGCAGGGGCGGTTTCTTCATTTGGGCGATTGGGCGATGCACCACCAAAGTGTGAAAGGGACTTTTTCAATCACATTCGCATTCAACTAGAGTTACGCTAGCCATCACTGTTGTTCTTGCCTCGGGATATAGTCCAATCAGCGTCAAGTCGCGTTCTGTGGAGTACCGCCTCTTTTTGATACTCCACAGTATCTTCTTTACTGTAACTTTTAATCAATATAAGGCAACCTTGTTGAATAAAAGTATACATTCCTTTTAAAAAACAACAACAACAACAACAGCAAAAAACTAAACTCTTACTGAGCCCAAACATTTGAACGGTAGTGAATAATGTTACAATAGATTTCTATTTCAGATAAATACTGTTCTTTTGAACATTCTATTCATCAGCGAACCCTGTTTTCAGCATTCATAATAAGACATTTCTGAAGGATCATGTGAAACTGAAGACTGGAGTAATCATTTACATCACAGGAATAAATTGAATTTTAAAAATATATTCAAAGAGAAGTCTAGAAAAAGTCCAAGAAATATAAATACAATCTTGCTCATCCAAAATTGCATCCACGGCTGGATCAATTTGTTATTCAAAGTCCCGCTCTCTTATTCTGAGGAAAATGCAATCTCTACGTCACTATCCAGGACTATTGAAGAGCTTCCTCACCAGTGTAGTGTGTCATCTTCCAAATGCGCAGGAAAGTGAATGAAACTTATAATGAAACTTAAAGATTTTTAAGGCATTGTTCTTCGGGCTCAGAGGGTTAACTCTATTGGCCTGTGACTATGTGCGCCGGCTACACGCTGTAGGCTAATAGAGATGAGAAACGAAACCTCCCATAACCAACTGAGCAAATAGTATGATGATTTAACATCGTTTAATAATCGACATAGTCAAATCCTCTATACTCCTTGTTGTAAATATGGAGTCATTTGGACAACGGGTGAATAATGGACATGTATTAGCTGAACCGAGCCTGAAACACACACGAGTAAATGAAAACATCAGCCTTGAAAAGTGTTGTTGAAAGTTGGTAAATAAAGTAATAAAGCTATACATTTTCTCATGAACATTTACTCATGTCCACTATGCTTAGTCGCAGTAACCTTAGGTAAAGGCTACATTTCTTAAAGGAGAACTCTGGTCAATTTTAACATTGAGCTCATTTTTTTGTAAATTTGGAGTGCTGTCAGTACAGAGAACAACGACAAAAATCTGTGTTGCCTACACTTGTTATCCTCTTTTTAAAAATTGCACCCTGTTGACTTCAATGGGGCAAGTTTTAAACCTGCTTTTAGCCTCTTAACATCCTTGATGTGTCATTACAAGTGCACTTTCTTCCTTTCTTTCTTTCTTTCTTTCTTTCTTTCTTTCTTTCTTTCTTTCTTTCTTTCTTTCTTTCTTTCTTTCTTTCTTTCTTTCTTTCTTTCTTTCTTTCTTTCTTTCTTTCTTTCTTTCGTTATTTTTTGTGGCCCGGATAGTATGTGTGTGTATGTTTCTATTGTACTGTATGTGAACACATATGTAGTATGTGTAATTTTATGTTAGTGTTGACCTATCTGGGGACTACGGATTCAGCAAACTGTTTGTTTGTTGAGAAAGTGAAATGCTTATTAGGTAAGAATGCGTGTGTTGGTGCTGTCTTTTAAAATCTAAAAAATGCATTTGACACTGTTGACCATCAGGTGCTTTTATCTAAACTAACAAATTAAACATTTTCAGAGGAAGCAATACTTTGGATAAAATCTTATATTTTAAATAGGAAACGATGTGTATGTATTGATGGTATAAATTTTTCCTTACATTGCTTGACCCAAAGGGGGTTCCACAAGGTTCTATTTTAGGCCCAATTCTGTTTTCACTTTATATCAATGATTTACCTGGAGTATGTAAAGATGTAAGTGTTCAATTGTATGCTAAGAATTTTGAAAAAGCCTCGATTACTTTGACTTCTGCTATGACCAATATACAGGATTGGCTTACCAGGACAGGTTTAGTATTGAACACACACACACACACACACACACACACACACACACACACACACACACACACACACACACACACACACACACACACACACACACACACACACACACACACACACACACACACACACACACACACACACAAAAACTGTGTCTCTGATGTTTTCAAAACAGTTAGTAGAGTTGACACATTCAAATGTATTTCTGAGAGGGGAGGAGCTTGAAGTTGTTAAAGAGTTTACGTATCTTGGGGTTACTTTGGATTTTACTCTTAATTTAAAAGCTATGTAAAAAAAAGTTGTCTAATATTGTAAAATTTAATTTAAAGAATTGTAAGTACATTAGGCCATTCTTGACAGTTGGTGCTGCAAGGTTGTATTTATATTCAATGATTTGTTCACATACAGTATTGTTTCAATAGTTGATCATTCACAGGTGACACAAATCTAAAGTTAATAGAAACACTTTATAAGAAGGCGATAAAAGTGTTGGCTAAAAAAAAACCTCTCATTTCATCACTGTAAAATTCAATTTATTAAAAAACATAATTTTGAGTTATTTTGTTTGTAGTGTTGTGTGCTGAGTATTTGTCTTTGTGTGTACCTGCCTAGGGACTGCGGACGTAAATTAGCAATGTTGCTATAATTCGGCTTGTTTACATTGTGTATTTTGTGCAAATGTTCATTAACATGCTTTGTCCCTATCAAATAAAAACAAACTGAAACTGAAAATTAGCCTCTGGCTAAATCCGTTACAATGCATGAAATGGAAACATGTATGTTAATTTGTAAAATTGTACATGGTCCCTTTATAAATAAATAAATAAAAAACATTTATGGAGAGTTGCATAAGATCATTCAGTGTTTCAGACTAGAGAAGTACGATATGATGTTTACACTCGGTTCATGCAGGAAAATCCTCTCTCTCAGATGGCTGTCGACGGACTTAGTGTCAGCATTAATTTCACCAACAACAAGATATGAGAGAGTTGTTCTGGATTCTCAGTGAGGAGATCTTTGTACAAGCAACCCCGGTGCTCTGAACGCCACATTTTAAGATCACAATGTTCTCCGCTGCGCACGCAATCTCTGTCACTCAGCAACAATACATTAAGTGAGAACGGCACTGCTTTACAAGGGGTGGAAGCACCAGTTGTCTTCCCCAAACGGCAGAACTTGCAGCTGGATGGATAAATAATGACTCTTTGAAGCTTTGACACTTTACTCTGATTGTTCCAGTACAAGATTCTAAGCATCAGGAGTTTTGAAAACAGTGTCACCTTGTGGCAGGTCAGATCTATAGCAGCCATAAAGCAGAGCGAGCAGCTTTGTTGTTTTAAAGTCCACATGAAATCAAAATTGACCATACTTACTTTGTTTGCCTAAATTGATCGTTTTGTGGTGAACAATTCATCCATGCCAGTCAATCCACACAAACAATTTTTTTGGCTTCGTAATCTTTAATCAAAATCTGAAAATGCCCCTCCCCTCTGCATTGGAGGACCTTCCCTTATGACGTAGGTTTGAGGACTTGGGTTGGGAAACGCTTAACCACTCCCCTCAAACCGTTAGTCTGTTATGAGCAAAGATGGAGAGGAGGAGCGCTAGAGTAAAACCCTGCCCTCTGTTCAATATTCCGTTTCACTGGGAAACACGTCACAACACTGAAGAAAAGTCGTTTGCAACTTCCGGTTCACGCAGACTTTAAAGCTTGACAACGATAAAAGTGTTCATTTTCTGATGGAATAATTCACATATTGAAGTGTAGCAATAAATAATAATAATAATAACACCAGACGTTTTTGAGACAATTAAATGGTGCTCTAATTATTTTATGCTTGTTGCGTTAGACATCTCTGCAGCAGTCACTCACGTATCACTGTCACAAAAGTGATTAATTTATTCACGGGAGAAAAATCAGATAGACCACCATCGTCTCTTGAACTCACAGCATCAACACTTTATTATGCGCATGCTCATAACATACACAGTGCGCGGGGCACGCACACTTCAATGACGTCACTGCACAGACTATAACATGGCTTTGCCACATACTTATTCAAATATGCTTAACACTCCCACTCAAAGACATGTTTATAGCATTCTATAGTGGCAAACAAAAATAAAACATTTGGTATACTGGCAGTAATCTAAAAACCTCTCAAAAATAAAAACACCTGCCAGTTCACATTATTCTCCAAACAAATACCTCTTGAAGTTCTCAAACTTAGCCCTTGCCACCGGCTTGGTAAGGACATCAGCTATCATGTTCGCAGTAGGGCAATATTCTATAGATATTTTTGCCTTCTGTGTGTGCAGACCGTACAAAGTGATATTTTATATCAACGTGTTTACATCTCTGTCTGCGTACTGGGTTCTTAGACAAAGCTATCGCCCCCTGGTTGTCCTCATATATCTTGACTGGTACATGCTGGTTACTACTATCAATTCCTTTAAGTAGCTGTACAAGATACATACTCTCTTGAGTAGTGGCAGCTAGTGCCATATACTCGGCTTCACAGGTGGATAAAGCCACCGTTGGCGCAGACTATAACATGGCTTTGCCACTTATACTTATTCAAATATGCTTAACAATGCTGTTTATATAGCAGAATTTATGATGGTCAAGTCACCTTTATTTATTTAGCGCTTTTTACAATACAGATTTTTTTTTTTGTTTCAAAGCAGCTTTACAGTGATAGTGTGTTAGCACGTGGATTCAAACATTCTGGCACGCAAAGTAAAGCATTCATGTGAAAGTGGAGCTTATTTGTTTTATTGATCATGCGTTTCTCTTAAAACAGACACGCCGATTCATGAGAAATTGCGCTGTGGATAAATCAGCATTATCAAAAACTTGCGCAGTCATATTTTTCCTTAAAATAACTAGTCAATAATGTGAATAATGAGAGGAATTTGATTACACTATTTGAGATGGTCTGTCGGGCAGGCTGGTTATGCATTTTGGTAGCCCGAAAAACACAATAGCCCTGGGACGTCGGGCTAATATCTATTGTACATGAGTTACATTGCTAATGCGTTACTACTTGGGATTTCATATCTGTCCCATACAATGGTTGTCAACAACACAATTTGAGAGTGAAACCCACATTCTGTCACTCCTGAACTTCGCAGCCTGCACTGACTGTCTGTCCTCACCACAGCATAAACACAAGTTACTCAATGAATGACATATAGCCGTGAGAGCAAAACTCATCTCAGGCCGTGCGATCTCAGAAGGGGCCGCTACATCAATGAGCGGTCCAAACGGCAATGAGTCTCCTATTTATACTCCTGCTGTGAAGCAAATACTTAATAATTAGCGAATTCAGTGTCTAATTAACCGTAACGTCTGCTAATATTTGCTAACATTGCAATCTGATTTGTTATACATGTTGCTGCTGTACAAATATTAGGAATTGCTGTAGCTCTGTTAGATATGCGAATAAACAAAAGCCTGTCTCACTTTAAAGAGTTCCTGCAAGCTTGTCTCTGTATCCTTATATTGACTGCTGCTGCATAAATGTAAAAAGCATATTCTCTAGCTGCTAGTAATTCACTCTAAGCATTAAATCAGGACTCTTGACATGACACAAGATTTAAATATTGTGAATGGTTAGTTTAAGGAATTGATGAAGCAGATTACACAAAACACATAGTGATATAGCATAAAAACCTATGCACTTATCTATCTTATATGTTGAATTTCTGAAAGCAATGCTATCAAAGTATTTGAAAGTTGAGCAGCGAGCTCATTGGCTACTGATACGGCAGGAACCAATCAGCTGCGGCCTATAGATAACGATGTGATTATGAACAGGCGAGTAAAGGACCTATTAGCCTGCGCCATCTAGAGTTTCATGACAGAACTTTGTATATGTCTGGAGGATATAGATAATGCACTCTGAAAAGATCCTTTTTTTTTAGTTCAGTCAATCTTTCTTTTGTAATTTACTGTAAACATAAAAAACAATACAATTATTGTTCACAGTAATATTCTTCTTAATAGTTTTTAATAATCAAAAAAGTTTTAAAGATTCATGTCGAAGCTGCGTCCTCTTGACGTCACATTTATCGGCCGCATACATCATAAAGAACGTCTTATTTCAGGACAGTCTCCATATAAAACTGAGCGTTATTGCTAGTGAAGTGTAAATTGTTGTAGTTTCCTCATGGGAATGTAATGGTCAGTTTACTGAGATGAAGATCCTCATGACGTTTGCGGCAGATAAATGTGACCTCCGGAGGATTCAGCCTTCGAGATGAGACACAGCCGGTGACTCCAGGATTTGATGATCTGTGAGATTGAGAATGTGTGTGTGTTGTTCACCATGAGCTCTGAGTGACTGAACTTACTCACAGCGGCCTTTCTGGAGCCCATAACCACGAGAGAGAAAGCTTTAGAGTTCAGGGTTTATGGGACGGTAAGTTAAACCTGCTTTCTGGAACAGTCTCTGTCACTTTACTGTTACTGGTTATAGATGTTAAATATTAGCAGAAACGACTAAGCAATCACAATTCTGTGTGCAGATAAATAAAAGAAAAAAAGATGAGAAGGCAAGTGGTTGTTTGTATTTTGAACACTGAAGTTAATCGAGATTTTCAGATTTGAATCTTACATTTCTCCTTAAACACTTCTAATAATATATAACACACGTGCGGCTGAAATAATCAACAAAAGAGTATTTCTGTCGGAGCTTAAATGTGCACATAATGCAGACAAAACATCTGTTTTCTATGTAACACATTAACTAAATTAAATGATATTCATATCCAGACTGCATGTTTTCCATTCTGAGCAAAACCGCAGTCTCTTGATTGCATGTGTGATTGTAGAAGAGGAGGATACCACTATTATTCATTCATCAAATATACAGGACAAGCCTATATACTGTAGTGATCATGTCCCAATCATGCGAACGGACAGCCAATCAAACCACAGCATTGGTGAGTGACTGTGTGCAGAACTTTTTAGTTTTGTTTTCGCTCTATCAAAGAGAGATGGTTCGTGTGTTGTTTTTCCATCATTCCTGCCAGAGTTGTGTGTGTCAATGACTAAAACACACACACACACAAGTGCACATGCTAATGACCACCCACACTAATGTAACCAGTGAACTTGATGGTCATTAAAGTAATTTAAATGTGGATCCTATCTCTGTGTTCTTACCGACACACCATAGCGATGACCAAACCTAAAGAACCAGTCCACCTTCATTACAGTGATCATAGGAGAGAGAGTTTAAGAGGACAATGATGTTGAACTCACCCTTCACAGAGAGATAAACAGCAGAGCTTGATGTTGATGATTTTGGTCTTCCATCTCTCTGTCCTTTACACCAGTACTGACCCTGATCAGACTCAGTAGCTCCTCTGATAGTGAGAGTGTCTCTGTTTACAGTGTAATGATCAGACGTCTGTAATATTACACTGTCTTTATACCACTCACATCCAGCTCTACATGTAAATGAAGTTTTGTCTTAAAAGTAAATTGAGGATAACAATGAAAGTGAAAGTCTTCCGTTCCCACATCTCTGATATTGTTTGAGACGGGAACTCCATGTATCCTTCATGTATCTTCTGAACACAGGATTATTCTCGACGTCACACTGCCGTTTCACACTAGAAGTGATCGAGTTTCACTCCGGTGGTGTTTACATATTACTGAGTTCAGGAGGAATCGTCTCTATGATAATTAAGCTCTTTTAGGGAAGAAACATATTCTAATACATATCTTGAAGTGGAAGCTGAGTCGGGGCAGACTGACATTTCTCACACTATATAGTTTATAGATGATTTTATCTCATATTTCCCAGTATTAGTTGTGTTTTGCTGTTGGACTGTCATTAGTTTTGTCATGTCAGTTGTTTTGAGGCTCTGGCTCCATCACGATCTCAGACAAACACCTCTGACTCGCCATAGAAAGCAGAATGAAGCTCCTGAAGGAGAGATGAAGATCTCCAACTACAAGCTCATATGAGGAGATACTGAGTCTGAATCAACTTCATCAGACTATCTGAAGACTTCATGAACTCATTTAACATCATTATCTGTGAGTCTCGTCATTCTCTCTGACTTCAGCACAAAACTCATCTTTTATATCAGTAAATATCTCCTGTAACCATAGCGACAGTGACTAAAGTCAATCTCAAAGATGGAGACGCCAATAACACTGGAAAGTCACAATTTACATGATGTTTTAAAAAAAATATCCTGATAAAAATGTGCAACACACACAAGACATCTGAAGACAATCATGACTAAAAGTGAATTGCTTATAAGAACAGATGTGGCTGATACAGAAGATCATAAGTGTTGAAATATGGATTTTAAATGATCATTAAACAGATGTGAATATGAAGACTCACCTGATACAGTCAGTGTAAGAGCATCACTGAAGTCTGTGTGTGAGCCTGATCTCTCTCCTCTACAACTGTATTCACCACTGCGAGACACACCAGCTGTGAAACTGAACTCTGCTGTTGATGTTGTATATGGATAGAAAGTGTATCCATCTCTAATCCAGCTGTATCTCCACTGAATTTTTCTTCCTCCCTGTATGTCACATGTGAGAGTGACTCTCTCTCCTCTGAACACACGCTGATATGGCTTCACCGTCACTACAGGTTTCACTGTATTAATACACATATGAGTAAATATAGATTAAAACAGCATCAGTCTCATGATCAATGTTAGTGTTTATGAACTCAAAACCTCCTTATGAGACAAACACTGTATTAAAAATGAAAGTTTGAATCTAGTTTGTTGGAAGTTTGTATTGATTACATTAAAATTGTTTGTAATTATTGATAGACTATATACTGATAAACGTATAAACTGAAAGACTGGGTAAAGTGTGTCATACATGTAAACTGATATGGTCTATAATACATGTATGTTATTTTCTATTTGCGTGTCACAGAATTGCAGCTTGTACAACATTTACAAATCTTACATAATTTAAGAGTGTAAAAAAATTACACTTAAACATGCAAAGTGATGAGGTCATGTGACAATGTAGCATACAGTTAAATTGTACAGTACAAAATGCTGGGTTGAAAAGATTGGCAGCTGATTGGGTTAAATGTTTTTAACCAAAATTTTGGAGTAAAAATACAACATTACAGGATTAAGATTAACCCAGAATAGTTTGAAAATAAAACCAGTAATCTTGGACATTATTAAATCACTTTATACACACATAATGACTATCAAAAGGTATAATTTTATTAAAAATGAGAATAAAGGCAAACATTGTCAAAAGTAACTGTAACGGTCGCCAGCTGGAGTGCCCTTGAGAGCCACCAGAACGCACTCCACATCAGACTACTGTCATTCCCTCACAAACTACACTTCCCATAACTCACTGCCCGCACTCTTCATGCATTACCACATTCCCCTGTGTCTCATTATCTTGTTTAGCTCAACCCATATAAGCCTGTTTTTCTCATTCATTATCTGTGAAGTCTTGTTTAGTGTCACACTGCAGCTCTGAGCATTCTCCCTTGTTTCATGTCTCTTGCCTGTTCCATGAATTACTCTTGTGCCCGTGTTCCCTGCCTTGTTGTGTTTGTTTGTATGGACTAGGGATGGGGAAATGAAGCCTCGTGAATTACTGACGCTTTCCCCTGACTGTTCTGGGAAAAGACTCAAAGCTTCGAGAGTGTTGAGAACAGCGCCATCTTGTGCTTATTTAAAATAAAGCAGCCAGAAGCCTGTGTTAGAAGCTCTGGCAGATGAACAATGACTCGTTAAATAAGATCTGGACAAACAGATCTGGAGCCTTCTGACACCCAAAGCGAAATGCGCACGTGATTGGACAGAAAGTGAGGCTTCATTTGTCGTCGATCACGTGACTCTAGTAAAGGCGGACATACACTGTGCGATTTTCGTCCGATTTTGAGCCGAATTCTGACTCGTGCGACTCTTTTTCGGGTCGGGCCGATTTTCAGCTTTGTCGTGCGATCGTTTGTCGTGCAGTGCTCGTACAGTGTACAGGGGGAAACGAGAGGCGATTAACCTCTCACGACCGGCAATCGGATGGTCGGATGAATTTCTGGCATGTTAGAAATTTTGGTCACTCCTCGTGAAGTTGAAGCAGAGCTACGAACCGATTGCCCTAAACTCAGTGTTTTTCCCTCACTGCGCCTGCGCGAAAACAGTTTTTCTTTAAGTTCTGTAGTTCAAAGCTACAAATTACTGTTGCTTACCTCCAGTTGGTGTTGCAAAATGGATTAACCATTACCCACTTCTTCCAAGCCACCTGCGATGTACACTTTGCCTCTTTAATTGTTAAAAAATGTTTTTGAAATAAAGCTGTTTTTAATTTTCATTGATGAATTATTGCAGTGTTCGGACATATTATAGACTGTTAATAATTAATTATATGTAGCCTATAATTAATTGTAATCGACCTAAATGTTTTAGACAATTTTTAATGAGGAGAAGTAAGCTTCTATGTAATATTTTATTAGGCCGGTGACACACTGGATGCGTGGCGTAAGCGTCTCAGCTGCGTGGCGTGTCCGTTTTTATTTCGGCTTCCATGTTAACAGGTTAGAGCTTGCACACTGCATGCGTGACACGCGCGTCTCAGGCGCGGCTCGAGCCGCGCGGAAAACGCGTGCATGCTAGAAATAGAACCGACGCCTATTTTTCATGCGACACGCAAGCGTCTTGGAAGCGTTTCCAAGCAAAATTGAATAGGAAAAGATGTTTATATGACATTTTGACACGAATACATGTTAATAAATGTCATTTTGATGTTTGAAAGTGTCTAGGGTTTGACATAAATGCAAATATAAATGCAATTTAAAAAAAATATTATTGATTTTCAAATACTGCACCTGTCAATACAGAACGAAATATTCTATAGCCTATATTGCCGTCAACACTGCCGACGTTGTCTTTGCTGCTATATATATTTATGTTTAACATGAAGTATAGGCCTTCCACAACTCTCTCCCCATATGTCAAATATATCACCAATGAGGCTTATCATATGTCACCTAGCAGCAGCAGCGCCGCCTCAGACACGCTTCTGGTGTGCAAAGACATGGAAAACGCCACGCACACGTACGCCACGCAGCTGACACGCAACAGAAACGCCACGCTCACGCCACGCAGCCAGTGTGTCACCGGCCTTATCCTCACAGCGCGTTGGTTATGCGGTGATGCTCTATGAAATTGTTGCGTGGCAATTTAATTATAGCCTATCACTTTAATAGCCTAGGCCTTCCCTAATAATAATAATAATAATAATAATAATACAACAATACTAGCCTACTAATAATTTAACATATAAATTGGAAATGCTAAATCTTCTTGATATTAATAGCTGATGCTTGTTTTGACAATATCTCTGGATAGGCTACATGATATCGTCCATAGGCGCAACCCGGCACGAGGATTTATCGCGCTGATTCGCGCATATTTCACACGTAGGGGAGAGCAGGGGTGAAAGTACCATTTTTCAGAAAAACATAATTTGAAAAGATGATATTTTAGACAGAGATATATTTTTGCTGTGGTCAGACACTTACAAGTGTGGTCCATCAATACCAGGTGGTATTTTGTAAAAATGTAGAAGGACTTCAGTATAATTTCACTTTGAACTTAAGACTGCTCATGTTACTTTCGACCCCGTCAGCTGGGACGAAAGTAACACACAGGTGGGTCAAAAGTAACACAACAATATACAAGCAAGATTTTTTGTGTTACTCTTGTTTTTTTGGTTTTTTTTTATTAGCCTAAATATACCTGAGTATATGACATTGTTAACATGTAACTGCAAACATATTTTGGCCATTATATTCGCAAAAAAATGTTAATTTAAATTTTCATTTTAAATTTCAGTTTCATCAATGTTTCAAATAACCCAACAGTACAAACTTGAATTGTTTAAAATATTTTTTTTTTATTGGCTAAGTCAATCTATTTTATAAAATGTGTTTTCATCATGAACAATATGAAAATTAAATTAAATGACCATAATATAAATTCTCAACATAATATAACAATAGTCATGTTTCCATCAAGCTGTTTTTATGCATAAATCCAAACTGCATAAAAACATCAGGATGGAAACCCTGCAAATTCATAGGTGGAGGTGGAAAAGCTATAAGGTATGGCTAAAACCTAAATGTGACTAGGGTAAATGGAAACAGATTGAGTGTAAAAAAATGGTGAGACAGAAATCAGCTGATTTAAATGTGAACGCCATTTCATAAACATCTGGCTGAATCAGACCTCTATCTGTCTTACTGACCCTCACTCTTGCCATATTCTGTTAGTATAATATGACATAAACATGTTTTAATAAATGCTGCAACACAGAGAAAGTCACCACATTAGCAGCGCGACAAAATAAACACTTGTTTTTACTATAGCGGGACAAAAGTAACAAGTGTTACTTTCGTCCCGACAGGAACTCCGGACATTTAAACCCGATTTACTTTTATACTGAAAAACTCTGACCAGGCAAACTTCAGGATGTGTTACGGCACTTAATAACCTGTAGATTGATCATTACTGTGTGACATTAAACTAAAAACACAACTTGTAATTAGAAAAAAAGTACCGCTTCAGTAATTTAGGGGAGACCGGGGACAGTTGTAACAGGGGATGGTTGCAACATGTCATTTTTCTCCAATCAGAAACAAGCTAGAGTGATGACACTCATACTGAACATGCACAGTTAGACCCTCCCCCCACCAAGAAAACGGTAGACATATTCAACATCTGCTTCTGCATTTATTGAACAAAACTTGTTTTGGAGGTATGAAAGTAAATTTTTTCATTAGATATATTTTTGTCATACTGTCCTGAAATTTTGTATGAATTAATCAAAACTTACTTAGTTTGAATTATTGTTTTGTTGACTTCTAAGTGACATGGTTAGCATGTGTCAAAGTCAGTGTGTCTAGCAGGAGTATGATGTTCTGTCATGGCTGATAGGGCCGGGGACGGTTGCAACAAATTATAAATTGCATGTTTAATAAAAGTTTGTTGCATTGCAAATTGTTCAATTCTTCCTGTCTGACACTGAAATATGGAGAGATTAAATAGAATCTGTAATTCCTGCACACTGAATCTATGTAGGCCTATGTTCTACACATGAACAAACAAAACTCAATAACCGTTATTTGATAAATATGACTAAATAAATAAATAATAGGCTACAATAATATTATTGAAATAAATAATACTATAATATTATAGTAGGCCTAAAACAGTTAATATTTTCAGAATTATATGCTCACTGAGACAAAAAGCTTAAGTTAATTAATGAAATTTAAGGTATTTTTAACGTGTTGCAACCGTCCCTGGGTCGGGGTCAGTTGCAACATCTGACTTCTTCCATTCAAATAAATACTGTGAACGATATGTCATATATAATCATCTTTAAATGGTATGGGTAATTAGCAGACAGATGCAAGTTTAATATATACAAATTTGGTTGGTCTAGTCCAAATAGTCTCTGAGTAATTGAGAGAAATGCAAAAAGTGTTGCAACTGTCCCCGGTCTCCCCCTACTTATCGCACTCGAAAACTGCTTATTGGAACTAACCGCGGGAAACGATGACGAAATCACGTGATATTTGGCAGCGCAGTCAAGGGTTGCGTACTAAACGTGCTGTCATAGCTTGAAATGCTAATATAGTCAGGGCTCTGAGAAAATTGCTTTGTTACTTTCGTCCCGCGTTACTTTCGCCCCGGTTCTCCCCTATAGTGTGAGCAGTCAAGTCGCAGCTCGACGTTCGGACCGTACAGTGTGAGCACATAAATCCTGAGCTTTGGCTTTACATCGCATGCGATCTACTCGTTCAGTGTGAGTAGGTTCCTTGCTGAAATCGCACAGACATCGCACAGTGTATGCCCGCCTTAAACCAATACACACCCCGATACGGAGCTTCACTAGAAATTGTGTCGCATGTGCGATACACACATCGAAGCTTCAGTGTCATACGTTACATCACTAGTATGGACTGCCTGTTTTTGACCTTGCCTGTAGCCAGTGTTGGTCAAGTTACTTGGAAAAAGTAATTAGTTACTGATTACTGATTACTTCTCCAAGAAAGTAATCCAGTTACTTTACTGATTACTTATTTTCAAAAGTAATTAGTTACTTTACTAGTTACTTTACTAGTTACTTTTCAAAAACATGATGCACGAAATGAATAAGCTATGTAAAGCCATAGACCTTTCTGCTTAATTCTATTCTTTCTGCATATTCCATCATCTAAAATTTAATCAAATTAAACATTCTTTTTTAAAACTTGTTTTATTAGTTTCAGTATTTTAACTTTATGCACATTGCATCAATGACTCACTCATTAAGATGGTCGCCTGCCGCCTCCTACTGGCGGTTTATAAATATTATTTCTATGCACAAATAATATTTCTTATTTGTATATTCAAAAAATATTTTAAATAATCTCATTACATTATTTAATGCAGTTTATTTGATTGGTAACAGCCCTTTAGCATGTTATTATTCTATTGTAATTTATTGATCAAATTTAAGAATTTTAAATGAAAGATGAAGCAAACGATTAGGGAAAAATGCCCTTTATAAAGGTTAAAATATCATAAATATGCCGATTTATATATGTTAAAGCTGACTGAACTGATGAGAATACTGATTCGGAATAAATTATATTTACAACACACACACAAAAAATCTAAAAAAATTCCTGTTCTAACAAATGTTTTTACTCAGACAAGTGAATGACCGACCGAAGGACAAATGCAAAGGCTTAAATGTTGAGCCCTGGTATATTTTTTTTAATTATTATTCATTTATTTACCCATAAACCTGTCTTTAGGAAGCCATAAGTTACAGTGGCAAGAATAACTTTGTGAAACCTTTGGGGGTGGTGGACAGGGTTTAAATTAAGACAGGAGTTTGCCTTAATCTAGTTGATCATGCATTTCTTTTCTTTTATTCCACAGCTGATGTGTGCAGTTTTTTATTGCTTGCATTAAAATAATTTTCTCTTGTTTTGTTTTTTAATTGCAGTCTTTTTCTTCTGCCATTCATGCTTATGAGCTAGCAATCTTGCAATCCATGCAATCTTAAGCTTTTCTTGGTTCAGCTGCACACAGTCTGAAAAGGTTTTTTGGCAGTTTGCTAAAATAAAAGACCCATTCTAAGAGCTGTTGTCTTTTCTACCTTGGGAAATAATGTTAAACGAACAACTTAAAAAGGCATGACAAATCATAAGACTGACATCACTCACAACGTACCAATGCATTATCCCTCATGAACAAATATAACGTGTTTGCACGTTCATACCAGTTTACCATTACGACATCATTCAGGAATAAACATGACGTCTGAACACGGACAAACGGTGTGTGTTGACGCGTCAAAATTCACGCGTTTCGTTTAAAGACTTTTGAACGCGATCGCTTGCCATAGTGTTTACCACTGACTTCGCGGCGCTCATGTCATTTGTCACTCACGAGTCACGGCTCATGTCGCGAGACAGTCTCGCAGTGTAACGCAGTAACGCAGCCTGCTTACAGGAAAGTAACAGTAATCTAATTACTGCTTTTGCAATTGTAATCCCTTACTTTACTCGTTACTTGAAAAAAGTAATCAGATTACAGTAACGCGTTACTTCTAACGCGTTACTGCCCATCACTGCCTGTAGCCTATTGGATTACCCTGTTTAATATAGTGCATTTGGATCCTCAACCTTCTTGTCACGGGGCAGTTTGTGACAGTAACAGTGTGTATGAGAGAAGAAAAGCAGAAGAAAAAAATTGCAAATCGTCAGATACACAGTTTACAGTCACATTTTTATTATTATTATTATTATTATTATTTTACCATTTCAATTAAGACGGATGCATAACTTTCATTTAAGACCATATTAGACTTTTTTTTTTTTTTTGTATATTATCCACCACCAACGAAAACAGCAAGGCCGCCTTAATGCACGGGCTTACCTGGGCTGAAGCCCAGGGGCCTCCCAAGTTCAGGGGCCTCCCATGTTCAGGTTCATGATGAGCTGAAAAGGTCATATTGTTTTAACTTGTCAGATTTTGTCGCTGTATGTCGCTAGTCGCTTGTGGACGTTGGTAGTGCTGTCGCTCTAATGTTATTGTTATGGTGCGTTCACACCAAACGCGAAAAGAGCGTCTGGCGCGAGTGATTTCAATGTTAAGTCTATGCAAAGACAAGTTTACGCGCGTCTAGAGGTCCCGCGGCGCGAATGAGGCGTTACGGTTCGTGTCCGCTCAGTGCCACTAACGTCTCCGCTTTGGTGTGTCTGTTGCGAGTGTGTTTAATCGACGTTTTTTTCAACACACGGACAGTAGCCTATAATCATCAGCGATGCACGCGATTACATTTAGAAATAGACAAGCTTTGTTTCCAAATGCACCAAGCAATGATCCTTTCAATTTTATAAACTTTTAAAAACCCAGCCAATATAATCACAATGAACACATCCAAAATAAAATCTTTAACATGTAGGCTATATCAGTGGTTCCCAACAGGGGGGTCGCGGCTCACAAGGGGGCCTCAGCGAACTCTCAGGGGGGTCGCGTCATATTTTGAAAAGTTTTGAGCAATGAGCATTAAATAAAAGCCCTTAAATTTTTTCTGTTCAAAATTTACAAAATTTATATAATGAGCGAGTTCATCATGAATCCATGTTCCAATCCGTGTTTTTGTCTTATCCTGAACAACTATGGTACACCTATAATAAGTGTTTACATTGGGACTATTTTACACTAGATCGGATCGCTGCCGCTGCGGAGTAGCCCAGTACCTGCGTGACTCGTCATAGACGCACACAGAGAGAAGTAGTTCCGGCTACAATGTTCTTCCGAAAGACGCATTATTCTGTTAATAAACGCAAGTTTATTATTGCTCGCTATAGCGCCAAAAGCGTCAAAAATAAAGCCTCACATTGATAAAGCCTCACAAATAACATGCAAGTATTGAGGTCCCAGACAGCAGTCATTTAGTAATAGCCTAGCCTATATTCTTTTCTTTTTTTTTTACACACCAGTGTGAATATTTTTGTTATTGTATTTCAAATAGGGCCAATTTATAGGCTACTCCTAGGCTTACGTTTTTAAATTACAAAGGGCCTACTGATGTTTTTGTTATTGTATTTTCAATATTATAGGCTATTATTTGTGCATAAACATATCTGGTTATAGTAAACACCGTTTGTTTGAAAACAACATATTTTGTCATCCTTGCTGCAAGCTTACAAGAGCGATAATATCATTAAATGTGAAGGGGGGCCCTAAAATATTTTCTTGGGAAAAAGGGGGTCTCAGACAAAAAAAGGTTGGGAACCACTGGGCTATATAACAACTGCAAAGCATCTCATTTGTAAACAAAATGATTTACGCACTAAATCCAGAATAAACTCACTGAGACTGTCGACAGTTTCTTTTCCGTGCATCATTTTATTATATCCATGTTTGTGGTTAGTTACTGTCAAATCATATAAAACAGTGAAATCGCCCTCGAACTCTTCTGTCTCTCCTGCACTCGAGACGGTGACGGGAGCTGATCTCCACTTAAAGGCTTCTTTCCTATTGGTTGTCGCTCGCGAAAATCGCTTCTCATTTGCATAAAGTTGAAATTTAGTTGCTGTGTGTGGTTGTTAAATAAAGTGTCTTGTGTTTATGTGCTCAGTGATATGTTAATAACAATATTAAAATTGAAAACAATATAAAAAAAAACTCACTGTTGTAGGTCTCGAAAGAAACTAATGCATTATGTGATGTAGATTACCTAGATATTACACTTTTTTAAAATGAGACTCTATAAATCGAGGGGATGGGGGGCCTACAAAACCTCTCAGCCCCGGGGCCTAACATTAGGTTAAGGCGGCTCTGGAAAACAGTCACGTCATTCTCTCTGACTTCAGCACAAAACTCATCTTTTCTATTAGTAAATATCTCCTGTAACCATAGCGACAGTGACTAAAGTCAATCTCAAAGATGGAGACGTATGGCAAGCCGTTTTAACTTTTATTCATTTCCAGGATATGAATCCTTGATATCAACAATTCAATTTTCACTAGTTAAAATTATAATTCTTGATATCAGGAATAATGTTTCTACTAGTAACAATGGCAATTTTTGATATCAGGAATTACATTTCAACTAGTAAAAATGTTCATTCTTAATATCAACAATTTAATTTTAATTAGTAAAAACTATAATTCTTGATATTAACAATTGAATTTCAACTAGTAAAAACTATAATTCTTGATATTAACAATTTATATCCTGGGAATGGCAATAGGCAAGCTGTTTTGACTTTTAATCATTTGCAGGATATGAATTCTTGATGTCAACAACTAAATTTTCACTAGTTAAAATGATTGTTATTGATATCAGGAATTAGATTTCTACTAGTAACAATGGCTATTTTTGATATCAGGAATTACATTTCCACTAGTAACAATGGCTATTTTTGATATCAGGAATTACATTTCCACTAGTAACAATGCTAATTCTTGATATCAGCATTTACATTTTCACTAGTTAAAATGATAATTCTTGATATCAACAATTGAATTTCAACTAGTAAAAACTATAATTGTTGATATCTGTAATTGTATTTTCACTAGTGAAATGTCACCATAGGCTGCCATTCAAAATCAATTGTTGATATCAAGAATTGATTTCTTACTAGTTAAAATTCCAGTTTCACATATCAGAAATACAATTCTTACTAGTAAAAACCTTTATTTTTGATATCAAGAATTCAATTGTCACTAGTTGAAATGTCTATTCTTGATATCAACAATTTAATTGCTACTAGTAACAATGTTCATTTTCGATATCAATAATTCCATTTTCACTAGTGACAATGTTAATATCTGATATCATGAATGTGATTGTTACTAGTAAGAAAGCCATTTTAGAGATCTGAAATTATATTGATATCAGAAATACATTTTCAGATATAAAAAATGAAACATTTTACTAGTAGCAATTAAATTGTTGATATCAAGAATTGAATTGTTGATATCAAAAATACAATTGTTGATATCAACAATTTAATTGTTGATATCAACAATTCATATCCTACATGTGTTTTAAATGTTAAAAGGGCGACAAAACTATTACAGATATCAAAAATGTATTTCTTACTATGGCAAGCCGTTTTAACTTTTATTCATTTCCGGGATATGAATTGTTGATATCAAGAATTACATTTTTGATATCAACAATTACATTTTTTGATATCAAAAATGTAATTCTTGATATCAAAAATGTAATTGTTGATATCAACAATTGAATTCTTGATATCAACAATTTAATTCTTGATATCAAAAATATAATTCTTGATATCAACAATTGAATTCTTGATATCAACAATTGTATTTTCACTAGTGAAATGTCACCATAGGCTGCCATTCAAAATCAATTGTTGATATCAAGAATTGATTTCTTACTAGTAGAAATATAATTGTTGATATCAAGAATTACATTGTTACTAGTAAAAATGGCAATTACTGATATCAATAATTCAATTGTCACTAGTTGAAAGGTCTATTCTTGATATCAACAATTTAATTGCTACTAGTAACAATGTTAATTTTTGATATCTGAAAATGTATTTCTGATATCAATATAATTTCAGATCTCTAAAATGGCTTTCTTACTAGTAACAATCACATTCATGATATCAGAAATTAACATTGTCACTAGTGAAAATGGAATTATTGATATCAAAAATGAACATTGTTACTAGTAGCAATTCAATTGTTGATATCAAGAATAGACATTTCAACTAGTGACAATTGAATTCTTGATATCAAAAATAAAGGTTTTTACTAGTAAGAATTGTATTTCTGATATGTGTATTCAGAATTTTAACCAGTAAGAAATCAATTTTTGATATCTGTAATAGTTTTGTCGCCCTTTTAACATTTAAAACACATGTAGGATATGAATTCTTGATATCAAGAATTTAATTCTTGATATCAACAATTCAATTCTTGATATCAACAATTAAATTGTTGATATCAACAATTCAATTCTTGATATCAACAATTTAATTCTTGATATCAACAATTCAATTCTTGATATCAACAATATAATTCTTGATATCAAAAATGTAATTGTTGATATCAACAATTTAATTCTTGATATCAAAAATGTAATTGTTGATATCAAGAATTATATTTTCACTAGTGAAATGTCACCATAGGCTGCCATTCAAAATCAATTGTTGATATCAAGAATTGAATTGTTGATATCAAGAATTGAATTGTTGATATCAAGAATTTAATTGTTGATATCAAGAATTTAATTGTTGATATCAAGAATTACATTGTTACTAGTAAAAATGCAAATTCCTGATATCAAGAACTCAATTGTCACTAGTTGAAAGGTCTATTCTTGATATCAACAATTTAATTGTTACTAGTAACAATGTTAATTTTTGATATCTGAAAATGTATTTCTGATATCAATATAATTTCAGATCTCTAAAATGGCTTTCTTACTAGTAACAATCACATTCATGATATCAGATATTAACATTGTCACTAGTGAAAATGGAATTATTGATATCAAAAATGAACATTGTTACTAGTAGCAATTCAATTGTTGATATCAAGAATAGACATTTCAACTAGTGACAATTGAATTCTTGATATCAAAAATAAAGGTTTTTACTAGTAAGAATTGTATTTCTGATATGTGAAACTGGAATTTTAACTAGTAAGAAATCAATTCTTGATATCAACAATTGATTTTGAATGGCAGCCTATGGTGACATTTCACTAGTGAAAATACAATTACAGATATCAACAATTATAGTTTTTACTAGTTGAAATTCAGTTGTTGATATCAAGAATTATCATTTTAACTAGTGAAAATGTAAATTCTGATATCAAGAATTAGCATTGTTACTAGTGGAAATGTAATTCCTGATATCAAAAATAGCCATTGTTACTAGTAGAAATCTAATTCCTGATATCAATAACAATCATTTTAACTAGTGAAAATTTAGTTGTTGATATCAAGAATTCATATCCTGCGAATGATTAAAAGTCAAAACGGCTTGCCTATTGCCATTCCCAGGATATAAATTGTTAATATCAAGAATTATAGTTTTTACTAGTTGAAATTCAATTGTTAATATCAAGAATTATAGTTTTTACTAATTAAAATTAAATTGTTGATATCAAGAATGAACATTTTTACTAGTTGAAATGTAATTCCTGATATCAAAAATTGCCATTGTTACTAGTAGAAACATTATTCCTGATATCAAGAATTATAATTTTAACTAGTGAAAATTTAATTGTTGATATCAAGGATTCATATCCTGGAAATGAATAAAAGTTAAAACGGCTTGCCATATTCTTACTAGTTAAAATTCTGAATACACATATCAGAAATACAATTCTTACTAGTAAAAACCTTTATTTTTGATATCAAGAATTCAGTTGTCACTAGTTGAAATGTCTATTCTTGATATCAACAATTTAATTGCTACTAGTAACAATGTTCATTTTTGATATCAATAATTCCATTTTCACTAGTGACAATGATAATTTCTGATATCATGAATGTGATTGTTACTAGTAAGAAAGCCATTTTAGATATATGAAATAATATTGATATCAGAAATACATTTTTAGATATCAAAAATGAAAATTTTTACTAGTAGCAATTCAATTGTTGATATCAATAATATATATTTCAACTAGTGACAATTGAATTATTGATATCAGTAATTCACATTTTTACTAGTAACAATGTAATTATTGATATCAAAAATTATATTTCTACTAGTAAGAAATCAATTCTTGATATCAACAATTGATTTTGAATGGCAGCCTATGGTGACATTTCACTAGTGAAAATATAATTACAGATATCAAGAATTCAATTGTTGATATCAACAATTCATATCCCGGAAATGAATAAAAGTTAAAACGGCTTGCCATAGGAGACGCCAATAACACTGGAAAGTCACAATTTACATGATGTTTTAAAAAAAATATCCTGATAAAAATGTGCAACACACACAAGACATCTGAAGACAATCATGACTAAAAGTGAATTGCTTATAAGAACAGATGTGGCTGATACAGAAGATCATAAGTGTTGAAATATGGATTTTAAATGATCATTAAACAGATGTGAATATGAAGACTCACCTGATACAGTCAGTGTAAGAGCATCACTGAAGTCTGTGAGTGAGCCTGATCTCTCTCCTCTACAACTGTATTCACTGACAGACACACGATCAGCTGTGAAACTGAACTCTGATGTTGTTGGTGTTGTATATGGATAGAAAGTGTCTCCATCTCTAATCCTCCAGCTGTATCTCCACTGAATGTCTCCTCCTCCCTGTATTTCACATGTGAGAGTGACTGTCTCTCCTCTGAACACACGCTGATATGGCTTCACCTTCACTACAGGTTTTCCTGTATTAATACACATATGAGTAAATATTGATTAAAACAGCATCAGTCTCATGATCAATGTTAGTGTTTATGAACTCAAAACCTCCTTATGAGACAAACACTGTATTAAAAATGAAAGATAAAGTTTGCTGGAAGTTTGTATTGATTACATCAAAATTGTTTGTAATTATTGATAGACTATATACTGATAAACTTTGTATAAACTGAAAGACTGGGTAAAGTGTGCCATACATGTAAACTGAGTCTATAATACATGTATGTTATTTTCTATTTGCGTGACACAGAATTGCAGCTTGTACAACATTTACAAATCTTACATAATTTAAGAGTGTAAAAATATTACAGACTTAAACATGCAAAGTGATGAGGTCATGTGACAATGTAGCATATACAGTTAAATAATAAACTGTTGTACACTACAAAATGCTGGGTTGAAAAGATTGGCAGCAGATTGCGTTAAATGTTTTTTAACCAAAATTTTGGAGTAAAAATACAACATTACAGGATTAAGATTAACCCAAAATAGTTTGAAAATAAAACCAGGAATATTGGACATTATTGAATCACTTTATAATCACATAGGCCTACTATCAAAAGTCACAGGTACTATCATTGACTATCAAAAGGTACAATTTTATTGAAAATGAGAATAAAGGCAAACACATTCAAAAGTAACAGTGTGCATGAGAGAAGAAAAGCAGAAAAAAATGACAAATCATCAGATACAGATTACTTTAGGTTTTTTTTTTTTTTTTTTTTTTTACCATTTCAATGAACTTAACTTAACAATAAAATAACTTGCGTTTAAGACCAAATTAGACTTTTTTGTATATTATCCACCACCAACGAAAACATTACACTATAAAATGATGTATTGTTTCGACTCTAAGTAATTAAGTTGGAAAAGCCAACATACTGATATTGTATTTAAGATGATTATTATTATTCTTAGCCAAAATTTCTCCACGCTACTCCTAAACTGTTAAAGCTACAACCACTAAACTCAGACTAAACCTTCAAACTGTTCTGACTAGAGCTGCTTGCTCTTTTCAGACTGATCAGACTAACGGTTTTCCTAAAATTGCTGATCAAAAATTGGAAAAATCCCATAGACTTTCATTACAGAATGTTCAAATTGAGCCAAGACTATTTAAACTTCAACTGTATAAATTCAAATTTTGACAGTTGGAGAGGCTTATTAGACTCCATCAGCTGCCATTCTATGTACTATTTCTAATTTATTGAGACTCATTTAAGCTTTCTTTCTATCTATCTATCTATCTATCTATCTATCTATCTATCTATCTATCTATCTATCTATCTATCTATCTATCATATTTCTTTCTCTTTCTTTCTAACTCTAAACTAAATTCAAATTTTGACAGTTGGAGAGGCTCATCAGACTTCACCCAGATAGCATGTAACCACTGAAACAATGTTGAGTCAGTGTTGATGCGTCAACGCTGATTACATTGAAATAACGTTAGAAAGTGATGTTGCTTTAGCATCACTCTTGCACCCTCAGTTAATATTGAAATAATGTTCAGATTTCAACCACAAATCAATAGTGTTAATATTGCTTCAACATTACAAAGTGATGTTGTTTTTGCGTCACTCTTGCACCCTCAGTTAATGCTGAAGCAATGTTGAGATTTCAACCAAAAATCAACAGTAATAGTATTGATTCAACATTACAAAGTGATATTTTATCAACATCACTTTTGCACCCTCAGTTAATGTTGAAACTGTTGAACAAAAAATCAATAGTAATGCTACTGAATTAACATTACACTATGATTGATTCTACATCACCGATGCTGAATCAATACTGAAATGAACAAAACTAATCAATGGTAATATTGAATCAACGTTACACTAAGATGTTGAATCTACATCACTGCTGTTGAATCAACACTGAAATTAACAGAAATAATCTTTGGTAATTTGGTTTGATCAATGTTACAATGTGATGTTGATTCTAAATTCATTTTGTTGAAACACTGAAAATACAACTGAAAAGCAATGTCAACCAATGTTGCCATCTGATGTACCAAGTTAATGTTGAAACATTAATATTTCAACTACACTTCAATGATGCGTCAACAAATTCCTGACCATTTCAAAATTTGGCAAAAACCTTTTAAAATATAAATGACACCTTTCCAGCAGTTGAGTCAATTTATTTTATTCAATCAATCAATGACAAAAATATATCAAAATATCATTCTTTAAAAAAGAAAGGGGGAGAAATAGTACAAAAGCATTTCAACCTTTAAAAATAAAATTGTCTTCAGAAGTCTGATGTCATACTACAGGTGGTCCAACGGTTCAGGTCTTTAAAATCTGTCTTACATCAGACTACTGCCTCTTTTCCTCTGGGTTCTCTGAAATCTGAAAAAGAAAGCATGATGTTACTCGAGAACAAGTCAATTCAGTTTCCACATTCAAGAATGTTAATATACTAAACACAATATGATTCACTTAAAAAAAAAAAAAAATGGCTGAACACAAAATATTCTAACTATGATTAAAGTATCATTAAATTCTGATTATTTCATTTATTTTTCTAAAATCTATTAATGCTTCAATATCAAAAGAAATCACTATGGCAGGGGTGTCTGATTTTATCTCCAGCCCTAATTAAACACACCTGAAGCAGCTAATCAAGCTAATCAAGGTCATTAGGATCAATGAACACTTCCAGGCAGGCGTTGGAGCTAAACTCTTCATGAAGAGGAACAAACACCTATGAGCTATAGCCATTAACTATATCTCAGTTCATTTTCTGTGAAACTACATAGCATTCAAGTAACAAGTTTATCTTGTAGAATAAAAAAGCTTAGGTTTTTTCAATGAAAATTTCTTTAAAGGGATAGTTCAGCCCGAAAGGAAAATTCTGTTTCATTTACTCACCCTCAAGTTGTTCCAAACCTGTTTGAGTTTCTTTCTTCAGTTGAACACAAAAGAAGATATTTTAAAGAATGTTGGTAACCAGAAAGTTGACGGTGGCCATTGATTTCCATAGTAGAAAATAAATACCATGGAAGTCCATGGCTACCATCAACTGTCTGGATGCCAACATTCTTTAAAATGTCTTCTTTTGTGTGCAGCAGAAGAAAAAAAAAAACTCATACAGGTTTGGAACAACTTGAGGGTGAATAAATGATGACAGAATTTTTATTTCGGGCTGAACTATCATTTTGAAGCTGCAGATTCACCTTATGTAGAACTTAATCTCTTTAAATAGCACAAAATAGCCATGTCAGTCACTTTCTTAATAAACACAAGATGTTTTTTGTTATTGTGTTTCAGTGGAAACAAGCTAAACCGAATGGAAATCAGTTACATTTTTTTCAAATTTAATACAGATTCAGGAATATAATGATTACCTGATTAAGCAGTGATAAGGCACAGGATATCATCAAGTCCCAGGTCAGGTGATTATGCTGTCGACAACAACTCGGTGTATAATCAATGCCAGCATTATCAGGAGGGGGGTGCTTTTTTTTTATTGTCCATCTTCGTCAGCCTTCACTCCTACTAAAGGAGCAATGTGCTCTGCATGCAAGCACTGACGGATGCAAGACATGGGCTATGTTTGCAGTGTAACTTTCTTGCTCATGTTCATGTCTCCTGCACTTCAAGAAATGTGTTAAATGACGTTAGAACTTTATTCAGGAAATTCGGAATAAACTTTACTAAAGCAATGTGCATTTTTTAAGTGTGTAGATGCAACTACAAGTTGTGCATTTTTTAAGTGTGTTTTTGAAACTGTGCTAGAGAAGTCATGTAAGTATGTCAGGTGCTTCAACAAACAAGACTTCTGTATAGGATGCACCTATGTTTTCTCTCTGACTACTGAGAAGTGCGCATGCAAAACCAAAATGGGCGTTTACCAATCAGTGGCCAATTTCAAACTACAATAAATGTTTTTCAACCATTTTTCAACAGACTTGCTAAACCACCCCACCCCTAAACCAAGCCCCCAGTGGATTAGAGCAAATCAGGTAAAGCAGTTGAAAATGCCCATTGTGGTTTGAAAACGCCCCACTGATAGAGAAACACCCACTAGTGTTCTGCAGAGATACATGCCAGAATGATCTTGTGCTCATCAACTACAAATCACTGTTAGTTCAATGTCACTGGGTGCTTCTCATTTCTTATTTGTGCATCCTCGTTTCCTTTCCTCGCGTCTCAGCTCCGCCCCCTGTAGGATGCGAGGGAAGACTGCAAGGAAAAGACGCGAGGACGGAGGATTCGAATGTAACTTTTTTTTTATACACTGGAATACTTGATCACTCGAGTGTCACTTCATCGCGTCATCAGCAGCGCTTTTCAAGTTTGTTTAATTAAGAAATTCATAATAAATAATAATAAAGCAAGATACCCTGTTGAAATATGTGAGATGTGTGGTTTATATAAACTGCAAAGGTAAAGTATAAATTAAAATGATTGTGACCGATGTGAAGGGGGAGGAGAATTTAGACGTGCGTAACGTTTAAGTCGATAAAACTCTTCCGCATAGGATACACCTGTGTGTCCTCGCTCATGACTCCTCGGGAAGCCTCCTAACTCCTCGATCCTCGACTCCTCGCGGTGCAATTAGAGAATTGAGATGTCCTTCAAGATGGCTGAGCTCGATTGGTTTCCGGGTCATAGGATGGAGGACGGAGGAGAGAGGAGACGAGGAGGGATATTGAGAAGCACCCATTGTCTCCACCCATGTGTGCTGTTGGCTTTCATCAAAATTTCAATGCTGATCCAACACACTTTAAACACTGAAATGTCAATCTCAACCAAAATTATGGTTTGGATCAAAACTCAACATTGTATCAATGTTCCCATGCTATCTGTGCAATTTATTTCAACACTTTACTTACTTTGAAAATTAATGTATGTTAGTAGATTTAGTAACAATAAATAAAATGCAAGTAAAAAGCATGCTAAAAACAGAAATACATTATATGCACTATTGTTTGAAACTCAGAGAGTTTCAAGACTTCCGTATAGGACGCACCTTGTGTTTTCTCTCTAATAAGGAAGCATCAATTAACTACTGAGAAGCCCACATGCAAAACCAAAATGGGCTTATACCAATTAGTGCCAATTTTCAAAATACAATTGGTGTTTTTCAACCATTTTTCAAAAGACTTGCTAAAATCATGAGCAAATGAGGTAACACCATTGAAAGTGCTCATCATGAACTGAAACGCCCCACTGATTGGGAAACACCCAGTAGTGTTTTGCACAGATACATGTCTGCAAGATATTGTGCTCATAAACTAAGACTCACTGTTAGTTCAATGTCACTGTCTTCACCCATGTGTGCTGTTCCCTTTCATCCAAATTTCAATGCTGATCCAACACACTTTAAACATTGAAATTTTGATGTCAACCAAAATGATGGTTTGGATCAAAACTCAACATTGAATCAATGTTACCATGCTGTCTGGGGCATTAGCTGCCATTCTATGTACTATTTATAATCCATCGAGATTCATTTTCCATTCTAATATTTCTAATCTATCTATTTCATAACAACCACCCAGAACACAATGGCAACCAATCAGAACAATTATTTGATAATTTGATCGTTTTTCATGTGACGGCAACAAAATATTTGTAATTGTCATAAAAGGATTGAGAAAGAAAAATCAAGTAATAATTAATGTAATACTTCAAACTACTTTAAACTTCTCGTCCAACCTTTTCCAAGCCAACTTAAAGTTTATCTCGATGAACTTTCCCATCTAGTTGTATTAAATATTGCAACAACTTATTCAAGCAAACAAAGGAAACAAGTAAACTCCCAAATTTAAGTTCACTCAACTTTAAAATTATTTAAACTTATTTATAAATCTGTAATCTTAAGTTATTTAAGAAACTACCTATAGTTTATAACAATTATCCAACAGATCTAAATGGTTAATAACATTACTGAACACAAATAAACCACAACAATAACACTGACATTATAACATTTGCATAAGATACTGAACTCTCTGCCTGAGACACGAGTACACATGTGAAAGAATATGAGCAAGTGTATGAATGAGAGAGCGTGAATTCCTCCACTAAACAACAACACTGAACAAACACTGAACGTTTATCATTACAGATTATATAACAGTGTGTTGAGTCTGAACACACACAGAACACACTTCACCGCCAATTCCCATGATCTGCTTAATTCAGTCAAGAAGAAACTCAAGCAGAACAGCAAAGGCATGCAACATCATTCAAAAAAAAAAAAAATATATATATATATATATATATATATATTGATATATTCTGGAAAAGTATTAAACAGACATGGCATAGTACATACCGCTTTAAAGAGATAGTTCACCCAAAAATGAAAATTGTCATGATTTACTCTCCCTCATTTTGTTCATAAACCATAAGACTTTCGTTAATATTTGGAACACAAATGAATTGGTCCATCCATTGCAAGAGATATAATTTAGGATTTCATTCATATATAAATATTTGCATGGATTACTTCTAATATTACTTTGTATTTTTGACAATTTTTATTTTTGTGAACTATTCCTTTAAGAAAGGAAGACCAAGAAGGACGACTCCTCTCTAAAGTTGATTTGAGTTCTGCAATCAAAAACACAGACATCAATGACTGAAATAAAACGTGAACAAGTCGTCATACTGTTGTTGCATACAAATTTGAAGTATACATGGAGGAGACAACAGAAAAATTTATTTTCTAAAAATAAACTCACATAAACTCAAAAGAATGAAGCACTCCTAGGTCTCTGGCAATTGATAATTACTTAAATGTTTTTTTTTTTTTTTTTTATCTTTACCGTAATGCGTTTTTCACTGGCTTCCATCTGAAGATGCAGAGAAAATGGTGTCTCCTCTCACTGGTGTCGTCCGTGTTGTTAAAGTCACGTACAAACTCTTTTTCACGACTGCGTTCCCAACCCAGCACCACTGGGTTACAGATTAACAATGATTTTCAACCCAATTGGGTTAAATCAACCCAGCGTTCTTACCCAACAGTCTCAACCCAGCGTTTGGGTTGAAAAAAATAACCCAGCATTGTTTAGAGTATAATGTGTTCTGATGCACATATATTAAGGGGCGATAGTAGATAGAATACATTATATACAGAATAATATAGCATAGTATAGTATAGTATAGTATATATATAGTATAGTATAGTATAGTATAGTATAGTATAGTATAGTATAGTATAGTATAGTATATAGTATAGTATATACACTGTAAAACATGCGAGCCTCATTAAGTTATATGAACTTACTCCTTGTCTTTAACTCCAATTGCAATGGTAAGTTGTAGAAATTGAACTCAAGTGTATAAGTTTTCTAAAATTAAACTTAAAGTTATACATTATGTTGACTACCTGTGATTTTTGTCTGGCTTGTAAAGTTCATTTAACTCGTGGCTGTAAGTTACGTTGGGGGAGGGGTGATACAGAGCAAATACCGCGAAACACAGAGAGAAGTTATCGCCATTTTGAGTTGACGCAGCTGCCAGCAGGAGCCATTACGCGAATTCGTGCTGAAAAACACAAAATATCCGTGGAAGGTTAGTTTTTCTTTTTAATTTGTAATTATAATGTAGGATTTTACGTTTTAATTCTTGTAAGCAGCACATTGACCATGCTCTGCGAATTTAATGACACCATGGTGTTTTCCCTCACCAGTTCACCTTTTTACCAGAACACCAAATGGTAAAATAATTTAATTTATAACTTTGGTTCACAGCTTATACCGTATTTTTTGTTAGTTGGTGGGTGTGTAGTAAACGCGTAAGTTAGCTGCTATAACGTTACTGGAGCGGAAAATCATTGTTTGCCTTTGAACAAATGTCCGTTGCCAGCTAATTAGTTAACTTACAAACATTACACAGCTTACAGTTAATTTCTGGGCAATCTAAGTGGAAATCACATGGTGATGATCGTGTTTGAGGGGTTAGGCCTATATGTCTAGTGTAAGGTTAGGACTTATGAATTAAACAATCCGAAAATACTGCAGGGTTTTTCTGGCCTAGAAAATTAATATGGCAGGCGCTCGCTCGCAGCTACCTGTCCTGTACACCTCTCGGTTGTTGAATTTGTGCGCGAGCAACGTTACTTTTATCATGCCAGCTGAAGGTTCATTTTTGCGCGTTAGAGACGAATATTGACATTGCTTAATTCAAGTTCATGGAAACTCGTCTTCTCTCCGCTGCGGCTGTCGATAATTCTCTAAAACGTTGCTATAACTTGCAGCATTCAAACGGTGCGTCGTGTTCGGTAAGTTAACGACATTCAGCATGTTAACCCATTTGTGCCCAAATTTTTCTGAATGGTTTCATGCATATAATCCTGTTAATAGTGTCCTATGTGAACATGTTCTGCATTTATTTTCCCCAGGTTTTTTTTTTCTTTCTTGAAAATCATATTTGAATGTGCGGCAACTATAGTTGCCGGTGGGCAAATATGTTGTATGCACCCCTTCAATGTAAAATATGAATAGGAGGAGAACATTTGGCATTTATCTCAAAATAACTGCTTTCAACAGATCAATCTTTATTCATAAACAAATTTATTATGTATAAAAGTCGAAGAACATTTGATGCAGACCCCAAAAAAACTGCATCTAGCTTATAATCTCTTGAATATGAAAACACAACAAACAACAAATCCATTTGCCTTAACCATTGTGCGCTGTTCAGGGTCTTTTTGACCCACATTTCTGACTTTCATTCATGGGGATAACATGGATAATTTGACATGGTTAAGTGTTTTTAAAAGATTTTTGCCCATCTTTTGGAAAATGCTGTTCTAAAAGTAACAATTTATCACTTTAACCAGTAGATGGCTGCAGAGCACCACTATTTGCTATTTGCTTTTTGACTAACTGAAAGACATCTTTTCACAAGTTTTTCCAGTTGTACTCATATCTACATATAATGAAATCACAATTATAATAATAAAAGTTACTTTTTGTCAAAGTTTAGGCACTTTTTGTACTGAAAAAAAAATCTGTTTTTCAGTAGTGTTATATTATGATTAGAATCAAATGAATTTGATCAATGGACAAAATCCATAACAACACAGAACACACAGACAGAAATGAAGTGGCACACTTTAAATTTGTAGAATTATATGAAAAACAGATGTTTGAAATAAATGATAAACTCTAAAAACTCCAACTTTTCTCTTTGTAACATCCTGATCAGGTTTGATTCTAATCATAATGGAACATTATTGAAAAACTGATTTTTTTCAGTACAAAAACTGCCAAACTTTGACAAAAAGTAACTTTTATTGTTATAATTGTGATTTCATTATATGTAGATATGAATCTAACCGGAAAAACTTGTGAAAAGATGTCTTTTAGTTTGAAACTTTTAGTACTTTTAGAGCTCTGCAGCCATCTACTGGTTAAAGTGATTTATTTATTTTTTTACTTTAAAAACTGCATTTTTCAAGATTTGGCCAAAAATCTTACACTAAACCATGTCAAATTATCCATGTTATCCCCATGAATGAAAGTTAGAAATGTGGGTATTTTATAAGGCACATTTTGTATTAATTTTTTTTTGAACATTTTGTGGAGTAAAAATGTCCAAATGTAGAGTAAAAACATTAATAAACTGAGTAAAATTACATTTGTTTAAAATATATATATTGTTACAAAATAACATTTTGTTGCCTGGGGTCTCTCATACCCCAAACAACCTGACTGTAAACCGCAAACGAACAGCGCACAAGGGTTAAAGTTGTGGAACATAGTGCAGAACAAAGTGCAGCCATAACAGGGCATTGTGTATCAAAAAGGTAAATGAAAATAAATAAATACAAATAAATAGAATGAAGAAAAAAATATATCTATATAGAGATGTCATTTAAAGGGTTAAGTTATGTTTATGCACTAAACAAGACCAATAAACTTGATTTATTAACCTATTAACACAGTATACCCCATTTTCCCATGATATATGTACTTACAAGGCATTTGCCCACCGGCAACTATAGTTGCCGCTTGGACTTTTGACTAAGTATACAAAAAACTATAGATCTCTTGTAAGATTTGTTTTGTTTGGCTGATTCTAGAGACCTTCATGATTATGTAGATATATATATGTCAACAAAAAATACTTATTAGTAACATGAAAATGACCTTTCTTTGGGAGGGTTTGCCTTCGCCATGCTTCCTGGAAGTAGGGGTAGGAAGTTGACAGCCTCATGTGACAGGGAGGAAGTGAATACCTTTTTTTTTTTATTGAAATCCTTTATTTGGTTGTTTGCTTGCATTTCATTGAGAAATAAAACATGGACAACATCTAGAAAAATATTTACAAAAGGAAAATGACAACTATGCACTGCGGCAACTATAGTTGCCGGTGGGCTTAAATGGGTTAAAACTAAGCCATGATATATTCATAATACAAGGCTCGAAATTGCGACCATTTGGTCGCATATGCTCCCGAAATTTAATCTGTGCGACCTAAAAATATATTCGGGAGCGAGTGCAAATAGCTGCTAATGGTTGTGGCACGACCTGTTTTCAGGGAGCTGATTATCACGCGAAATTTAAAAGGCTTAATAAGAGAGATGATGAAATGAGGTTTTTAATAAGGCATTTGATTTTTTTTGGTCGGCCGCGAAAGCGAATTTACTGAAAAGAACGAGCAGAGACTCCAGAGAGAGAGCCCCAGCCTCGCGCGCGCCCTCTCGCCGTCTTCAAACTGTCTTGCTCTCTCTCTCTTGATTTTTAAAATGTTACTGGATTTATTTGTATCTTTGTAGAGATTAGTAATGCAGTGCAAAGGTGCTTAAAATATTACCTTCCATCTATATAATAAAACTGGGTATATTAGATTTTAAGTATTACACTGACCTTCATTGAGAACGTGCAATACATTTTTTTCTTAATTTTCTTCTTCTTCTTCCTCTTGACAGATTTCAAGAATGTTCCCTTAATGAAGTGGAAATGTAAGTTTTGTGCATTCTCTACTAATCATCAGGGAAGAATACTACAGCACTACAAAGAGTTTCATGGGCATCATCGGAGGAGTTCAGGCCTCACCTGTATTCATAAAGACTGTTTAAAAACTTTTCAAACCCAAGCCGAACTTAAAAATCATTTAAAAGAACATAAAAAAGGATACAGGATTTTAACCAAATTATCCTGTGATTTATGCAAATTCTCAGAGTCTTGTGACATTTACAAATATTTCATCCATCTGAAGATTCATTTGAGAAACCGAGAACTTGTTAATTGTCCATTTGCAGGTTGTTTTTTCAAGTCTAGTGTGCTATCTACTTTTACTTCTCATAGAAGTCGCTATCATAAGCCTTCCACCTTAGAAAATTTCAGACCAGAGCTTGTGGCAGAGCTTGCTGTTTCTGTGCCTGTTGTTGAAGACGACTTTGTTTCAGACACTGAAGATATACTTGAAACTGAGTCTGTATTTGAGGCGGCTGAATCTGGACTTGAAAATGGCAAGGCCATCCAAAATCAGTTGGGATCTCTATTTCTCCGCATGCAAACACTTTTACATGTATCTAATTCAGCAGTACAGGAAATAGTTGATGAGTTATTTGACATTGGAGATTTTGCTCATCAAAACATAAAGACTGTCATTGATAACATTTTGAAAGACAATAATTGCAGTGTTGATCCCTCTGTTGTATCTTCATTGACTGAAGAATTACAAACTTTGAACCCACTTAGATTGCTCTCAAGGGAGGGGCCTCTTGGCACGGAGCGCAAAAGACAGTCATTTTATAAAAATAACTTTTCTGTTATTGAACCAGTTGAGTATGTGTTAAATGCACAAGAAAAAAATCATACTTTTGTTTATGTTCCTATTTTAGATTTGCTCAGTAAACTTTTGGAACGAAAAGAGGTACTTCAGACATTAGAAAGATCCAGTCAACTTGAAGGTAATTACGGTTCAATTCGAGATGGAGAATATTTTAAAGAAAACAAGATTCTCTCTGAAGAAAAGGGTATAGCTCTTGGACTATATATTGATGATTTTGAAATTTGTAATCCGTTAGGTACTTCAAAAAAAAAGCACAAAATTTGTGGGGTATATTGGGTGATTGCCAATTTACCCATACAACTTCGCTCAACATTATCATCAATTTATCTAGCTGTGTTGTGCAAAACTGTACACATAAAATAATATGGTTACAGCAAGGTTCTAGAGCCTCTAATTAGGGATCTTGAGCTCCTTGAGAGAGAAGGTGTGTTTGTTCAGAGTCTTGGCTCTAATCTCAAAGGGACAGTTTTGTATGTATCTGCAGACAATTTGGGTGCACACTCACTTTCTGGATTTCAAGAGTCTTTCAATGTTGATAAGTTTTGCAGATTTTGTACGGCAAATCGTGTAGATCTTCAGCAGTATAATGTCAGAAGTGGGGTTTTTACCTTGAGAACACCAAGATTGTTCGATGAAGCCATTAATGTGCTAAAGCAAAGTGATCTTTCTTGTGTTGATGGTATAAAGAGAGACTGTCCTTTAAACAGACTGGCTCACTTTCATGCTGCAAAAGGATTTCCACCGGATTTTCTACACGATGCATTTGAAGGAATTGTACCTGTGGAGCTCTGCATATGCCTCTCAGATCTGATTGCTAAGAAGTATTTTACATTGAATGACCTTAATGAGAGAATAAAAACATTCCCCTTTCAATTCTATGACAAAACTAACAGACCCCAGACAATACAAAAAAACTTTCAAAAAAACAAAACTATCGGTGGCAATGGACACGAGAACTGGGCACTTCTGAGATTTCTTCCACTGTTGGTTGGCCACTGTATTCCAGAGGGTGAAAAAACGTGGAATATAATTCTTGAATTAAAAGACATTGTTGAGTTGTTATCCAGCTCCTCATTCACAACTGAAACTCTGTGCTACCTGCAAGCCAAAATCTCTGACCATCGACAGTTGCTTTTAGAAGTTTTCCCATGTACTAAATTGCGTCCTAAACATCATTATTTGGAACATTATCCTATGTTAATCCAAAAATTTGGTCCCCTAATTGAATTTTGGACGCTAAGATTTGAGGCAAAACATTCTTTCTTTAAAAAGGTGGTCCGTGATGCTGGCAACTTCAAAAATGTTCTGCACACGTTGGCCACAAGACATCAACTAATGTTGGCATACTATCTGGAGATGCCAAGTGTTTTTAAACCAAGCATTGAAACTGGTCCTGTATCTGTTGTATCTGTGGACATCTTGGATGCTACTATCAGGGTGACAATATGGGACAAGTTTAAAGGTCTGGACACTGTTTCATTCACATCCACCGTGTATTTAAATGGGACAAAATATTCCAAAGGAATGGTGATCTCAGTTGGGCACACAAGCGGACTACCAGATTTTGGGAAAGTACTCGAGATCTGTATAGTGGATGGTCGCATACTTTTCATTACTGAACTGTTCACAGCTGGCTTCTTGGAACATCTAAGGTGTTACCAGCTCGCCAAAAAAGACCCTGCAGTAACTGTGGCTGTCCAACCTGAAGAGCTGAATGACTACATCCCCCTCGTCGCATACCTTGTTGATGGAAAGCTGCTCATTACTCCAAGGACATTCATGTTACAATAAGGTATAGTAAACATAAATCTTTAAAATCTTGCTGTTTAACTTGTTTACTTACTCCAAGCCTAATGCAATTACGCAACAAATTTAATGCAGACCATGCTGTTCTTTGAGTACAATTTCATGGGTTTTATATTGCTGCTTCTGATATCTGTTACTGTTTTTATTTATTTTTTCACAGTTACGCTGTTGATTCCTCCTCGAAGTTATCACCTCAAGGCGTGTCACCCTACAGAGTGTTCCTGAGCCAGCCAGGAAGCTATATGAAGGACATTCATAAGATAAAATAAGGTAAGGTGAACTTTTTTAAATATTTTTATTTTTTACTGTTTTATTTGTGTACTCACTGCTGGCCTAATACAATGACACAGTGGGCCCTATTTTAACGATCTGAAACGCAAGTGTCAAGCGCAAAGCACAAGTAACTTTGTGGGCGGGTCTCGGGCACTGTTGCTATAATACCAGCGGGATAAATGACTCTTGCGCCCGACGCAAATCTAAAATTGGTTGGTCTGAAGTAGCTTCATTACTCATAGGTGTGGTTTGGGCGTAACGTGAAATAAACCAATCAGAGCGTCATCTCACATTCCCTTTAAGAGCAGGTGCGCTTGTTCTAAAGCGGATTCCTATTATTTGCCAGGCGCACGCGGGGAGCGGTTCACAGCCGTGGAGACTAACGTTCTCGTCAGGGACGTTGGGGATGGAGAAACGCACCCAAATTAACTTCGGTTAAACAGGCGTATGATAATTTGGGTAAATGTGTAAGCTAGATGTATGCTTTTATAATAAACTCTATCTATCTATCGTAATGTATGATTTGCAAAAATAACTGCTGCGTCTGTGTGTAGATGAGAGAATTAAAGTGATTGATTATGGCCCAGCATGCGCCCTTAAAATAGCACATGAATAACATGCGCAATGCGTCACTGACTTTAAACTGTTTTTTTTTTTTCGGCCAGTGGCGCAATTGTTTTATAAACCATAGCATGAGGGAAGGTTTGCGCCGGAACACGCCGCCTCTTTTGCGCTGAACTGTGCAGGGAGCGCAAGTTCATTCCCTAGTTTAGCGACGTGCTTCTGTGGAGGGAAAAGCGCGCTTTGCGTGGGTGCAAAATTGGAATGATACATGCGTCGGTGTACAAAGTCAATTGCGCTGGGTGCAAGATAGGGCCCAATGTGTTTAATTCAGTCATTGCTGTTCTTTATTCATTGTACAATTTCATGGCTTTTGTCTGTCAGAGGAGCATGTTTTCTCATCCGAGCATGTGGATATTGTTGAACGTGAAACTATAAACACAATAACCGACTTGAGTATATGTTCGTTCTGTAAGATAAATGTCGACGTCTGCTTTATTAGCGTTTTTTTCCCCACTCACTATGCTTGAGCTTAATACTTTGGCTCTTTTGTTTTTGATTACATATTGTTTAATGTTATCAGCTAAAAGAAGATATAATGTAAGCTTGTTGTGAAATTGACTAATCATCATAAGCTTGTTCAGAATTGGATAATAACTTGATACATTAAAAAAAGTATTTCTCATTAAACGTCATTTAAATAAACTAATTTGAGTACAATACTCTTTAAAAATGCCCATCCCTACTTTTATCTATACTTTTACAACCTTTTGCTTTTGTTTTATTGTATTGTCATCTAGTTACAGCTGCTGATTCCTCCAAGATGCTTCTCAGAGTTATTGTGTCACCTCAAGAAATAAGACGTGTTACCCTACAGAGTTTGCCTGAGTCCGTTGAGAAATTATGTGAAGCACTACGCACCAGTTTGGGTTTGCAAGGAAACTTCATTCTACAGTTTGAAGATCCAGATTTTGGAAATGAACTCTGCAATTTGACAGATATCAAAGATCTTCCAACTGATCGAGCAACACTGAAAGTTTTGTTCACATTTTCTGATTCAGTTTCTCACTCGGCATTAGATTCTGCAAGTTTGAGTTCAGCTAATGCTTCATCAGTGGATTGGCCTGATCCTTTTGTAATTCCTGACTTCTCCCATGATGTTGAACTTCAACTGAGAGCAGCAAATGATTCCTATGCCAGAGATGGAACAGTCATTGTTATCTCCAAGGGTGTTAAGAGTGAAATACTGGACAAACTAGCTGATATGATATCAAAATACACTCCATATCCTAGTAAAGATCAGTATGAAAGTGTAGCCAAAGCTCTTGTAGCAAAGCACCCTTGTCTCCAAGAGCCAGGTTCTGCCAAAGGATGGTACTGCTGGGTGTTCAGTTTAAAATTCAAGATGGGCAATTACCGTCAGAAGTTGATGGCAGCTGGATGCCCTGAAGTTGTTGTAAATAAAAGAAAGCCTGGACAGACAAGCTGCAAGGCAGTCAAGAAGTCAAAGAAGGGAGAAATCCACTATTTGCCAAATCTACCTGAAGGACAATCTGCAGTCACTTTAGAGGAGAATCGGAAGACCATGCTTTTAGAGGTCCAAAAGTGTGATCCAGACCTGCAGCTTCTTGATGAACTGATGAATGCAACATTCTCTCAGCGAAGAAAGGAAATCATTGGTGACGAGCCGCTCATCTCTGTAGTCAGGGACAGATGGCCTGCACTCTTCAATGAGAGACAGGTAACCAGTGCCAACTCAGACATTCACAGCAATATAAATTACAAGGAAATTATGTATTTCCTTAAATGGGTAGTGACATGGCTGATTTAAATGAATTTAAGGTTCACATATGCCTGTGAAATAATTTCCATCTGTATTTGCTGTCCCTAACTACTGTCGCTCTTTTCCCTCTCTCAATCTTTGCTGTCTTATGTGTCTGTTTCAGATAAGTGGAGAGTTCAATAGACTAGTCACCACCGATCTACTGCAGTCATTCTTAAATGGACTAGATGCCTTGGTGCCAAGTCTTTTAGAGCTGTACAAAGTAGCTGTATCTTCAAGCAGGAGGTTGAGCCTTAGCAGTGTTATGCAGTGCCTTGATAAGGAGGTATGAATAACAATGAACTAATTATTTTACATTTGATTACTTAATTCAATTTTGGTTTCTAAAAAATACTGATAGGCCTACCTGAAAATCACTGATTATTTCATTATTATTATTATTAAATTATTTGTTCTTTTTTAATTAATAACTGTTTACTTTTTTAATAATCTTTGAAATTGATATTTGACCCTAATCAATATTTACTAACATAGGGATTCTAATTTGTATAATGCCAGTCACTCTGTCTTGTTTACAATTGTTTGTAGGACACAAATCAGAACAGAAGAACAGCTGCCTTACTTGGTCTTCCACACTTCTTTACAGAGGATACTTCGGATATAATCAAGATGTGTGATGTAAGAAAATATATTTACACATTGTTAACGCACTTATGATACTGAATTCATTGCAGAGTAGTAGGGATGGAGAAAAAAATGATTCACTTAACTGTCATGATTTTGTTTTTGTGATTTTTTTTTTTTTTTTAAATAAATTAATAATTAATTAGCTTCATTTTAGTCTTTGTTTATAATAAAATTATTGCCCATACAGTGGCTTTTAGCCTAATTTGTGCTTCTCCAGTGGCTTGTTTTGACTGTCATCCCAGCCTTTTAGAGCATATATTGAAATGAAGTAAAATCATGATATGGCTTAGTGCAATTGTCATTCTTTTATTGGACCATTTCTATAATTTTATAGACCAAATCTATTACATGCCTTTTGAATTAGGATTGATACTGTCCATTTGTTTTAGGTTCATGGTGAAACCCTGGATGTCATTATGAAGGGAATGCGTGTTGGACTACTGATTGGACACGAAGGTGTCCTGAATGATGCATTTCCTCTTGATGTCTCCAACGTGGCTGTGGTGGTAGAAGAGACAATTGTTCTCCATAATCTCAGAGACATACCCACTGGCTTTGCTCTGTTAATGGGCACATTCTACTGCCTTAACCTTGAATATCCCCGCAGTATGAGGTACTCCTTCGAATTCCTGCAGAAAGTAATCATGAAGATTAAAACTGACCACTGTTCTGCCAAGATACATGGACTTCGAAACAAACTGCTGAGATATCATTTATAGACTGGTCTCAAACCATACATCGGAGGGAACATGTTACATTTGCAGTCTTTGTCTTCAGTTACTTAACACTGTTCAAATTTGATATTACCGACCATTTCAAGTAAAACCCAAGTACTGCTGAAAAATCTCAGAATTATAAATGTTTAGATGTGTTTTTAATGCAAGGTTGTTAATTTTGAGAATTTCTGAAACTTTTGCTGAGGGGACACTTAATGTTACTTTGCATTCTGTTCTTTAATTTAGCTGATTATAAGTGTTTTTAACTAACTGCTGGTGTTGTCATTTACAATTGCAAAGACTCTGTTCCTATAAGAAAGTATGTGAAAGATTAAATGGTTATACAATAGGTAACATAATGAAACTGTTAAATAATAATCCTTTACTTAAAACCTTTTTTTCCTAACATGAATTTTGATATTACCGACCATTTCAAGTAAAACCCAAGTACTGCTGAAAAATATCAAAATATAAATGTTTAGATGTGTTTTTAATGCAAGGTTGTTAATTTTGAGAATTTCTGAAGTTTTTGCTGAGGGGACACTTATTGTTACTTTGCATTCTGTTCTTTAATTTAGCTGATTATAAGTGTTTAACTGCTGGTGTTGTCATTTACAATTGCAAAGACTCTTTGTTATAAGAAAGTATGTGAAAGATGAAATTGTTGTGGAATTTTGTAACATAATGAAACCGTTTAATAATAATTAATAATAATTCCTTACTTAGAACCTGTTTTCCTGACATAAATTGTATCATAAAACCAATGTTAAATTTATGCAACATTGAACTATTTACAATAAAAATATTTTTGAGCAGATGATTTGTTGATTATGAGTTTTCAATAATGTAACCTAGTAAGTTGTCTTAACTTGGAGAATCAAGTTGAAACAACATTTGACAAAGTTGTTTAAACTCAGAGAATCAAGTTGAAACAATGAATGCTCATTAGCTAGTTAACTTGTAAAACACAACATTTTGAGTTGAAACAAAGAATATATTTAAGTTGAGTTAACTCATGTTTTTAAGGCAGCAGGTGAACTTTCGTTTCTAAGTTTAACAGACTCGAAATGTTTTACAGTGTAGTATTTAGTATATACCAGCCGGTAACTTAAGAAAATTTACCGGCCACAAATATTTTTTACCAGCCATGACACAGACACAGGCAGTTATGACACCAACATTTTAGATACCAGTGAAAATTCACATTCCTCTATTCCAGTTTGAAACCATTTAAAGAAGTAAACAGTCAGTAAAACAGTCAGTAATAAAATAAGACCAATCAAATTAAAAGCAAAAGCACAAATAAATACAATACATAAAAAATGAATAAACAGTGCTCTTCAACCAGGTCTAATACGCTTTAATGTACTAAAATTTAATAAAGTGGGTGTTAGAATATTTTATCTCTATTTATTGTTCCTCGTGCCTCATTCTCAGTCTTGTTCCTTTTTCATGGATTGAAAAGAATTGCAGGCCTGGGAGAGTCAGGAACATGAAGCCAACTGGTGTCCACCGACCTTCTCTACTTTTACTTGCAAACATCAGCATTTATACTGGGTTCAGGGGGGTGTAACAGCCAACCAATGAGAATATACATTACATTCTTATAGAATGTGAGACAAGTCCATTTATGGCCACTTTCCGGCTGAAGGCAGCCCTATCAGGCTTTCTCTCCTAACAACTACAGAGGGACCCTTTCTAGGCTGCTGAAACACACTCATTCATAGAGTCTCATTCATGAAACACGAGCAGAACGAATTTTTGTGTAAATCGTGTGTAAAGTGGTTCTGGCGTAAATCTTCGGATTCATTAAAATGTTCGTATTTTCCAAATGCTAGTTGGTACGAAAGAAATCTACACCTGCTCCCAGCCACGCGTAAATAGTGCGATTAACATCCGAACGTTTTGCTCATAAATAAGCTGCATTTTAATTCACCTTAACCGGGTACATATTTACACAGAATTTTGAAAAAATATTATATATAGTAATTATATATGTTTTTTCTTTTTACTTTTATTACGAGAGCCAATAGCATCTGCAAACGGAACACAAGTCCGCAAGTCTTTTTTTTAAATCTTTTTTTTTATTTTTTTTATTTATATTCAAGCTGTTTATTCATTTTTTTTTTATTTTTTTTTTTACAAGTCCGCAAGTCACAAGTGTTGCAGCTTCATGTCGAACCATTTTCTTTTCACTTCTGGGACTGTTCGATTAATTACGGAAGCGTATTGCATTCACTTGAGGAAAAAAAAATCTACTCTGTTTTTCTGAATTAATGAGTTAATTATCTCAGAATTACGAGATAATTTTTCATGAAAAAAAAGTTTTTGCTCTGTTTTTCTGAATTAATGACTTAATTATCTCAAAATTATGAGATAATTTTTTCTTGAAAGAAAAATATTTGCCTTGTTTTTCTGAATTAATGACTTAATTATCTCAGAATTATGAGATAATTTTTCATAAAAAAATATTTTGCTCTGTTTTTCTGAATTAACGAGTTAATTATCTCAGAATTCTGAGATAATTTTTCATAAAAAAAAAAATTTGCTCTGTTTTTCTGAATTAATGACTTAATTATCTTGTAATTCTGAGATAATTAACTCATTAATTCAGAAAAACAGAGTCGATTTTTTTTCCTCAAGTGAATGCAATACGCTTCCGTAATTAACAGATGAAACTCCATTAACTGCATCTGTAATATGCTGCCAAGCATTTTTACCTAAAGCATTTAAGTAAAATCCTTATTACCTAAAAAATCCTTTTTTTAGGACCTGATACGCCACTATGTACGCTTGAAAATAAAATGTGGCGTTTTGAATGAACTTCTGATAATAAAACTTCAATTTCTGCATCTGAGAAATTTCTCTTTTTCATTCACTTTTGAAAAGACATGTTGAAATCCTTCGTTTCGTGTCATAATATGATGCCCATATACAGGTGCTGGTCATAAAATTAGAATATCATCAAAAAGTTGATTTATTTCAAGAATTCAACTTAACAGGTGAAACTAATATATTATATAGTCTCATTACATGCAAAGTGAGATATTTCAAGCCTTTGTTTGTTATAATTTTGATGATTATGGCTTACAGCTTATGAAACCCACGAAATCAAAATCCCAGAAAATTAGAATATTACATGAAATCACACAGTAATTACACAGTGATACCATGGACATTGAACCAGGTTTTGGCAGAGCACTTTCCAGAGCACTTCATGCTTCCTTCAGCAGACAAGCTTTATGGAGATGCTTCCTTCATTTTCCAGCAGGATTTGCACCTGCACACACTGCCAAAAGAACCAAAACCTGGTTCAATGACCATGGGATTACTGTGTAATTACTGTGTGATTTCATGTAATATTCTAATTTTCTGGGATTTTGATTTTGTGTGTTTCATAAGCTGTAAGCCATAATCATCAAAATTATATGGTAATTGAGAGAATGAGCGTGCACGCGCGTCCCATTTACGACTGATTGGAATTTATTAACACACACACACATTTCACTATCACATCTGAGGGTTACAAAGTATTTGTGAATCAGGAGAAGAGTTTTCTGGAATGTCTCTTTACGCGCAAATCACTCACATATTTACTCGTATATTTACGACCCATTGACTGTACATTAAAACAGATGTGTGCAGAGAAGCAAGAACGTCTCTCCACTGCAACCCCTGTAGCCTCAAAGACCAAAGAGGAAGATAACTTTTTAAAGTTCAAGAGCAGTGAGTGTTTTTTTCTTTGTCCTCTGTTGTTTGGTTAACATTAACAACACCAGGATTATTAGGATGCTGTCACTTTAAGGCTGAATGCACGGATCATGCGTTTTGTGTTTGCGTTCGCTTAAGACATAATCAACTATGTAAGACTATATTTTTTGACATAATTTTGAGTGAATTTGTCCACTGAAGCGCAGGTAGGCATGAAAGAGAGCTCAACTTCACACACTGTCTGAGAGAAGTGTCTTTCAGGGCCACGCTTCAGATGTTAAACACACACACACACACACACACAAGTTACCAATTCCCTTTCGCTTGTTCCACTTCCTTGAACATTTACACTGGAGAGACTGAAACTTTCGAGATGATGAAGCACTGACCCGTCAACTGTACAGAGCGTCAATCACGCTTGTTCACGTTCATGTTGTCAGAAAATTGCATTTGTTAGAATTGAAAAAAATGCTATTGGCCAAATAGCGACTGACAGCGTTTCACACACTCGCCGATTTTTACTGCCGTTTGGCACATGGTGAGTGTTCATTATAGGCCCTGTTTCTCGATTATATATAATGTATCTTAGTAGAGAGAGTTTAAGAGGACAATGATGTTGAACTCACCCTTCACTGTGACATAAACAGCAGATCTTGATGTTGATGAGTTTGGTCTTCCATCTCTCTGTCCTTTACACCAGTACTGACCCTGATCAGACGTAAATACTCGTCTGATAGTGAGAGTGTCTCTGTTTACAGTGTAACGATAATCAGACGTCTGTAATATTACACTGTCTTTATACCACTCATATCTCCAGTCACTGTGATCAGAGTTTATCACACACTTCAGATCGACTGTTTCTCCAGTGAATACAGGACTGACTGGTGTCACAGTCACTGTAGATGTGGGTAAATCTGAGAAGAAAGACAGAAACACAAAATGACTCAAACATCTCTTTCAGTAAAAAAGCAAAAGAATTACATTTTGTAAATGTTTTGAGGATGTTGAAGATCTCAATGATGAAGTTTTATTGCAGCAACAGTGACAAAGTGCATTAAAGCCCCTGCGTTCATCAGAGTCAGAATAAACCCTGAATAATCTCTGCTCAAACATACTGCATTACATTCGTCTTCCAGCTCTACATGTAAATGAAGTTTTGTCTTAAAAGTAAATTGAGGATAACAATGAAAGTGAAAGCCTTCCGTTCCCACATCTTTGATATTGTTTGAGACGGGAACTCCATGTATCCTTCATGTATCTTCTGAACACAGGATTATTCTCGACGTCACACTGCCGTTTCACACTAGAAGTGATCGAGTTTCACTCCGGTGGTGTTTACATATTACTGAGATCAGGAGGAATCGTCTCTATGATAATTAAGCTCTTTTAGGGAAGAAACATATTCTAATACATATCTTGAAGTGGAAGCTGAGTCGGGGCAGACTGACATTTCTCACACTATATAGTTTATAGATGATTTTATCTCATATTTCCTAGTATTAGTTGTGTTTTGCTGTTGGACTGTCATTAGTTTTGTCATGTCTGTTGTTTTGAGGCTCTGGCTCCGTCACGATCTCAGACAAACACCTCTGACTCGCCATAGAAAGCAGAATGAAGCTCCTGAAGGAGAGATGAAGATCTCCAACTACAAGCTCATATGAGGAGATACTGAGTCTGAATCAACTTCATCAGACTATCTGAAGACTTCATGAACTCATTTAACATCATTATCTGTGAGTCTCGTCATTCTCTCTGACTTCAGCACAAAACTCATCTTTTCTATTAGTAAATATCTCCTGTAACCATAGCGACAGTGACTAAAGTAAATCTCAAAGATGGAGACGCCAACAACACTGGAAAGTCACAATTTACATGATGTTTTAAAACATATCCTGATAAAAATGTGCAACACACACAAGACATCTGAAGACAATCATGACTAAAAGTGAATTGCTTATAAGAACAGATGTGGCTGATACAGAAGATCATAAGTGTTGAAATATGGATTTTAAATGATCATTAAACAGATGTGAATATGAAGACTCACCTGATACAGTCAGTGTAAGAGCATCACTGAAGTCTGTGTGTGAGCCTGATCTCTCTCCTCTACAACTGTATTCACCACTGCGAGACACATCAGCTGTGAAACTGATCTTTGCTGTTGTTGTATATGGATATACAGTGTGTCCATCTCTAATCCAGCTGTATCTCCACTGAATGTCTCCTCCTCCCTGTATGTCACATGTGAGAGTGACTGTCTCTCCTCTGAACACACGCTGATATGGCTTCACCTTCACTACAGGTTTTCCTGTATTAATACACACATGAGTAAATATTGATTAAAACAGCATCACAGTCTCATGATCAATGTTAGTGTTTATGAACTCAAAACCTCCTTATGAGACAAACACTGTATTAAAAATGAAAGATAAAGTTTGCTGGAAGTTTGTATTGATTACATCAAATTTGTTTGTAATTATTGATAGACTATATACTGATAAACTTTGTATAAACTGAAAGACTGGGTAAAGTGTGCCATACATGTAAACTGAGTCTATAATACATGTGTGTTATTTTCTATTTGCGTGACACAGAATTGCAGCTTGTACAACATTTACAAATCTTACAAAATTTAAGAGTGTAAAAATATTACAGACTTAAACATGCAAAGTGATGAGGTCATGTGACAATGTAGCATATACAGTTAAATAATAAACTGTTGTACAGTAGAAAATGCTGGGTTGAAAAGATTGACAGCAGATTGGGTTAAATGTTTTTTAACCTAAATTTTGGAGTAAAAATACAACATTACAGGATTAAGATTAACCCAAAATAGTTTGAAAATAAAACCAGGAATATTGGACATTATTGAATCACTTTATAATCACATAATGACTATCAAAAGGTACAATTTTATTAAAAATGAGAATAAAGGCAAACATAGTCAAAAGTAACAGTGTGCATGAGAGAAGAAAAGCAGAAAAAAATGACGTCATACAGGAAGGTTTTTTTTTTTTTTTTTACCATTTCAATGAACACTGATGAATAAAACTTGCATTTAAGACCAAATCAGACTTTTTTTGTATATTATCCACCACCAACGAAAACATTACACTATAAAATTATGCATTGTTTTGAATATTGTATTGTATTAAATATTGCACCAACTTATTCAAGAAAACAAAGATAACAAGTTAACTCCCAAATTTCAGTTCACTCAACATTAAACTTGTAACTATAAATCTGTAATCTTAAGTTATTTAACCCTTAATCGCTGTTAAAAAAGGACAACATTTAGGCTGTTTGGGGTCATTTTGACCCCAAACTTTTAAAAAGCAATTGCATAAGGAAATATAAATTTTTTATATGGAAAACTATATATCATTTTTTTTATTTACTTCTCAACTATACATTTATGCTGTGTTTTTGTGGAAATTTTGAAGTTTTTTACCTATTTACTGCACAATTACATAACTAGGCCATAAATTGGCTCATGAAAAATGATTTTTTAAAGAAAAAATCACTTAAATGATGATCTTAATTAAATCTAAATAGTTTTTGGACATTGCTCTATGTGTTAGAGATAGAATACTGACATCTGCTGGTTTGTGGAAAAACTTTAGAAATTATAATTAAAGAAAGAAAGTGCAATGACCACATATATCCAATAGAGGGCCATAGAGACTCATTCATTTTCACTTTATTGTTTGTGATGCTTCAACTTCTCCTCACAACTTTGATATATATATTTTGTGAATATTTCTTTAAACATTTTGAAATACATAAAAAATCTGTATTTTTGTCAGAGTTAGAATTTGTTGTTGTTTTCTGATATATTTTGAATTATCTGCTTTTGCAAATTATTATACATACATTTGCAGAACCATTACAAGTCACCACTATGACATGACTGTGGTGTGTGTGTGTGTGTGTGTGTGTGTGTGTGTGTGTGTGTGTGTGTGTGTGTGTGTGTGTGTGTGTGTGTGTGTGTGTGAACAAGCTTGTTCCATGTTGCATATGTGACATTTTTCAGATTTATGCCAGTTTAGTTGATTTTATTTGCCAATTTCTATAAAAATGCTCTCTGTTGCAGTGACATAGATGTGTGTTTGTGTGTGTGTGTGTGTATGAGATAGAAAGTTCGTTCCACTTTGGGTTTATGCTCTAGTACCAGACCTTGATTTAAATGTAATTTTTTTTTAGATTTATGCCAGTTTTGTTTATTTTATTTGCCAATTTCTATAAAAATGCTCTCTGTTGCAGGGACATACACGTGTGTGTTTGTGTGTGTTTGTGTGTGTGTGTGTATGAGATAGAAAGTTTGTTCCACTTTGGGTTTATGCTCTAGGACCAGACCTTGATTTAAATGTAATTTTTTTTTAGATTTATGCCAGTTTTATTTATTTTATTTGCCAATTTCTATAAAAATGCTCTCTGTTGCAGTGACATACATGTGTGTGTTTGTGTGTGTTTGTGTGTGTTGTTGTGTGTGTGTGTATGAGATAGAAAGTTTGTTCCACTTTGGGTTTATGCTCTAGGACCAGACCTCGATTTAAATGTACATTTTTTTAGATTTATGCCAGTTTTGTTTATTTTATTTACCAATTTCTGTAAAAATGCTCTCTGTTGCAAACACATACATTTGTGTGTTTGTTTATGTGTTTGTGTGTGTCTGTGTGTGTGTGTGTATGAGATAGAAAGTTCGTTCTACTTTTTATTTATGCTCTAGGACCAGACCTTGGTTTATATGTATAAATTTTCAGATTTATAATGGATTTAATTTTATTTTTTTGACAAACAAAATAAAAAAAAGTCATTTTTTTCATTTTCCCATTCATTTTCAATGTGGGGTCATTTTGACCCCAAACAGCTTAAACGGTAAATTTTTTTTTACACACCTTTAGAACAACCAAATCAAGCCCAGTTTTTTTGTGCATGTTTAGATAGGTTATTTAGGAAAAGTCCCAGAGTTTCATGCCTCTGATATGAAGGTAACATTTTTAAAAAATGAAAGAAAAGTCCATTGGGGTCATAATGACCCCAAACAGCGATTAAGGGTTAAGAAACTACCTAAAGTTTATAACAATTATCCAACAGATCTACATGGTTGCCTAAAAAAAATATAGAGCTATATTATAATAGTTTAGTTTTAATAACATTACTGAACACAAATAAACCACAAGAATAACACTGACATTATAACATGTGCATAAGATACTGAACTCTCTGCCTGAGACACGAGTGCACATGTGAAAGAATATGAGCAAGTGAATGAATGAGAGAGCGTGAATTCCTCCACTAAACAACAACACTGAACAAACACTGAACGTTTATCATTACAGATTATATAACAGTGTGTTGAGTCTGAACACACACTGAACACACTTCACCGCCAATTCCCATGATCTGCTTAATTCAGTCATGAAGAAGATGCTGTCACTTTAAGGCTGAATGCACGGATCATGTGTTTTGTGTTTGCGTTCGCTTAAGACATCACCGACTAAGTAGGACTATGTTTTTTGACGTAATTTCGAGTGAATTTGTCCACTGAAGCGCAGGTAGGCATGAAAGAGAGCTCAACTTCACACACTGTCTGAGAGAAGTGTCTTTCAGGGCCGCTTCAGATGTTAAACACACACACACACACACACACACACACACACACACACACACACACACACACACACACACGCGAGTTACCAATTCCCTTTCGCATTTTCCACTTCCTTGAACATTTACATTGGAGAGGCTGAAACTTTCGTGATGATGAAGCACTGACCCGTCAACTGTACAGAGCGTCATTCACGCTTGTTCACGTTCATGTTGTCAGAAAATTGCATTTGTTAGAATTGAAAAAAATGCTATTGGCCAAATAGCGACTGACAGCGTTTCACACACTCGCCGATTTTTACACGCATTTATAGCTCATGGTGAGTGTTCATTATAGGCCCTGTTTACACTATTTAATAATAAAGTAGTTCAGTCTGAACAGTGTCTCGATTATATATAATGTATCTTAGTAGAGAGAGTTTAAGAGGACAATGATGTTGAACTCACCCTTCACAGAGAGAGAAACAGCAGAGCTTGATGTTGATGAGTTTGGTCTTCCATCTCTCTGTCCTTTACACCAGTACTGACCCTGATCAGACTCAGTAGCTCCTCTGATAGTGAGAGTGCCTCTGTTTACAGTGTAACGATAATCAGACGTCTGTAATATTACACTGTCTTTATGCCACTCATATCTCCAGTCACTGTGATCAGGGTTTATCACACACTTCAGATCGACTGTTTCTCCAGTGAATACACGACTGTCTGGTGTCACAGTCACTGTAGATGTGGGTAAATCTGAGAAGAAAGACAGAAACACAAAATGACTCAAACATCTCTTTCAGTAAAAAAGCAAAAGAATTACATTTTGTAAATGTTTTGAGGATGTTGAAGATCTCAATGATGAAGTTTTATCGCAGCAACAGTGACAAAGTGCATTAAAGCCCCTGCGTTCATCAGAGTCAGAATAAACCCTGAATAATCTCTGCTCAAACATACTGTATTACATTCGTCTTCCAGCTCTACATGTAAATGAAGTTTTGTCTTAAAAGTAAATTGAGGATAACAATGAAAGTGAAAGCCTTCCGTTCCCACATCTCTGATATTGTTTGAGACGGGAACTCCATGTATCCTTCATGTATCTTCTGAACACAGGATTATTCTCGACGTCACACTGCCGTTTCACACTAGAAGTGATCGAGTTTCACTCCGGTGGTGTTTACATATTACTGAGATCAGGAGGAATCGTCTCTATGATAATTAAGCTCTTTTAGGGAAGAAACATATTCTAATACATATCTTGAAGTGGAAGCTGAGTCGGGGCAGACTGACATTTCTCACACTATATAGTTTATAGATTTTATCTCATATTTCCTAATATTAGTTGTGTTTTGCTGTTGTACTGTCATTAGTTTTGTCATGTCATTAGTTTTGAGGCTCTGGCTCCATCACGATCTCAGACAAACACCTCTGACTCGCCATAGAAAGCAGAATGAAGCTCCTGAAGGAGAGATGAAGATCTCCAACTACAAGCTCATATGAGGAGATACTGAGTCTGAATCAACTTCATCAGACTATCTGAAGACTTCATGAACTCATTTAACATCATTATCTGTGAGTCTCGTCATTCTCTCTGACTTCAGCACAAAACTCATCTTTATTGAACTCAATTACTTAAATGTCATTTTCTGTTCTCATTATACTCATAAATATCTCCTGTAGTGACAGTAGCTGCATTTACATGGAGCCTAATTGTAACGACTGGACGATTAAACACCACTAACATAACGAAAATATATGTCCAATATGAATGATCAATATATTAAATGGTTTAACCTTATTTTTGAAAATATACAGAATAATATATTATGTTAATATAAAACAATATATTGAATAATACAGAAGGAATTGTCAACAATATATTTACTAATATATCATACTGTATGTAATTTTATATTTAGAAATACACTTCATAATATATAGATGTATATGTGATCAGATATTGTACTGCATGTGTAATATTGCAGATATATGTACTTATGCAAAACAATATGTATACACATTATATTTTTTAAAATTATTTACACTATAAATGTTAATTTTTTTCAAGCTAGTTACTTTTAAAGCATAAGCACACCTACATGTACTAAAGTATTTAATCAAGAGACTATCACTGTTCTGCTTTAAAATATAGTAATTATAATCTTAATGGTGTTTAGTCAATCATCAACAGAATCACAGGCTCGACTCTTCAGCACAAATGACCCCAGAAACTCACACATACCAGAAGAACTTTTATATTCCAAAAAAATAGAATATTAAACACTAACAGATCTCCCCCTATATTAATATTGAGCAAAACACATTAAATAACATTTAATTTTAACATCTGCTCTTCTTTCAGAAGTCAGTCAGAAGTAAAGCATGCTGGGAACTAGAAATCTGTTATAACTCCGTGAACGTGTGTGTGTGTGTGTGTGTGTGTGTGTGTGTGTGTGTGTGTGTGTGTAATATGTGTGAATATACATTTACATTTATATGAGAACATGTAGGCCTATGTGCAATATATGTACACAATAAAGGATACAACTTTGTGAATATTACACGTAATGCTATTTTAATTTATAAATATTATAGATTCATTAATATATAGCCATACATGGACAATGCATATATTGCAGTATATTGAAAAATATAAGCAATATTTTCCCATATAGCGAAATGTATTATGTAATATATCGCATTGTATTTTGCAGTATATTCTGATATATTGTTGTACTATAAGGGACACCATCGTTCCACTTAATCTTTACAACTCCTCTCCCAGGAAGACTCTGTGATGTCTGGTTGCCCCACTGTGAATTATCACCCTTTTGCTCCACTCACACACTTCAAAGACACTTGGGACATTTTATTGTTCTCAATGAGAGAACAGTACAGGCCACACATACACACACACAAAAAAAAAGAAAAGAAAAAGAAAATAATAAATAAATAAATAACAGACATGCAATCCCATAGAAATGGAATTATCTCCACTAATTCATTGACAAATCTGCTTAATGAATTAACATGCATTTCCCCAGTACATTTTGTATATTATTACTGTTTGTATGTTGTCTTTTTATATTGTATAATGTTATGCATGCCTGATGATAGAACTAGTAGTTAATGTAACCCCATCAAAAGGATGTCTCCTATCAAAATATTCTTAATTTAATGACTCACACTTTGGTGGACATCACCATCTCATAGAATGCAGTTTGTGTTTGTTACATTTATCAGAGTATAAATGCACACAAACAGCAGCAGATTACGCCAATCATGCAAATGAGTCAGCTTTTCAAACAAAGGAATTTCCCGCTTAAGAATCGCACATTTCTCATTGGTCAAGCCAAAACTCAAGGGTGTGAGCTCGGTGGAACTTTAAAGGGGTCATATGATGGTTCTAAAAAGAACATTAGTTTGTGTATTTGGTTTAATGCAATGTGTTTACATGGTTTTAGGTTAAAAAAAGTAATAATTTTACATATTTTACTTTCTGAAACAAGTCGATTTTTACAAAGCTCATCGTTCTGAAAAGCGTGTTGTGCTCTGATTGGCCAGCGATCCAGTGCATTGTGATTGGCCCAAAAACCTTAAGTGTGTGACAGAAGAGTTGATAGACTATCAATACTGAGTGTTCGCTGGACGAACAGATTAATTGATGGTAATATTAAGTCAGTTACATGAATTTAATTAAATTGACTGATCTGAATATACAGATTAATCCACATCAGTCGGAATGAATTGGCCAGATCTGATTAAAATTTAATTTGGATTGTAAGGTGTGGTTTATTCCTTTTGTAATCCGATCAAGAGGACATTTAACACTTGATTGGATTGAAAAACGAAACTAGAGAGTGCTGCACATGTGCAATGGCGTAGAAAAGGTGTAATGACGAATGACGCGCTGAACGAGCTGTTCTTCCTGTTGAATAAAGTGTCATAAATGAGTGTCCTGTCATTCTGAAATTCTCTTACCACTCATTGTCTGTGAAATGGACCAGGACAGTCCTCGTTTCAGACTCTCATCCACAGACGACACAGTTTTGGGCACGGCAAGGGGCACTTTTACTGCTTAATAAATAAAAGCAGCATGGCTCAATGGATCATGTGCTCATCGTCGCATAATTACAGTAGGACCCGAAATAGATAAATAATAAATCTGCTTTTTAAAACAAAACTAAAAAATGGGATGGTTAGTGTAGCCAAGTCAATAGGGGGCACTGCTGAGGGTATCCGTAGAGGGTGTAATTTCCCTTTAAAAATGCCACTTCCTATGAGTGGAATGGTTGCAGTGTCTGAAATTTTTGCCATGGGCTGCGTTCCAGTCCACTTTTAGACACGCACTTGTGAATTTCCCTAAGCACTTCTCCTCGGGGGAATCCCTGCCACTATTTTGAAGTGCGTTCCACTTCGTGAAGTGGACGAGGGAAGTTTATATGGACAGACCCTTGTTCCCTCGATTTTGACCGAGGGAGCGAGTCTCCTTCATATGTACACTTCAGGCACCTATATGTCCCACAATGCAGTGCAATTGTGACGTCACCACAGATCTCGTCTAATCACCACCACAGCAAACAACTCTCTGGGCCCTATCTTGCACCCAGCGCAATTGACTTTGTACACCGACGCATGTTTCATTCCTATTTTGCACCCACGCAAAGCGGACTTTTCCCTCAACAGAAGCACGTTGGTTAACTAAGAAATACACTTGCGCTCCCAGGGGCGGTTCAGCTCAAAGAGGAGGCGTGTTCCGGCGCAAACGTTCCCTCATGCTATCTAGATAGATAGATAGATAGATAGATAGATAGATAGATAGATAGATAGATAGATAGATAGATAGATAGATAGATAGATAGATAGATAGATAGATAGATAGATAGATAGATAGATAGATAGATAGATAGATAGATAGATAGATAGATAGATAGATAGATAGATAGATAGATAGATAGATAGATAGATAGATAGATAGATAGATAGATAGATAGATAGATAGATAGATAGATAGATAGATAGATAGATAGATAGATAGATAGATAGATAGATAGATAGATAGATAGATAGATAGATAGATAGATAGATAGATAGATAGATAGATAGATAGATAGATAGATAGATAGATAGATAGATAGATAGATAGATAGATAGATAGATAGATAGATAGATAGATAGATAGATAGATAGATAGATAGATAGATAGATAGATAGATAGATAGATAGATAGATAGATAGATAGATAGATAGATAGATAGATAGATAGATAGATAGATAGATAGATAGATAGATAGATAGATAGATAGATAGATAGATAGATAGATAGATAGATAGATAGATAGATAGATAGATAGATAGATAGATAGATAGATAGATAGATAGATAGATAGATAGATAGATAGATAGATAGATAGATAGATAGATAGATAGATAGATAGATAGATAGATAGATAGATAGATAGATAGATAGATAGATAGATAGATAGATAGATAGATAGATAGATAGATAGATAGATAGATAGATAGATAGATAGATAGATAGATAGATAGATAGATAGATAGATAGATAGATAGATAGATAGATAGATAGATAGATAGATAGATAGATAGATAGATAGATAGATAGATAGATAGATAGATAGATAGATAGATAGATAGATAGATAGATAGATAGATAGATAGATAGATAGATAGATAGATAGATAGATAGATAGATAGATAGATAGATAGATAGATAGATAGATAGATAGATAGATAGATAGATAGATAGATAGATAGATAGATAGATAGATAGATAGATAGATAGATAGATAGATAGATAGATAGATAGATAGATAGATAGATAGATAGATAGATAGATAGATAGATAGATAGATAGATAGATAGATAGATAGATAGATAGATAGATAGATAGATAGATAGATAGATAGATAGATAGATAGATAGATAGATAGATAGATAGATAGATAGATAGATAGATAGATAGATAGATAGATAGATAGATAGATAGATAGATAGATAGATAGATAGATAGATAGATAGATAGATAGATAGATAGATAGATAGATAGATAGATAGATAGATAGATAGATAGATAGATAGATAGATAGATAGATAGATAGATAGATAGATAGATAGATAGATAGATAGATAGATAGATAGATAGATAGATAGATAGATAGATAGATAGATAGATAGATAGATAGATAGATAGATAGATAGATAGATAGATAGATAGATAGATAGATAGATAGATAGATAGATAGATAGATAGATAGATAGATAGATAGATAGATAGATAGATAGATAGATAGATAGATAGATAGATAGATAGATAGATAGATAGATAGATAGATAGATAGATAGATAGATAGATAGATAGATAGATAGATAGATAGATAGATAGATAGATAGATAGATAGATAGATAGATAGATAGATAGATAGATAGATAGATAGATAGATAGATAGATAGATAGATAGATAGATAGATAGATAGATAGATAGATAGATAGATAGATAGATAGATAGATAGATAGATAGATAGATAGATAGATAGATAGATAGATAGATAGATAGATAGATAGATAGATAGATAGATAGATAGATAGATAGATAGATAGATCGTTTATTATAAAAGCATACATCTAGCTTACACATTTACCCAAATTATCATACGCCTGTTTAACCGGAGTTAATTTGGGTGTGTTTCTCCATCCCCAGTGTCACTTCTCTTTGTTTTACGCCCCTGACGAGAACGTCGCTCTCCTCGGCTGTGAACCGCTCCTGGCGCGCGCCTGGCAAATCCGCCGTTATAATAGGAATCCGCTATAGAACAAGCGCGCCTGCTCTTAAAGGGAATGTGAGATGGCGCTCTGATTGGTTTATTTCACGTTACGCCCAAACCACACCTATGAATAATGAAGCTACTTCAGACCAACCCCTTTTAGATTTGCGCCGGGCGCAAGAGTCATTTATAGCAACAGTGCCCATGACCCGCCCACAAAGTTACTTGCGCTTTGCGCTTGACACTTGCGTTTCAGATCGTTAAAATAGGGCCCTCTGATATATTAATTATATATATATATATATTTATTTTTATTTTTTTTTTTTAAACAACCCAAACATATCTATAAACATTTGGATGCTGCATTACACAAATTTTTAAAGGGAAAAAAAAAAAAAAGTAATAAATCGACTCCACAGCTGATTCCAAGTGATCAAGGACGTTCCAATTCAGCTTATTGCAGTTTCCGCCAGTAGTGGGCACTCGTGCACCGCAAGAAATGACGTACATCCGAGTGAACGAGACAGAGGGAAGTTAGCGAGTGGTCGCTGGAAGAACAAGCTCTGGTAGGTCTATTTTAAAGGGGTCTTTGAAGGGTTGTGGTCAAAATCTCTTGTCTCTTAAATAATTAAATCAGTATGTTTTGGCAGTCTGTCCTGATGATAGTGAGCTCAGGTCCTCTCCAACCTTGAGGAAATTGTGATTCTCTAGTGCTTTTGTGTGTGTATTGGATATTCTGTGCCGGTCCTGTATAGGAGTTATGGAACACTTCGGTATGCAACAACAGACTCAGAGACGCCTTTCCACGACCTCCAAGGTCACCAGAGGACTAAATCTAGGAATCAGGCGACAAATATAATGGCGGCATACTCTCATATCTATCCTTGTGTGTCTCACTGGTGTGAGATTTTGTGTACGGTAGAGTATGGCCTGCGACCTCCTCGTGAGACTCTGACGCTGGCTCTACCGATGAAACTGCAAACTATTCTTCAGTAAATTTGTATCTATTTGATTGAACCTCACAACTCCTGGTCTTCTTTCATCATATCTGGTTCTGGGTCCTTAAGCTGTAACCCCCTAACATCATGAACTGAGAATTACAATTTTCCTTGACCTTTTGACAGTTAAGTGTTCGTTATACTATAAAAATACCCTGTAAGTTTCAAAACTCAAAACTGCTTTTATTGAAACCATGGCCAGAAAACAACAGGATCTCAAAAGTGGAGACTTGTGACGTCAGAAAGCTGCGAAAGACCAACTTTGCAGAAGAAGAATATCAACGTATGTCTACGTCACCGTGTCTTTGGCTCTGCCCACTGGATCGTTAGTGAATAGTGACATGAGAACGAGAACAGATCGACTCAGGATCAATACCATTACCTTCCAAAGGATCCTAAAGCTAGGCTTTTTTTTTTCTCAACAATGTGAATATCTCAGCAGTGCATTATTTGTTTGTATCCGGTGCATTTCACAGTGGATTATTTTCAGTGTTGGGGGTAACGAGTTACAAAGTAACAGATTACAGTCAAGATATACATTTTTGGGGTAATAAAGTAACGCATTACACTAAAAATATCGGTAACTACACTACTTTACTTGACTATAGGAATGCGCTTTCCTGTGTTACCCAAGCTGTGTTTGCTTGTGTGTAAAGTTCTGATCGGTTTAAGTGGTGTGTGCATGCGTGGTGCGAAGGAGAGAGGGAAATGGAGATGGAGATGGAGATGGAGACAGGGGGTTTCGGCCAGTGACGATATTCACAATACTTTCAGTTTATTGCTCGAAAGGACAAAAATATTCGTGTGAAATGCACTCTATGCCCAGGCGACAAGTGTCTTTCAACTGCTGCCAACTCAATGAGCAACCTGTCAAAGCACTTGTCATCCCAGCATGGTAATACAAAACGTCTCGGGTTACGACTGTAACCCTCGTTCCCTGAGAAGGGAACGAGACGCTGCGTCGAGAATCGACACATTGGGGAACGCCTTCAGCGTGACGCGTCTGAAGCCTGTATGGAACTAGTCCAATCTTGATTGGTGTTACGTGATGTCGTCACCCGTGACGTTGCATGTGACGGTGAAGCGGAAGCTATAAAAAGGACACCGGAACATAACAGCGCTAGCTTTCAATTGGTCGAAGCAAGTCGTTCTCAGGAGCGCGAAAAGTGTGGCCGAGGGACCCAGCGTCTCGTTCCCTTCTCAGGGAACGAGGGTTACAGTCGTAACCCGAGACGTTCCCTTTCGAGGGAACTCGCGCTGCGTCGAGAATCGACACATTGGGGAACGAAATGCCCACTGCGCCACACTGAGAGAATACGCCCTGGTATGAAGCAATCGGGCATACTCAAAACGAGAGAACCCGTGAACCCGGGTTAGAGGGCAGATCCAAACTGTAGTGTTTTATAAAAGTGTGAGGGGAAGCCCAGCCTGCAGCATCACAGACCTCTTGGAGGGAAACTCCTGCTAGCAGAGCTTTAGAGGAAGCCACCCCTCTAGTGGAATGGGCTTTTAACGCTAGAGGTGAAGGCAAACCACGCACCTCATAAGCTGAAGAAATTGTTTCCACTATCCATCTGTTAATAGTTTGTTTTGAAGCAGGTGACCCCTTCCTTGGGGACCCAAAGCACACAAGTAGTTGATCCGATTTCCTCCAGCCCGAAGTTCTTTGCACATAGATTTCCAGGGCCCTAATCGGGCATAGTAGATGTAATTTAGCTTGCTCATCCGACACATGCGGTGGAGGATGAAAGGCCTGGAGAATTATGGACCGTGCCACATTAGACGGCACCTTAGGCACATTCAGCCAGGTCTAGGGTGGAGAATAGCCTTTACTTTGCCGGGAGCGAACTCGAGGCAGGAAGGAGCGACAGATAGAGCCTGCAGGTCCCCTACTCTTTTTAGGGACGTGATGGCGAGCAGGAACGCTACTTTAGCAGACATAAATTTCTCAGTCACCTCATCCAAAGGTTCAAAGGGTGCCACAGATAACACCTCAAGAACCACTGTCAGGTCCCACGTGGGGACCCTAGACTGGATGACAGGCCTCATCCTCCTAACTCCACGAAGGAAACGTACTATAAGTGGGTATCTCCCCAAAGTGCCCACCCCTAAAGGCGTGTGGAAGGCAGCTAAGGCCGCCACATAGACCTTAAGTGTGGACGGGGAGAGCCCGTCCGAGAAACGACTCTGAAGGAACTCCAGCACTGAAGCCACGGGGCAGTAACTGGGTCCACTTGATGTTCTCTGCACCATAAAGTGAATACATTCCATTTTAACGCATACAGTTTCCTCGTGGAGGGGGCTCTAGAGTTTAAAATGGTCTCGACAACCTCGGTTGAGAGGCCGACATTTAAGAGTTGGTCCCCCTCAGGGGCCAAACCCACAGCTTCCATAGCTCTGGTCGAGGGTGGAAAATTGTGCCCTCGGCCTGAGACAGAAGGTCTCTCCTGATCGGAATTTGCCACGGAGGACCTGCTAGGAGAACCATAATGGCCGAAAACCACACTCGGGCCGGCCAGTACGGGGCTACTAGGAGCAGGCTGATCCCGTACCGCCGGACCCTCTCTAGAACCCCTGGGAGCAGAGCAACCGGGGGAAATGCGTACAGACGAAGCCTCGGCCACGTCTGCACCATGGCATCCAGTCCGAGAGGAGCTGGAAGCGTGAGGGAGTACCAGAGCAGACAATGGGTGTTCTCTTGAGAGGCGAACAGGTCCACCTCCGCCTGACCAAATTCCCTCCATATCAACTCCACCACCTCGGGGTGGAGTCTCCATTCCCCGGGCCTCAGCCCCTGCCTCGACAGGATGTCTGCTCCCACATTGCTGTCCCCAGGGATAAACATTGCCCTGAGTGAAAGAAGTTTCCCCTGGGCCTATAGAAGAACCTGATGCGCCAGTCTGCACAGAGGGCGCGATCTCAGGCCCCCCTGTCGATTTATATATGACACCACCGACATATTGTCTGTTCGCACTAGAACATGATGGCCTCTGAGATCCGGAAGGAAATGTCTGAGGGCCAGACACACTGCCATCATCTCCAAGCAATTGATGTGCCAAGAAAGATGATGGTCCTTCCAAGTACCCCTGGTGTAGCGGCCTTCCATAACCGCACCCCAGCCTGTGAGGGAGGCATCCGTGGTTAGAATCTTTCTCTGACACGGTGCCCCCAACACAGGACCAAGGGACAGGAACCCTGGTCTCTTCCACATGACCAAAGAACGAAGGCATCTGCGCGTTACTTTGATCGTGCGAAAAGGGTTGCCCCTCGGGGAAAACCCTCTGGTCCTGAGCCACCACTGCAGGGCCCTCATGTACAGCAGGCCAAAAGGAATCACGTTGGACGCTGCTGCCATAAGGCCCAACACCCTCTGAAAGTGTTTGACAGTGATGGCCTAGCTTGAGACTCGTTACTGTGTTCAAGATAGTATCTACCCGAGCAGGAGACAACTGTGCCCGCATCGTGATAGAATCCCACACTACCCCCAGGAAAGTGGTTCTCTGTAGAGGAATTAAGGAACTTTTCTTGGCATTGAGTCTTAAACCTAAGCACCTTAGATGGTTCAGAACAACATCTCGATGTTGAACCGCCATCTCTACCGATTGTGCCAAAATGAGCCAGTCGTCGATATAATTGAGGATGCGAATGCCTTGAAGTCTCAGAGGAGCAAGGGCCGCATCCATGCATTTCGTGAAGGTGCGAGGAGACAGTGCTAGGCCGAATGGAAGAACTCTGTACTGATACGCTTTTCCCCCGAAAGCGAATCTCAGGAACTTCCTGTGTTGGGGAAGGATGGAAATATGGAAGTAAGCATCTTTCAGATCTATCGTGACAAACCAGTCCTCGGACCTGATCTGACTCACGATAAGAGGTATAGTCAACATTTTGAACCTGTATCTCCTCAGAGACCGGTTCAATACCCTTAGATCTATTATAGGTCGTAACCCCCCATCCTTTTTGGGAACTATAAAATACCGACTGTAGAACCCGGCCTCCCTTTCCTGAAGAGGAACTTGCTCTATGGCCTCCTTTGCTAAGAGGGACTGAACCTCTTGCTCCATAACCTGACCCTGCTCTGGGCTGACCAGTGTGTGAACCACCCCACTGAATCTTGGTGGACGATACTCGAACTGAATTCTGTACCCCTTTTCCACTGTGCGCAGGACCCACTGAGATATATTTCGAAGACCCTTCCAGGTGTCTAGATAATCTACTAGGGGGATCAGTCTCTCGGGACTGACCTCGGGTGTTGTAATTGAAATATCGGTGGCCTGAAGCATTTGTTTGGCAGGAACTAACCGACATAATTTTATTGCAGGCCTCGTGAGAGGGAACGCAATCGACAGAGCCGCATCGTTTTCGGGCGGACACTGCGATTTGCGTTCGCTGAAAACCGATGTGTCCCGAAGCGCACATAGCGGCGGGGAGCACAAATCGATTTCCTGAGGGCTCCGTGAAGGAGCTTGATGTTGTTGCTCTATCACGGGGGGGACCACCCTCAGACGCGTCAGGACCTCTTCGCCGAAGCCTTCCTCGCCTGAATGACAGTCCTCAGATCTGTCCTGGGCCCAGAAGACTTTGGCTGAGAATGTTGCCCTCGGACCCAGACCTTCCTCGGGGGGGCACGAGAAGCAACACTCTCCTTCTGCTGCTGCAGGTGTGAGGAGCTGGCGGCTGCCTCTTGGGACTGCCCCCTGGCAGCAGACCCATGAGACTTGGAACGACGGCGGGGAATGGGATGTTTTAGAGCGGCCGATTGTCGTTTCGTCTCCTGAAACCGATCGACGACAGTGTTGACTGCGTCGCCGAAAAGGCCAGAAGACGAAGCGCCCTCGAGCGCTGCCCGTGCATGCTCCGCTCCGAGACAAACAACACAGAGCACGTGTGTGTCACCCTCGCTTAAATAGCGTGGGCAAGGGGACGCACACTGTCTGAAATGCTTCTCTTTCTCCATCAAAATACCTTACCGAACAAACAACACCAAATAAGACACACAGTCACATATAACGCTTGCTGAAGAACAGAAAGCTAGCGCTGTTATGTTCCGGTGTCCTTTTTATAGCTTCCGCTTCACCGTCACATGCGACGTCACGGGTGACGTCATCACGTAACACCAATCAAGATTGGACTAGTTCCATACAGGCTTCAGACGCGTCACGCTGAAGGCGTTCCCCAATGTGTCGATTCTCGACGCAGCGTCTCGTTCCCTCGAAAGGGAACTTGTGGCGAAAGATCCTGCTCGCCGGTCATTTGAAGGAGTCACTCAGAAGCCGACCCCACCGAAACAAGCCAAGCTTTTCTCAAGTCTTGGAGCACGGCAGGTTTAACACAAAAAGAAATGAGCAGGCTAGTTGGAGGGTTTAATGTAGAAGACATGCTTCCCCTGTCGACCACTGAATCGCCCGGGTTTAGAAAAATACTAGATAAAATACCCGCCGCGACTCGCAATCCCACGTCTGACAGGAAAACATTTTCCCATTACCAGGACAAGTGTTATTCCGACATGGAATCGAAGCTCAAAAGAACTTTCGAGTCCCTGGATCATGTGTCTACCACCGCAGACATTTGGTCCGCCAACAACAAACGTTACTTAGGAATGACGGTGCACTGGATAGACAGCATTAGTTTTAAACGCGAGAAGGCTGCTCTTGCCTGCAAGAGGGTGAGAGGAAGACACACTTACGATGTCATGCAAATAGAACAGGTTCATTCAGCCTTTGGACTATCAAATAAAGTAACAGCATGTGTCACCGATAATGGGTGGCGTGATTGATAATGAGTGAAACGTGCACCAACGTGCTCGTATCTCTAACGGAGGAGCGGAAGCATAAAAGGAGGAGCGACGACAGTGGTGATCGAGAGAGGACAGGCCTGAACTTGTGTTGTGTTTTGTTTTGTTTTATTTTATTGTGACTGCAGTCGTCCATGAGGGGCTGCTGTCTTTTACTTTCGTTTTGTATTTGTTTTATTTTCATCATTAAAATGTGTGAATGTTTGCCAGTTCCCGCCTCCTTCTTCCCATAACAACATACCTCATTACAGTCTGACTCTGACGAGCCATCTGATGATGATGAGGAGGAGGAGGAGGAGGTCACTTTTACTGATGTTGCCGAAGCACTCTCCACAGAATCAGATGAGAAATTTTCACTGCCGCCTCATCTGTGCTGTGCATCATATACAAGTGATCTCAAAAAATGACCTGGAGAAATGGCTGACCAGTAACAATGACTGTAAAGCAGTTTACAGAAGTGTGCAGCTCTCTGGACAAAAACTAGTCGCTCTACTGTGGCTTCAGACCAGGCTGAGGATGTGCTAAAAAGAAAGCTCATCATACCCACTGCTACACGCTGGAACTCGACTCATGACGCCTTGTCTCTCATCACAGAAATCCCAATCAGAGATTTAAACACCATTTTTTCTAGACTGAGTGTAAAGGGTCTAGATTCTAGAAGTTCCTGAAGGAATATTGTGAGAGTGATTAAAAGTGATTCTTTGTTTATAGTAATGTTGCCTTAAGTTTATTCATTTAATTGGATAGCCGTGTGGGAAACCCTCTAGTGATCTGGGATCTCCTACCCAAACAAAATTGGAGTGGCGTATCGAGAGCAGTTAAAAAGCACCCCTATTGACCCATTACAGTTAGTATGCAACAACAGCGGGAAACTATGTGCAGTGTGCGCATGTCAAAAGATCAAATCCGATCAGAAGCTTATGACATATAAACACGCACATCAACCCGATCACATTTTTAGCGTCCATGTAAAGACTACGTTCGGATTCATCAATCAATCAAGCAAAAAGTGTCCATGTAAACGTAGCTGAAACGTAGTGACTAAAGTAAATAGCAAAGATGGAGACGTCCTTAACTGGAATGACACAATTTACATGATATTAAAGTAAATCAGAAAATTCACAAAAACATGCAACAAACACAAGTTGTGCAGTGCAGAATGACCGTCTCACTGAATCACATCATATAAAACTATATTGTCCAGTGCTGATCTGTCCACACAGCACAGTTTACTTAATGTTGGCATGAAATGGAAATTCAATCTATTTTCTAAATGCATGTTACTGATTCATCCATATTGTTTTTTTTTGTTTTTTTTTCACCCTGTAAATTTTCATCAAAGTATTACAACTGGATCTTCAGATGAAATGACAGATTACTCAGACTTATTTTTTAAAATATAATTTAGTCCACTTAAACTCTCACTTAAACATTCAGATCTTCCTCTGTTCTTGAGTGCAACATTCACATTTCATAATATAATTAATAAACAGTGACAGCTGAAGCATAGAAACAAGGCCCTGCCATAAAGTTATTTCACTACTTCTGTTTCATTGTGACTTCAAAATATTGATGTGTGAGTCCTGAGAGTTATATTACTTCAGTCCTCTTGGCTGATTCAGAAGAATATAAGAAAAGTGTTGAACAACAAATACTGATTTTAAATTATCATTAAACAGATGTGAATATGAAGACTCACCTGATACAGTCAGTGTAACACCAGCATTGATGTCTGATCTCGTTGCTTCACATCTGTATTTATCACCATCAGACACAGATATGCTTTTGGTGTCTCCCTCAGTGCTGTCTGGATTGATTGAACCATCTCTAAACCAGCTGTATCTCCACTGAATGTCTCCTCCTCTCTGTATGTCACATGTGAGAGTGACTCTCTCTCCTCTGAACACAGGCTGATCTGGCTTCACCGTCACTACAGGTTTCACTGAGAAACAGAAGTAAACATTGAAAATGTCAGTGTGTTAAGAGCTCAACATGTCCTTATGTGAAAAACACCATGATATTAAAGACCTAGTTTGTGTTTTTGACAAAAAAAAAAAAAAATTGGTAAAAAACTGTAGTCTACTGTACTAACATCTGTACATGAAAAACATGAAGGAAAACCTTTGAATCATTGCATGTGTCCCGTTTCACACTAAAATACCCCATTATGCTATTTTTAAGGTTCCTAATTTTGTTTTGGAGTCTCCTACAACAGGCCTACATGCATGTAAGGTCACAAATTATTTAAAACTTTATCGACAAAATGAACTTCCGGCAGACGGCCGTACGCATCGATTTACGCCGAAAGAATAACAACTGAACTTGAACTCAAAGCTTACGCTACTCCTACATCTACGTCATACATCGTCAAGTGTTAAGCTATTTTTTACAGTCTATGGTGTCTTCTGGCGCAAGTCGACTTGCGTACGGCCTTCTACGACATTCCATTCCTCTCTATAGCACACAGAGCCGCCGCTGCATGAAGAGTTGCCAAATCCACGTTTTCTTCATTGGAATTGAGCTACTTTTACACTTTTGCTGCGGGTCGCATATTTTCAAAACTTGTCTTTATATTATATGTGGTTTCTAGCATTTGTAACTTTTACAACAATTGTAACTTTTAGTCTCCGCCGAAGGAGGCGCTAAACACCGCGGCCTCTACTGTCAGTAGCTAGCGCTCCTCTTCAGATCAGGAGAGAGAGGTTTACACACACAGCTCTTACTGGCCAACGCCCGTTATACCATTAATGACAAATTACATTCATTCTCATTTTTTATACAAATTACTGTATTATTCATACAGTAACTTTTATGTTGTCTTAACATAGAAATGTATGTAAAATTACAAAAACAATGGTGATAATAATTTGTAAAATCACCACCAGATGGTGTAAAGGGTCAGCTGACACCAAGCGGCAACCTCCCCGTCTCTCTCTTGAAACCAACACGGAAGTGAGTTAAACTGCAATTCATTAACTGGCCGCTTGGCCTGGCTGCAGAAGTGAGTCAAATCTGTATCTCCCTCATGTTAAAATTACCAACTTTACAGCAGAAAAAAACATGTTTACAGCCTGGTTCTCTCTGTGGCTTTGGTCTATACAGCTAATTTTGCCCTTCATAACAACTGTGAGGGGGGTGAATTTTTTTATAACTCATCCGTTTAGTTGATTAATATTTAAATTTAAGGGTGTGGCCACTTGAGTGACAGGTGGATTGCCGCTGATGTCAATGCTAGCCGTTTGTCTGCTGTTACTAGCCGTCACTTCACCTCAGCAAATGTTGCTGCTGAACTTGCCTTCTCTGCAGTGTTTGTGCTTTTTTTCGGGATTATTTCATACAATTTAATACTTGGGTACAAAGCCCACGTTCGAGAGAACAACCAGCGCTGTATTTCAGTTGTTTTCCTCTGTGAACATGCACTAATGGATGTCTGACAATTTCGTTGCTTTTTGGGGTTTTCAAAACGTCAATAAAGGCTCGTTCGTTCTGCTCTCATGGAACAGATAGATTATAATATCATATGCTTATGTACCGTCAGATGAAATCATGCAGGCGTCGGCGCTTTCTCCATCCGTGCAATAAATGCACATGAATGAGCGCGGATTTTCTAGCGCATTTACTTGCACTTCTAAGGCAATATATCTATGGTTTAACGGTTTAACCCATTTGAGAGGCGGCCAAAATCAGAATTTAAAATGGACTGAATAAGCTCTCTACGAACTTGACGAGCGATGCCGCACTGACGGACCATGAAAGAGTGACTGACATGTATGCACATAAATCACTGTCACACACAAACACTCTCGAAGTAATACACAGTCTCATTTGTAGCCGTGTCTTTTAACTATTATAATATTTCAAAGGGCAAAAACAGGAACTTTTAATTGGCTTTACATCATCAGCTAACTCGATCACGTCGAGCTAGGTGATTTCCATAGACTGTAAAAAATATGGACAAAGCCTCTGTGACGTCACCCATAGACTTTCTGAAGAACGGGTTTGAAGCCGTTTATGGGGGGTATGGGCGGCGCCATCTTGGAAAATCTTGGGAAATCCTAACCCCGCCCACCTTCTGACGCAGCGCGCGTCACTCAGCTCGCTCTGCTACTCCGGTTATCTCTGTGTATATTTTAGGCAAGGAAATATGTTATAAAACACCATACTAACTCTTTTCGTTTTCATTTAAAGAAATCTTAAACATTATAGCCACACAAATGTGGTTCAGGCAACGCGTATTGATTATATTCACTGCACATAACGTTTGCCTATTTATGAAAAAACAAAATATAAAACACAAACCTGTGTAGCGTATACGACTCTGGGTAAATATGAATTAGCTCAAGAATATGGGGAATCTTGGGAATATTAATATTTATGACTCATGGTCATAATTCATAAGTCGCATGTACATTTATTTTATCAATTTTCGAGATTACCTCGTTCTGTAACTGGTCTGACCAACATTTAATTCGTCCAGCGAGTAGATGTAAGGTCAGTACAGTTAAGAAGGGGTATTCACAAACTCCACTAAAGTTTAGGTTCTGGCCACGAACATTAAACTTTATTGAGTTTATTAATTAAAACTACTGAATGTAGTCTAATATCGAGCTTGTAGCTTAAGATCTTTTGTTTCATTGACTTTAGAATGGTGGGTTTTCAAACACAGAGACAGTGAAAAGTATAAATGGATTTTAATAAATGTGACTAAAGATTATATGAGCTACGAATAGAAACGTACGTAAAAATGCAAACAATAAACACAAACAAACATTTAAACAATAATAACATACGTGATAAGAATAAAATGAAATGAAAGAAAGAAAGAAAGAAATAGAGAGAAGGGAAAAGCTAGTAATTGTTACATACAGAAACCTAAAAGCCAGACCCCAGAAAAGCAGCTTTTATCAGATAAATATACTTGCAAGTCTGTTCTCTGTTTGGTTGATGCTGAAAGCGCGGACGAGGTCCTGTTTCGACTGCGTCTTCCGGTGTCGCGGGAAGCTTGAAAAGGCTCACTGAAATGTAACGTTACCGAGAAAGTTCGTCTTCATCTTCCGTGAAGGAAGAGGCAAGGTATAACTTAGTTGCAAAGAACGGCAGCTACGACTCGAACATGTGTTTGTCCGAGGCCTTCCGGGATGTTCCTCGGGGAAGCGTCGCGCCGGGAGAAGAGGAAGAAGGGTGAGAGCGAGGTGAGAGAGAGAGAGGTGAGAGAGCCCGCTGTGTTTTGAAGGAGCTCAAGTCACGCCCCCTTGCGTGCGTGACCCAATCGCCTGGGAGGACGTATTGTGGTCATGTCCTTTCATTTGGAAAGGTACACGCCTCTTCTAACTAATGCTGGCGGAATAAACTTCGTTCATAAACATTTATAAAACTGGTATTAATCAAATAATGCATCCTCTAATATTCTGTGCTAAATATTCAACACCGTTGTGTTCTTCTGAACAAAACAATACCGCGAATGACAATTCTGTTAGTCAACAACACAAAGAAACAGGATTTCTCGTGATTACATGCATATTAAACTGATTACATATCAATAAAGCTTATAGATATCGTATTCCGGGTATAAGGATCATAAGCACAGCAAGAAATACATTTTAAACATTTTAAAAAGGTACTTTTGACCACAAGTGGTCGGGCATGATAAGGAGTCTGTGTTTTGTGTGTGTGTATGCAGAGTCGTGCACACGTGGAACCGCGTGGCGAACTTTGTCCTTCCTTTTCAGTGTGAATATCTTCTTGAGTTGATGAGATTAACTCAGGGGACCTGACCGAGCATCTGCTAACACTGTTGTTTTGTTTTGAGGGGTTAATCAGTACCTTTTGTTTGTTGATTAGATTTGATTAATCAACAAAAAGGCAGACCTGATCATCTGCTTTCCGTTACACCTGCCTCTTTTCATTTTAAATATAATATAAAAATATTAAACATTTTATGGTCCAGGCAATATGTGCATTTGTACTAAACAACAGATTTTGCAGTAAACAACATTACAGATCATCTTCGTTGTATTAAAATTTAAAATGACAAAACTCAACCCAGTCTCTTTTTGTTAAATTTCAGTTTTTATCAATATTAGCCATTATAAAAGTATAAGTAAAAGGTATAAGAAGCTATACAAATAAAGCAAACAATTCAGTCAAACATACAAAGTCAGCGCTCGTCTAACCATACAACGGTAAAGTTAAATAGCTTATAAAGTTATGAAACTTCCCCTCAGCCAAAACGATTGCCCAGGGAAAAAAATATAGATTCACGAGACCAAAAATCGCCTGTTAGATATACACAAGACGAATTATATCTCATGTTTAACCACTGCAGAGACGCCAGAGTCGGCGGCAAACCTCAGAACGACTAGCCGAGGAAAGGCTGCTCCAGGCGGGGCATGAACGCCGAGCGCCCGCTGATCGCTGGATCAACTGGATAAAAATTTATAAATCTTTAAATAAACCACAGATTTGAGCTTTAAACAACTACATTCTCGCCTGAAAAACTCTTAAAACTACATTTCATGATACAGAAACAGTAGTATTATATGTCAACTGTATTAAAAAATGGCACTTCTTATGTTGTCATTCTCCGTGGCGCTGCCTTGTCAGCTGTCAATCAAGCTGTCAATCAAAGTTAACCACGCCCTTATTGTCATACATTTTATATCTAAATACGATCTAAACTAACGAGTTAGAAAAAAAATTCACCCCCCTCACAGTTGTCAGGCACTCGGAACCTATCGAAAAATACAATAAAAGTCCATGGGACCAACCTGTAAAAACATGAATTTATGCTGTGAAAACGGACATTTTAACATGGGGTCTATGGACATTTGCTCCCTTTTGGGACCTGCCCCTAGCGGATTTTCGATGTATTGCAGTTTTTCGCACTTCCGGGTAGGCTTCATTTTTCAGATCAGAATATTGCTGCTTGGTGATTTCAGATAGCCAGGCTCATATCTATAGCCAGGCTCCTCAGCTCCACTCACGCCCCGCCTGTTTGCCTATTTTCTGTTATCCGGGAGTGACGCAAGGCCAAGATGGCGACGGCCGGCTCCGCCCACTTTAGGCTTCAAAAATGCTCTTCAGAAACCTACGGGTGACGTCACGGACACTACGTCCATATTTTTTTACAGTCTATGGCTGACACTATAGAGGTGCAGGTATGACATCACTTAGCATTTTAGCACAACTTTCATCATCCCGAAGTCAACGTTTTTTTTTATGTTTTTTTGTTTTGTTAAATGGCTGAAATAAGGTCAAGACATTTTCACATTTTATTCTACGACCTAAAATACATCAATATTAACTGGTGATGATATAACATCATTAGGGGTGTGATGGTAAAACTGCGGTTCGGTACTTACCTCGGTTTTGACATCACGGTTCGTTTAAGGGGGGAGAAAACTAAACATAATTATTTTTATTGTTTTTTATTAAATAGTGGTTTACTAAACAAATTGTGTCTCTGTCTTTAAATGAATTCAGTTATAATTAAAATTATCTTAAGGATAAAAAAATATATATATCTCTGCTAACGCTGTAAACAATCGGGAGCCCTTACTTGCACATTACTATAATACTAAAGAGTAACAGCAGAGCCTAATTTCAGTTATATATATATATATATATATATATATATATATATATATATATATATATATAAGGTTACAAAAAGTATTTAATAAAAGGGGGCAAACAATTATTCCCAAAGTGTTTTTTGGAGAAAAACATTTGTCATAATGTGATTTTCCCCCCACTTTCAATTATTTTACTTCAATGAAAGGTTAGATTTTTGCACATTTTTTAAATAAAATATCAAAAGGATTAAAAATGCAGATTTATTTTTTACAGCCATATTTGATCATATTTACCAAGGGGGCAAACACTTTTTCACACCACTGTGTGTATATATATAACACTCAAATAACACTGCATTCAACCATGTAAACTGCACATAAGACAGTTTGTTTGCATTAACTTCTAAATCTAATTACTCCAATTCATTGTTGAAATAATAATTTACAGTGGCTGTAATTTTCATGACAGATAGCCTACATTAAATAATGAAGACATCACTAACAGGTTAAGTAAAATAAAATGAATGTATAATATAGTGCATATATTTAGTGAAAGAGATCATTTATCTGCTGACTAACAAGCTGTGGACACTGACGGACTGGCCTGAGGTAAATGTCTACATGGCATATTGTCTGCAAGTTGTTTTACTTATGTCTTTCCTTCACTGAAACACTGATTGAGCGATTACATGAGATATATGTAATTAAAAAATATATTTAAAAAAATTAAATAAAAACATGTTTTTATGCATGTCTGGCCTGGGGTTTTGTTGCATTTACACTGTTCTGACCACGAGGGGTCACTGTGGAGACAGGATTTGGATTTGCTTCAACTGTTTCAGTGTAATAAAATATTTCAAAATATCAAAGTACTGCGGGAAATAAAGCAGCTATATTCTAGAGCTATATAAGCAATGTGAAATTAATAACTTTCATAATAAAACAATATAATAGGACGAGATCAGTGAATCAGACCACTACGTCTATCATCTGTTCAGATTTTCTCTTGCAATTTTTGCCATAACAAATATGCTTTAGAAACTCAAAGTTAAAGCAGCCAGAAAAAAATAAAAAAGTTGAAAAAGTCAAGAGCCCAACTAAAGCAAAAACCGATCACCATAATGGTAACATCTGTATTATTTTCAACAAAACATTAACAACTAAACTTTTGTAAATTCAACAATAACTTTTGTTTAAAAGAAATAGTCAAACTGGATTGTATTAAGTGAAGACGCTGAAATCTTGAGAGATCTGTTAGTGTTTAAAGTTCTGTTGGGATTAAAGTGTTTCTGTTGTGTGAGTTTTGTGGGTCACCGTTGTGCTGAAGAGAGCCTGTGCTTCAGTCAGGAGAAGACCAACAAACACTGATGATATGCGGCATTGCTTTAAAGGCAGTAACTGTGTTGTTGCCAATGCAGTGATAAATACATTAGCTCATGTGCTATGCTATTGCTAGCTAATGGTTAAAGGACAAGTTCGGTATTTTACACTTAAAGCCCTGTTTACAGATCGTTTCTGATGAAATAGAACGGTTAAGATTAAAATTTGGACAAATGCTGCTGTCCCGAGAATTTTAGGTTTCTTTCGCTTTCCCAAAAACCTCTAGAATGGGTGTATAGGTGCACTCGAACACTCCTTCATAAAACGCATTAAACTTTCGTTTACAAAGACGTGAAACTCACCGAGTGGTCAGGGGTGTCCACTTTCCAACAGGTTTTATCGTAGTTTTTGTCCAACTCCATTGACTTGTATTGAATGTGCTGTGTGAGGTACGGTATTACTCCGCCGCTTCTTCTTCTGCTTCTTCTGTGTATTCAATGAAATGCCAGTGGTTTGCTTGCAATTGGCAAAGGTGCATTATCGCCACCAACTGGGCTGGAGTGTCTATTATTCAAGCTCTCAACGGAAGAATCTACGGGTGTGAGACGTTTGGAAAAATAGATCCACAGTTTTACAACGAATGGTAAAACACCTGTTGGAAAGCATCTTTTGCAGCGATTTTTGTGTGAGCATATCAGTGAACACCCCTGACCACTCGGTGAGTTTCACGTCTTTGTAAACGAAAGTTTAATGCGTTTTATGAAGGATTGTTCCAGTGCACCTATACACCCATTCTAGAGGTTTTTGGCAAAGCGAAATAAACCTAAAATTCTCGGGACAGGAGCATGTGTCCAAATTTTAATCTTAACCGTTCTATTTCATCAGAAACGATCTGTAAACAGGGCTTTAAAGCTCCACTATGTAACTTTGGTATGTGACCACAAGAGGGCGCAGTTTCAACAATAACAAAGGCGAAGCTTGATGACGCTATGAAGGAGGTGACGATGGGAGATGTCGTTTTTAATGCGTTTTCACCATAGCAATGTATCTAAATGGAATTAATGAATCATGATCACGGATGAGGTAATTTATTCGTTTTTGTATTACCTGTATGTCTGATCGTATTATTTTATGTCATCATAATTAATGAACTGCAAGGAACGTGAAATGTTATGCTATATTATCCCGTTACAACATACAGCTATTTGTCAAATGATTTGTTTGGTTTATGTTGTGCAGTTTTACGTTTTTATGGTTAATGCCGTGTTGTTTAACGTGTTCACATATCCGATTGTATTTAATTGTACTGCCATAATCTCGGTCACCACACGTGATAAAAAGCCTTACCGAAGTACAAAGAGCAATATAACTTTGTTTATAAGTGCTATTATTGATAGTTGCATGTCTTACCTGTCTATCAATACACTCGCGAGAGCAGAGTCTCTGTCAAGTCCAAGATTGTCGCGCAGCTCTCTCCATCTCGAAAACGCCTGGCGATATTTATCCGGGTTTTATTCCTCCGTTTGTCACACAGTCCGTGACTCCGCGTGTATCCGAATATGGACGCTTTCGTTTTGTTGGCACTTCAATACTCGCCAAAGAGTAATCGTGATCCATAACAGCTATAACCATACAGTCTATGGCTATAACGCTTTAACCACCACTTCCGCATTTGACCGTGATATTCCGGTGTGGTGGGTCATATTTTTAATTTTATTCTTTTTTTATTCTTTGTCAGACGTCTTTATTGTTTATTGTGATAAGAAAAAAAAAACTCAATAAAGTTGTTGTAAAAAAAAAAAAAAAAAAATCCGGTGTGGTGGAATATCCTATCACATGGTCCACACCGGAAAAAAAGGATAGAGCGGACATTGCGTCACTGAGGCGCGACATTTCTTTTCCGGGACGGCCAGTTATTTAAAATCGGAATTTCTCTGAAATAAAAAATCTTTGGAGACTTTTGAGATATTGTAAGTACACAACTGGAGGAAATATATCACACTGTGCAAGTTATTTTCGGAAATTTTATTACAAAATTCCTACATATTGGAGCTTTAAGTGTAAAATACCGAACTTGTCCTTTAACTGCAAGAACATTGCATATTACAGAGAGACTGTTTGATCACAATAATCCAGGATATATCTGTAAAACAATAGTGTTTTTCTATAAAATGTTTATTGAAATTTTCTCTAAAAGTTTTTGTATTTTATTCAAATTAGGGTCTTTTAGAGCTGGTGGCGCGTCTTGGACAGTGAGGGTGTCGAGGAGAGTTGAAGTCAGGTCAACTTTATGGTAATGAGCTATGATGCGGTTTCGGCGGCAACCAATCGGGATGTAGAAGTGCTTCGGTTGAGAGGATTCCAGAGAACGCAGTCGTGAAAACTTTGGTTCCGACCACATTAGTTCCCAAGCAAAATGGAAGAGAGGTTGATCATGTGAATTTGATAAGAAGGTGTGCAACACTATTCATAGGCCACATTTTCGTGCTGGAACGCTTGTTTTTCAGTGGGAATGCAAAGTTTATTAGCACTTAACCATGAACACAAAAACTACACCATACAAATGGCTTTTAATTGGTTTATTTCGTTAGCAAACATGTCACTATAATTGTTAAGTTCTTTCCATCGATCAATTTCTTACTTTCACATTTAAAAGATTTCCTGAGGTTCACTTATACCCTATTGGTCAGTCTGCACAAATAACGATCAGCATGCTTGTTTGCTTTGCGGACCCTATTAATGAGTCAGAGTGTCCACGAATCTTTCTACGGTGTCGTTGGCAGGGCGGCTGTGATAGCGCACAGTAATGAGGCGAGGATAATAGTTTTTGTGCACAAAAAAAACAACTAAATAACAACTTTATGGTAGTAGTGTAAACAGTGAAGAGCTTCCAGGTTCTACGTCAGAGCGCCGGCTCACTATTGGCCAGCTCCTGCGTCAGCATCACACGCATGTGTCGTGGTGATCATGTGACCCGCGTCGGTCAATAGTGAGCTGCCGTTCTGACGTAGAACTAATACAAAATGTGTTTTATTTACGGAAAATTACTGTATGTTTATGAGACGGCTATTTTCTGTTATTTCAGCTTTTTTTTTTTTTTATGTACCGAAGTTGATAAAGTTTCAAATAATAAAACATGTAAAGTTGTACTGACCGAAGTGTGTGTTCAGTGCTGTTGGCGAGTGTCACGACAGAAATCAACCGCAAACACTTGTGTTTCTATGATAGCCTATAGAGCTCCTGCACTCAGATTCAGCAGCTCCGTCGCTTGTTTGTGGTAATGGTGAAAATAACTATTTTTTAAACTGCACCAAAAATGTCAAAGTATATAAAAAAATGACTTAAACTGCTTTTTTTTTTTTTGTACTGAAAATCATTTTACTAAAACTGCTGCTCTGCTGTGCCAAGAGACATTTCGAAACATTTCACCCGTGGATACTTTTGCTTTTGCTGCGGGGACATTTCATATCCTATAAATGTTGTATTTATGACTGTATGTTAATTCAAGTATAGCTTTCAGTCGCCGGAACTGTTCAAAGTCATTAATAAAGAAATATTAGAAGCACAATAAGCTGCGCAAGAGAACTGAATCCGATACTGACAGGATGATATCAGACTTTGTTCACGGGCAGATAATGAAGATCAGAGCATTATGCAAATTAGTTACTTTGTTGCGTAGATAAGTTACGGAAGTGAGACTGGAAACACTGACGACTCGTTTCTGCAGTTCAGAATCTATTCCTTTAGGAGACAATAACTTTATTTATCTGCACTTTGATCTTTACAATTTTGCAGACCTTTTACATTCATAAACAGCTTCATCACTGCATGACAGGTAATATTGAAAAAGCATAATGGGGCTTTAAAGAAATGAGCAGAAAACAGATACTGAGCTTTATTCAGTGAGCAGTTCTGCATCTGAGAGAATAATGACTAAAGTGAATTGCTTCAGTTGTCTTAAGAACAGATGTGGCTGATACAGAAGAATATAAGAAAAGTGCTGAACCACAAATATGGATTTTAAATGAGCAACACAGTTGAATATGAACACTCACCTGATACATTCACTGTAACACCATCACTGATGTCTGATCTCGTTGCTTCACATCTGTACTGAGCACCATCAGACACAGATATGATGTTGATGACTCTCTCAGTGTGTGAGATGACTGAACCATCTTTAATCCATCTGTATCTCCACTGAATGTCTTCTCCCTGTATCTCACATGTGAGAGTGACTGTCTGAGGCTGATCTGCAGAAAAAGTATTTCAGTATCAAGATCAGTGTCATGAACTCAAAGCTTTGAGAAAAAGACTGCATTAAATAAAACATTTAGTTTGCTTGTGTTGATGATTACATTATAAATACATAAATGTATTGTTAAAACTAAATAAAATATTTATATTTGTATTTAGTCCACATGTATGCTTTGATCTTTGAATTAATCAGAAGCATGTTCAAATTACAGCTTGTCCAACATTTACAATATGTACTGTACACAAGATAAATCAATTTTCAATAAGACTAGTCAAGTTGTCTTATGATACCATGAAACTAATATTCCTATTAATGTTATTTACACTCTCAGAAAGGATGTGTTAAAAATGACTCAACCCGTGTTAAATTCTTACACTTTAATGCGTGAGCTTTGTTCATTTTAACTCCTTTATAGTGTTAATGCATTTAAACACAGTAAATGTGTCTGAAAGGTCATCACAAAGATGTGTAAACATGTAACATTAACATATGTGCTGTCATTGGCCACAAACATTGTGTTAAAAAACATTACGAAAGCCCTATTCTCAAAAAAAATAAAATATATATATATATATGTTAAAAAATCTAATTCATAAACTTTCAGCATATAACAATAAAATAATTGAATTTTAAGCATAGAAAATATCCAACATAAGGAAAAATATTTAAATATTTAAATTATTTAAACTTGAGTTTCTCAGGGGCAGGAGCTCAGATGTAAAAAAAAAAAGGGGGGGGGGGCATCTAGAACAAGTTGAAATGTACAATAATCAGATTAATTGCAACAAAAAGATAGATGTTAGTCTGACAGCAGATAAAAAAATAAACAGTAAATAAACCTTTAATCACAGCAGCTTATTTGATTTTTAACGGGAATGAAAGTGAGGCTGTGGATAGACATCTTCAGTGGGTTTTACTGTTAATGTGTTTTTGGATTGTTCTGCTGATGAAACACTGAAATAATATCTTTCCAAGAAATTTCAGTAGACAAAAAACCCCAGACAATATGAGCTGTGGAAAATTATAAGTGATCTATGAGCTTTAATAACAGCTCTTAACAGCAGATGTCATCAGAAAACGGTAAATTTATCCCTCACAGCCTCGCTTTCATTCCTGTCATGGAGCAGCTCTGAATAAGGTCTATGAATTACTTTTGAGTGATTCGTTACAAAAGTGCATAAAATATGCTAAACACGAAGCTTGAACCCGCATGTGTGTGTGTGTGTGTGTGTGTGTGTGTGTGTGTGTGTGTGTGTGTGTGTGTGTGTGCGCGCGCGCATGTGTGTGATGCACTTGAACAGTGGTTCTCAAACTTTTTACACCAATACCACCTCAGAAAATATGTGGCTCACCAAGTACCACCATAATGACCAATATGGAAATACAATAGAGTAGTAGGCCTCACTATTACAGGTCAAATATGAGGCAGTTTTATTTCTAATAAGAATATTTATTATTGCCAGCCACTTTAAACATTGTAAAAACACAGATTGAATATTAACACTGCACTGTGCTGCTTACATACAGGCAGGGGCGCCACTAAGGGGGAGAAAACTAGGACGACTGTAAGGGCCCATGCACTTTTGGGGCCCCAGAGATCGATGTTATTAATGGAATGGGTGCGGTAGGGGCCCAACCTCATATTCTTTCATAGAGCCCAAAGTTTCTAGCGGCTCCCCTTACTCTATACAGGTAAATAAAAAAACTTAATGATTAAATTAAAATGTATTGCAGATTATTTATGATTATGATTAAGATTTGTGTTATGGAAATGTATTGTACTTAAAAGTTAATAAAAAAACTGTACTGTACTTAAAATATTAATTTAAAAAAGTACTGTAATTTATAATAAATAAATAAAATGAACACAGGCTCTGTATTCATATTTAACCTTTTTACACGTACATTTCAAATATTCTGGCTGACCCCTGTGAGGTTTTCAAGGCGACCGTTATTATTTAGAACGCATCACTTTATTGTTTCCATGGTGACGCGTCATTGCTTGTCACGTGACACACCGCAGCCACAATAGCGCTGAAAGACTGATGATCTGCTTTTATTTTTATGTTTTTATTCAAAATATTGTCGTGTTTTGTTGTTTAAACACCTTTATAATGATCGCATTAGTTGCGCTAGCCTACTGTATATGCGCAATGGGCGGCGCCATGTTAGTTTGCGCCTCATTATATGGAAAGGATTATTATTGCCGCTTTCATAGACATCAGTGTGCATTTTATAAACTCTACATCAGTGGACACAAACTTTTCTATCATCTGAAACTGCGATTTATAATCCAAAGTGACTTAAATGTTCAAATCTACTTTAACAACAAGACAAGGCGATAGCTGTTGTGTAAAAAACTAATAATAATAAAAAAAAAACATTTTAAAAGCAGCAATCGTTCTCTCCTCCACCATGTTTAAAGTCCCTGTAAAGTCAAAATTAAGTACGTGTTCTGAGTTTGTCACACCACAGAAAAATGTGTTATTAGCCACCCAGCCAAATTTCAATGATAAAAAAGCCGGCAAGTACATAAAATAAGCTATCAAAATCTGGAAAAAATGAGCAGTAGTCTCTGCTCTCAAACGCTGGGGGCGTGTCCGCTGGCTGCGCTGAAACCACGCCCACTCGCGGGAAAGCTGCCGTCGCCACACTCAACTGTCTGTCACCGCTACAGCCAGAATGGATGCTCCTAGCAGCTTAATTTGTTTTACAAAGCCATACATGTTCGAGCCTGGACTACCTACTATAATTATAACATAAGCACACAAGGCAACTTACACTCATTGGTGGGCACGCACTGCCGACGATGGCACCAGTTGTCGGCGCGACGGGAGGATGAGGCGGGAGATAGTCGGCTCGGCCCCATTCACCAGTAACAGCGGATTATCAGTGAATCCCAGTTGTCTCCGACGAAAGTTTATAAAACTATCCTGTGTAAAATGATCACTACAGAGGCGGGTTTTGGCGGTGATCCTCGACTCTCCATCAAGGTGGCTCTTCACAAAATTAATCCACCTCTTGTTGATATGATAGTTTTTCGGAAATTAATATAAGGACACCGATCTGTTTTGTACGTGATCGCATCCAGGTAGGACGCATTTCCGTGACGAAGGCATAGCTAGCTAGCAAACTGTAGGCTGTAGTAACTAATAGTACTGACAGTAACTCACGATCGGCAAACTGATGTGAATGTGCTATATTGTTAGGGGAGGGGCCAGCGTCAGGGGCTCCAGTGCGTCATCAAGTAGGGGCGTGTCCAGGAGCTTAGGGGCTTCAGTGCGTCATCGAGCCCCCGTTTTAGCCCCGCCCAAAAAATCCGGAACACAGCAATGGTGAAAAACTGTTTAACGGTCTAACTCCACAATTCAGTACTTCACAGTTCACAGTCTTTGTAATATGATTTAGCAATACATTTCTAACATTTATAATGTGTTTAGATTTTTTTTTTAGAATTGCCTTTACAGGGACTTTAAAGGCCATGTTGCAGGGGTTTTTTTTCATCGAATTTGTGCAGTTTACTTGTTGGTAATAAACATTTAAACTGTTATCCATTGTATTTTATGTTGTTGGGTATCACAAAACGGAATATAATACGAAAAAGTAGGTACTATCTTACAGCGGCTTGCAATTCTCCTTTCCACCACAATGCATTGCATTACGTCACGTTGGGGAGAGAATTTAATAAAGCCCGCTGTAATGATATTCAGTAACATGTAATATATCCATGTAGACACAAGGTGGTGCTGGAGGATAAATTACTGTGTACTTAAAGAGAGGAACTGTGGGACTTTTAGGTGATCACGGTGACAGGATGTTTTAAGTGGAATACAAAAATAAATGACTAGCACAAGCTAGCTGTTCATTACAACAATGTGTCATCATTGAAAAAGAAATGAACGTTACATGGTACCAGGAGTGGTTATTGAAGTTATTGAAGGACAATTGTGAAACGCAACATGGAGTCGCTGAGGCCACCGGAGGGTTTGAAGCTCACGGGTAATGTTGACTGCAATTGGCGGACGTTTAAACAGCAATTCGAGCTGTACATCTCGGCGATCGGGTTGGAGAATAAACCAGACGAACGGAAGATAGCATTACTGCTAACCATAGCAGGTCCAAATGCGATTGAAATGTTCAATACGTTCGTGTTTGATCAACCTGACGATGACAAGAAACTGGAGGAAGTGATAAAGAAATTTGATGCTCATTGTTCTCCGAAGAAAAACGAAACTTATGAGAGGTTTCGTTCACGTACACAACAGCAACATGAGACGTTTGATAGCTTTCTCACAGATTTGAAATTGAAGGCACAAACATGTAATTTTTTGGATTTGAAATCGTCCATGATACGTGATCAGATTGTCTTTGGAATATATGACAAAAAGGTCAGAGAACGTCTGTTGAGAGAAACTGAACTTAAACTGGAGGATGCTGTAAAAATTTGCCATGCCAATGAATTGGCTCAAAAGCATGCTAAGACCTTCAGTGACATAAATAATGGTGCAACTGTAATTGGTGACAGTGAAGAAATTGGTGCTGTATCCTTCAAGGGGAAGAAGAATGTGCAGTTCAAGAATGCAAAGAAGTCTCAGGACGGGACATTTAGTTGCAAACGATGTGGTTACCAGCATCAACCGAGGCAATGTCCAGCATTTATTAAAATGTGCACAAAATGTAATGGTAAGAATCACTTTGCCAAGCAGTGTTTTTCAAAAGGAAAATCATGTAAAAGCCAATCTGTGCATGTTGTTGAGGACACTGATTTAGATGAGACATTCTTTGTAGGAATGGTGTCATGTGACTATACATCAGAGAAAGCCACAGAAAATGTGAAGCCCACAGTAATAAGCAATGCTGACTATGAGGTGAATTTAGTAAAAGAGGATAAATGGATTGTGCCGCTGCAGATAAATGGAGCATTAGTTACATTGAAACTTGACACTGGGGCAAAAGCAAATTTGATAAGTATAAGTGACATTAAAGCCATGAAAGAAAAACCCGTAATGCAGAAAAAGACAACACCATTGAAGGACTACAATGGACAGGAAATAGACTGTTTTGGTGTGTGCAGACTAAAAGTAGCGTCAAGGAGCAAAGTGCACCATATACTGTTTTCTGTTGTTGCTGAAGGACATGATTCACTGTTAGGTGATAGAGCTTGTGAGGATTTGGGATTGGTTAAAAGAGTCTACCGCATCAACTGTGACAGTGCAGCTAAGAACACACCACACGATTCAGTAGACTTGATGGTACAAAGCTTCCCTGACATCTTCAAAGGATTTGGTGTCTTGCCGTTTACATACAAGATCCAGCTTAAGGATGATGCTCAGCCTGTGGTACATGCTCCGCGGAGAGTTCCTGCACCCCTGCGTGATCGTCTTAAAAAAGAGCTGGAAAGGATGACCACGCTTGGAGTAATCAGAAAGGTTGAAAAGCCTACAGATTGGGTCAACTCAATGGTGTGTGTTAAGAAGAAGAACAATGAACTACGAGTATGTATGGATCCAAAGGATTTGAATGAAAACATAAAGCGTGAACATTACCAAATCCCTAAGCGAGAAGAAATCAGCAGTGAAATGTCAGGTGCTAAATACTTCACAAAGCTGGATGCGTCTCAAGGTTTTTGGCAGCTCAAGTTAGAAGAAGAGAGCACAAAATACTGTACCTTCAACACACCATTTGGCCGATACTGTTTCCTCAGGATGCCTTTTGGTATCATATCGGCATCTGAAATCTTTCACAGAGCAATGGAACACATAATAGAAGGTCTAGAAGGAGTCCGGGTCTACGTGGATGACATCATCTGCTGGGGCTCTACTTTGCAGGAACACAATGAGAGACTGACCAAATTGCTGCAGAGTGTCCAGAAGAATGGACTGAAACTCAACAAAGCCAAGTGTCAGTTTGGCGTCCAGGAAATTACATTCCTAGGAGATAAGCTGTCTGCTCAAGGAATAGAGCCAGATAAAGACAAAATAAAAGCCATACTGGAGATGCCCCGGCCCACAGACAAGAAAGGAGTACTACGGGTCATGGGAATGATCAACTTTATTGGAAAATTCATTCCTAACTTGTCAGCCAAGACTGCCTGCCTGCGAGACCTCCTACATAAGGAGAATGAGTTTGCATGGACAGCAAAGCATGAACAAGAGTGGGTAAAACTCAAAACAACGCTGACTACTATACCTGTGCTCACTTTCTTTGACCCTACCAGGAGAATCAAGGTGTCCACAGATGCATCGAAAGATGGCCTTGGTGCAGTCTTACTGCAAGCAGAGGGAGAGGATTGGAAGCCTGTTGCTTATGCCTCCAGGTCTATGACTGAGTCTGAGTGTCGGTACGCCCAGATTGAAAAGGAATGTCTAGGCTTGGTGGTTGGACTGGAAAAGTTTCATGGATACATCTACGGCCTCCCCACTTTTACAGTGGAGACAGACCATCGACCACTGGTCGCTATCATAAAGAAAAACTTAAATGAGATGTCTCCAAGGATTCAGCGTCTTATGATGAAGTTACAAAGATATGACTTTGATTTAATCTACACACAAGGCAAACACATAGTGCTAGCAGATGCACTATCCCGAGCACCCACAGTGAGTCATGTGAGCTCTACTGGAGACGACGTTGAGGCTCATGTGAGTATGATCACTGCTTCCCTGCCTGTTTCAGACACAAAATCAAGACAAATAGCAGTACAAACAGCAAAAGACACAGAGTTACAAACTGTTGTACAGAACATTCAAACTGATTGGCCAAAAGGTTCCTGTGCAAAATATTACCACATCAGGTCAGAGTTGAGTGTTGCAAATGGACTACTGCTAAGACTGAACAGAATAGTGATTCCGCAAACTCTACGTCAGGAAATGCTTATGAGGATTCATGAGGGACACTTGGGAATTGAAAAATGCAAAAGGAGGGCAAGATATACTGTGTATTGGCCTGGCATCAATCAGGACATTGAGAAGATGATAAGCAAATGTGAGACCTGCCAGAAACACCACAATAAACAGGCAAAAGAGCCTATGAAGGTGGCTGATCTGCCAACAGCACCATGGCAAAAGGTTGGTATGGATCTCTTTCATTTAAATGGTAAAGACTATTTAATTGTGATTGATTACTATTCCAATTTTCCTGAGATGGCACTTCTCACCAGCATCACAGCAAGCAGTGTCATAATACATGTCAAATCCATATTCGCCAGACATGGAATTCCAAGGATTGTCGTTAGTGACAATGGGCCATGCTTTAACTGCAAGGAATGGCAGCAGTTTGTGGGGCACTATGACTTTCAACATGTTACATCAAGTCCCTTGTATGCTCAGTCCAATGGCAAGGCTGAGAAAGGTGTCCACATTCTAAAGCAACTGCTGAAGAAAGCTAAAGACAGCAAGTCTGATCCATATCTTGCTCTGTTGAGCTATCGAGCATCGCCTTTGGACTGTGGTTCATCGCCTGCTGAACTGTTAATGGGTCGTAAGTTACGCACCACACTACCTTGCTGGGTAAAGGAAAAACAAAACAGACAACTGAGACAAAGACTTCAGCTGTTAAAGCAGAAACAAAAATCATATTATGACAGGTCGACCAAAAGTCTCAAGCCATTATCAAAAGATGATGTTGTCAGGATTGAGGATCAAAATGCTTGGAACAAGAAAGCCACTGTTCTCCAGGAAGTAGGACCACGGTCTTACACTATCAGGACTGAGGAAGGACAGTTACTTAGGAGGAATCGCCGTTCCTTGCTCAAAACACAAGAGGTATTCCAGGAGCACTCAAATGATACACCTGAGTCTCCACACTTGCCACCAGAAGACTCAAATGACACACGTCATCATTCAGAGACAAACGTACCAAACTCACCTGTGTTGAGGAGATCCACACGTGTAGTAAAAAAACCTGAGAGACTGAATCTTTAAAAGAGTAAAATACCAACAAAATTATTGTTCATGTTGTTATTGACACTAGTGCAAATGTATTCATATATTTGATAGAAAACCAAGTTGTGTTATTGATGTCATTTTTATTATTTCTTAGAAAGTGTTGATTACTGTGTTTACTCAAAGGAGAGGGGATGTAATGATATTCATTAACATGTAATATATCCATGTAGACACAAGGTGGTGCTGGAGGATAAATTACTGTGTACTTAAAGAGAGGAACTGGGGGACTTTTAGGTGATCACGGTGACAGGATGTTTTAAGTGGAATACAAAAATAAATGACTAGCACAAGCTAGCTGTTCATTACAACAATGTGTCATCATTGAAAAAGAAATGAACGTTACACCCGCCTTGAGAGCACTGAGAGTGACTAGAGAGACGAGTAACTTAGTAGACGAGACGAGAGTATTCAGATAGCGCAGATTATAGATAAATAGATAAATACATAGACATAGATAGACAGACAGATAGATATAGATAGATAGGCTAGTATAGAGAGAGATAGGCAGACAGCCAGATAGCATAACGTTAGCATAGATAGCTAGCAGCTAGATAGATAAATATATAGAAATATATAGTAGGTAGATTGATAATGGTGAACTACTGTGTTTGTGCTGAGTGTAAAAACTCTGGATGAGTGAGGCACGTCACATCTGGTCACGGGGTGAGCTCCTCGACCAGCGACCAAAACGCACTCACTTCCCTACAGCACAAACTTTCTAACGCAGTTTCCATGGGACGGCACCGCTCACACAAGCACCTGCCAAACACAGCGACAGACACGCGGCGGCTACGTTTGCAACAACATTTTCACCGGAGGAAGAGATAAACGCTAAGAAACACCCATATAGCTAGCATGATGCCTTCTATTTCTAGATGACAAAGACGAAGTTTACCAGTACTACACTATGACAAAGGTTAGCGGTACTTATCTGAACTAACGTCATAATCACTTCTACTAGATATAAAGAAAACATTGATTTTTCACTCGGTGCTATTCAATGACAATAAAAAAAAAAAAAAAAGTGCCGTTAGTGCACTGCTGCTCGTAGACTATTTTTTACAGTCTATGGTAGACTAGCTCCAGTGCTCATTTCTGCGTTGCTCACCAGGACACTTCACCAACTCTCCATTCATTCTCCTCGGACCATGCATTTAATTATTTATTATTTATAATTAAGTATGACATTGTGGTGGCGTTCAAGTGCGTTTAACCCGTAAATACAATCTATACGAGATGGCTTGAACGCACCATAATGCTAGGCTTTCCTCCACTTCTCCCCAACGTGACGTCATCACCGAAATGCATAAAAAAAACGTTAATATCAAAAACGTAAAAAACTGGGCCCGGTTTCCCGATAACGCTCACTCTTAGCCTGCTAAGAAGACTCGAAAGATATATCTTACCAAATTTGTTTATTTTCCTAAGTGTGTTCCCCGAACTATACCTTAGAAAGCTGCTTAAGATATACCTTCTTACGTGCGACGTGACCCGGCGCTGTCCGTGGCGATGGTGCTGAATTGTTTGAAATCGATGGCTCGAGAATCAATTATTCTCTCGTGCAGGGGCTGTTTATGTGAAAAAGCGGTCATCTTTATAAAAGAAGCACTTCAGAAATAGTTGAAATTGCAATTTATTATGATTATTGGATATTATTAAAAACAATCCAAACTATAATAGCCTATAATAGCCTAGCCTAAATATTTTAAAATTGTAACATATAGCCTATTGCTGCCACAATAACCTTTTCAAAAATTTACGTGCCGCCTTTTCTTTCCCATTTTTGTTCGCTGAGGTGGAGCTGCGATGAAATATTGTTCTTGTGTAAATACTTTCCAGCATTTCAGTAATAAAAGTTTACATCTTGCGTACGGTGCTCGGCAGTGATCAAAAAGGATTTAAACCGTGAATTTTGAATCTCTTGTAAACTCGGAGATGTGGATTCAGACGGCAATTAAATTACCACACGACCTGTTTGTCAAAAAACAGAAGGTACTAATTTGGCCAGGGATTTTTACACGGATTGGGTGAGAAAAACACTGATATTATGGATTCGGACGGCACTAAAATCACCGACTTACCCCTGTAAATGTTTAAAATACCGGACGAGCCCATGAGAAACAATATTAACGTCCGAATAGGACTTAACTGACAGTAGCCTATGCTTTCACTGGCCTTTAAAAGAGCGTTTTAATTCAATTAATAATATTGTATAATAATATAATTAAAAATCTAACAACAATCAGTGTAATGACAATTTTATTCTTTGCATGAAAACACTTGAATTAGCCTAATTTAATACTGTCTGGGTGTATTAAAACTTCAGAATTATATTCATTTAGACCTGCAACAGTGATAAGGTAAAGCTAAGAGTGGTCCAGACCAACCTTACGAAAGTGTGACTTACAAAAGATATACTTAGCGTACGAACGTTTCGGGAACCGTCCCATAAGGTTAAGAGAGAGGTTAAGGAATAGGTTAAGAACTACTTAGAGATAAGAACGCTTTGGGAAACCGGGCCCTGGTCTTTAAGACCATTTTTATGACATTTTAAAAATGATATACATATCTTGAGTGATTTATGTACCCATTAATCGACAGTGGTGGTTAACCTGCAACATGGACTTTAAGTTTATGGGCCACCCGACTCGTAAATAGCAGGCAAAAATATTGTTTTCGTAAATAAATATAAGAAAAGAGACAGATTCAAAATCTTACTAGCAGTCAGCAAGGGTATTGATTAACATGATGAAGTATGATTATTGTATATGATGTTTTATTTACAACAATATACAAGTAAAAATGAAATGGCAAGTCACTGTCATTAACAGACTATATGGACTGACTGGATTCTGGACAGTTCTGTTATGTGTCATTTTTTTTTTCTACACATTTTTAGCACCAGCAAAATATGTTTAAATTAGAGTGTTACACATAATTTTCATAATTTCCATCCTTCTAATAGTGCATGTTTCTTTAATTTACTTGCTGTTAGGCTACTTGCCCTTCTTTACAAATGAAACCATTTGCCATCCTTTTTTTTAATCATGATCATATGATCACTCTGGGTTTCTGAAGCTCGACTGTCATAATGCATCACAAACAATAGTCTATTTTAAAGGAGATATTATATCATTCAAACTTTTTTTTAACTGATGAGAAAACGTTTGTCTGGCGGTTGTTGAACAGAACCTGTTCTGGCCGGTAGATGGCGCTGTTTACAGTCAACAGGATTCAACAGAAAGACTGTCTGACTGATCTACAACTGCAAGACTGTGTTTGACTGAATAAACAGCCAGAAACAGTGTTTCAGCAGCATGAGGAACTACACAGACAGATGATGCTGTGTGAAAATGTGTGACAGCAAAATATGGACATAAACATCAGCAAAGAGACAAATGTGGGATCCTGATCTGATCCATACAATAAACATACAAAAAAAAAAACTGCGTCCATTACAATGGACATCACATGTCAACCCCCCTTTTTTTTACTTCTGGAGCATTTCACCTAGTTAAAGCCTGCAGTTCATTAGATTGGACGCTTGTCATCCAATCAAATGGTAGTAAAGCTTTGCATGTAGTAATTATAGAAAAAAACACTACTTTGAAGAGAAGCATGTCAGCACTTCACTCCAAACACAGAAGCAAGCAACATTTTCTGTGGTTTTATTTACTTTTTTTGATATGTTTGCCAGTATTTCATAGTTTGTATGTAAAATAGAAAGATTGAACTTATTAATTAAAGTTAAAAATCGATTGTAGAATTTCACATTTTAAATCAGGATTTTTTCAAATGTGTCTGTCCATTAGAATGGACAGTGGGTTCAAAAGCCTGTTACTGAAATCACATTCCAGTAATTGAAGTCCAGTAATGCTGATTGAAATTTCTTATATAAAAATCTATATCACAGTACCGATACATTTTTTTTTTACTTTTTCATATGCAGAATATATAGTTCTTGAAGTGCTTGAACATATAGCTGATGGAAGTATCTCAGATGTTGACTTTATGTGGAGTGATGATGAGGAAGATGGAGATGTAAGAAAAATATCCGTATTTAAAACTTTATAAAGTAAAATGACTAGCTTCCGGCCAAACGAAACATAGGATTTGACATAAATCGAAAGCGTAACTTAAAAATGAATTATTTTTTCTTACACGAACGCATCGCTTCGCTTCAATAGGCCTTTATTAACCCCCAAGAGCCATGGAGCACTTTTATCATGGATGGATGCACTTTTATGGACTTTCAAAACAGAAACAACCATTCACTGCCATTATAAAGCTTGGAAGCCAGGACATTTTTTAATATAACTACAATTGTATTCGTCTGAAAGAAGAACGATGTCATATACACCTAGGATGGATTGAGGGTGAGAAAATCATGGGCCAATTTAAATTTTTGGGTGAACTATCCCTTTATGGGGATAGTACACCCAAAAATGATATTTGTCATCACCTACTCATCCTCATGTTGTTCCAAATCTGTATGAGTTTCTTTATTTTGCTGAACACAAAAGAAGATATTTTGAAGAATGTCGGTAACTAGACAGTTGACAGTATAGCCATTGATTTCCATATTTTTTCCTACTATAGCCTATATTTCCTAATAACTACATATTATATTATTGTGATATAATATTATCATTATTAGTAATTATTTTGAAAATTATAATAACATTTATCAGTAATTTCTCAATATAGATATTACAACACCGTATAATTAATTACAGCAAAAGCAGATCAAATTACAAAATACAGTACAAATACAGTAAAGTACTATTTGGTAGTTTACAGTACTGATCTTGTGTACTGTAAAGTGAATTACAGTACATTTACTGGAAATCAAAATACATGCATCATGCATGGCAACCGTGCTGCCAGTAATGTACTGTAGAAATACAAGAAAATCGCTAACAGAGAAATTGTTTCAAGGATGCACACAGTAAATTACTCTAACGTGAATTCGTTGATTGATTCCTAGGTTTATTTTGTTATGAATAAACAAATGTGCGATCTATAAAGCAAAAACCTTACAAATAAAGTTGAAATGTTGTAATGTTCAAGTTTTTGATCTAAAAAAGAAAGATTCGCAAAGAAAATGACTCTAACATGACCATATTGATTGATTCTAAGATATTTAGTTTATTACAAACAATGTGCAATCTGTAAAACAAAAACCTCAAAATTAAAGTTGAAATGGTATACTGTTGAAAGGTTTTTGACCTTGAGAAAAAGCTTTAAGTATATACTAACAATTTTTATGTTTATTATTTAATTTTATGTTGGTACATTTTTGTGAAGTACACCTGTTTTGACGTGACGTCCATTGAAATGGACAAAAAAAATTACAATTAAAGCAAAACATTTTTTTTAATTTTTTTATTTGGTCTCATTTATAGAAGCCTCATGAGCTGGGAAAATGTACTTTTATATTTTTCAGAAACCTAAAACATAATTCAGGTCTGAACGGGTTAAATAGATACAATTTACTGTAATAATGCATATATACTACCTTTATAATCCGGTAGTCCAGAGTGAACGAGGGACATCAGCACTAAAAGCAGAAGAAACAGATATGAAGCTTTTCCATTCATTCAACACAATGTAAATCACACACTGAAACATGTCTAGAGTTTATTCTACATGAACTGAAAGTGATTTTCTGTTTTGATGGTCATTCAGGGGAGAACTGATGGATTATTGTCCATCATTTAACCCTTAGGTGCTCTTCGATCATTTTTTTTCGATCGTTTTGAATCTCTAAAAATCACAGCTTCATCAGAATGGTACGAAACTTGGACCTTTCTGGGCCTTGAAAGTTGCAATGTCATTGCTGGCTATGTGGGGTCAGAAGCGCTCGGATTTCATCAAAAACATCTTCATTTGTGTTCTGAAGATGAACGAAGATCTTACGGGTTTGGAACGGCATGAGGGTGAGTAGCCTAATTAAAGGGGGGGGGGGGGGGGGTGTTAAATGCTATTTCATGCATACTGAGTTTTTTACACTGGTAAAGAGTTGGATTCCCATGCTAAACATGGACAAAGTTTCAAAAACTATGTTGTACGTCGGTTTGTCACAAGTTTCGGAAAGTTTTTTTCGTGTATGGCTCTGTCTTACGTAAGATAGAGCGGAATTTCCTTATATGGTTCCTAAGGGCACTTCTCCGGTAAGATCGCGGGCGCGCGCGCACTCGTAGACCAGAGCAATAGAGTGAAAGCAGTTCGCCATCAAAGCGCCCTGCCCGGCTTTTGGGAAGTCAATGTCACCAAAGAAGTGTGTTTTTGGTTGCCAGGGCAAGACAACCCTGCACAGATTCCCAAAGAACCCAGCGTTAAGGAACCCGTGGATGGAGTTTGTTTTCCTGAGCATAAACGGTGTAAGACTGTTGTTCCCTGCATTTCGACGATGATTGTTTTATAAACAAAGCCCAGATCGACGGATTTGCAGATCGTCTAATGCTTAAGGATCGAGCAGTCACAATGAGGTTCGCGGTCGTGCGTTGGAACTGGACGGTGAGTAAAACTGTTGAACAAATGTCTCTGTGTGTTGTCACTAGCAGAGCCATAGAGAGAAAGAGTTGCGACACTCCCATAGACCTCCGTTGTAAACAATGGCGGCGCTTTTAACCGCCTACTTCCGGGATTAGAAGATCGGAATAGTTCCAAACACTGTCATTTTGGCGTTGGACACCATTCACTTACATTGCTGCGCGTCGAGTTGTTCCAGAGTTAAGTTGTTGAGATATCGACCTCTTTTGAATTGTCAACTGTCTATATTGTATCAGAGGCCCTTTGCGATGCTTATACTGGTCTTCATTTGTACATGCACAGCGTAATTATTTATATTTTATGTTGGATGTTTCAACCAATTTTCAAGCACTGCGCTAGCTAGTTAGCTAGCGCGACTTCGTCAGTTAAGAGTTCGGTAATGAATCGCTGCCACCTTTATAGCAACTTTTATTTAATTAAATTTTTTGGGATATACTAACTTTTCATTATGTTTTATTGTCTTGAGTGAAGCGGCTTGTGAGAACAATGCTGGACCTCTAGGATTGTTATGGGATCACCAGTCCTGTCTGTTTCATGGATCACCTGCCCCTGGTTTTTGTTTTTCTTGTTCACACACAAGCACACATTTTTGTTGTCTGTCATTGTTTAATAAAAAATATTTAAGCGAACTCTGAACGGACGGCCACGGCAGACCTCTTTGCGTGATCACGAAGGTGTAATGGCTGAATCAAAATTTATAAGCAAAATCACGGGAATCAATAGCCTAATACAGCCCAGTTGTGCTAAAATAAATATCATGAGACGTCCATCATCAGATGAATGATATGGAAAAGTTAAGTTAGAGCCGCTAAAGCCAGTGCTACTACCCATGCGAACATGAACACTATGCTTTTCCCTCCAAAAATATAGCCTAAAACTTATCTCCAAATGCAAAACTGACATTAACAAAATGCAATAATGCAATAACAGCTGAAAAAGTACTTGGGTGTGTGTTTTATTTTATATTTACCATTCAATAATGCAATCGCTGCTGTCTGTCCCATAGAAGAACATGACTGCCAGCGTGTGTTTTGGAACTATTGCGGCTTACATGAACCACCCGACAGCCATAGCGGCGACATCAAAGAGTGTCGCAACTCTTTCTCTCTATGGCTCTGGTCACTAGCTCGGAACGTTAGCACAGCTTTAGCTCCGCCCGCACGGCCCGCCCCCAGCCGCTCGTTTTTTTCCGGAAAGACTCGGTACAGCCTATTTTTCTTTAAAAAATATAATAAAACAAAAGACTTTTTGGAGATATGAAGGATGCAATATTACTCTATAGGTACTCAAGATTAACAGGAGATTGAGTGAAAATGAGCATTTCACCCCCCCCTTTAATGACAGAAACTTAATTTTTGGGTGAACTATCCCTTTAACATCATCACACTCGATGACGTCACATGACTCGTGAACTGATATGAGAGTTGATTCACTGAAGGATTCACTGATGCTCAACAAAAAAGCAGCAGTTTGAACCACTGAGCTTCACAACTCACAACATATGATGTTAATCTCGTCAATAAATGTGATCAATCAGTGAATCTCTGAAACTCTCTTTTGCTTTTCTACACAACTATTCATGTTCCATATCAATTTTGTATCATTCCCTCTGTTCCCCTGTTTGTGTTTGCTTATTGTTTTGTAAAACATAAAAAGTATATAAATAACATATAGAATAATGCATATTCATGCCACTATGACATTACATAAAAATAAAAATAAAGATTGTGTGTGTTTTAAGACACTCGCATACACACATTACAAGCTAAATTAATATGATTAATGTATGGGGAACACATATTCACTATTAACTACAACTTTTGCCTCTATAAACTCATATTTTACTAATTATTAATAGTTATTAAGGTAGTTTTTGTAGTGTTTAAGTTTAGGTATTGGGCAGGATTAAGGGATGTAGAATATGATCATGCTGAGTAAGTCATTAATTTGTGCTTTATAAGTACTAATAATCAGCCAATATCGTTATATGCCTGCTAATAGGCAACTATTTAAAAGTGAGAAATGAACCCTAAAATAAACTGTTACCATTAACGTTTCACATCACTGATATTTCACTGGAACAAAACAAGCTTCAGAACTCCAAACCAAATCAGGTCAAAGTGTTTGAGACACACGACATCACTTCCTGTTTAACGTCGGCACCATCAAATTCATTGTGACTTTACAGTGGCTGCAAAAATAATTTGGACACTTAGTGTGTTTCACATATACAACACTTTAATGAACCAAATCCAGTTCAGTTCAGTCCAATTCACACTGTACGACATCGACGACAAACTGCAACAGAGACTCAGTCGGTTTCTGTCGATCAGTGTGTTTCTCTGTCTCTGTTGGTATTGGTCAGCGCTTGTTTTTGCATTTATTAAATGTCTGAGGAGTGACATACTGTAATCTGGTGATTGTCCGCATTGGTCAGTGTGTTGTTAGTGTGAACTGGTATTTAACAAGAACCAGAAAGAGTACTTGTGATGATCACAATGTAAATGGACAGAAAATGAGGTGGCCCGTGTGGTTTATTTATGGGTCCTTTTAGGGGGTCCTGAGACATAGATTTATGTTTCTGCTGGTGTTGCCCCGACTCCACAGTTTTTCAAGCTTCGAAGAGGACCAACAACACTAAACACTGCAGAGCTTCAGGGGAGACAACAGCATTTAAAGCATGGTGTGGTTCGGGTCACAGTCTTTATGTCAAACGGGTCGGGAACTGTCGGATAACAGGTCTGGTGTTCTGTTTATCATACTGTGTTTGCGGGTTTAGTGAACAGGACCTGTGCAGGAAGTGTGACTCTGCACGTCTCGTGAAGAGAAACATACTGACTCCAAGTACATTACAAACCAAACTAAACCAAACATTCTTTCCATTAGTGTTGCTCTCTAGCTGACATACCTGATGATTATGCAGTTGATACTTAAAATTCATCATTGTGTGAAAAAAAAAACAAAGCGCAATCTTGTGTGTAAGGTTATGTTGTAATGCTAAATATTGTTGTGCCGTTGATTTGGATTAATGCACATGGAAACGTGTGTGTGTGGAATGAGCCATGACTAGGAGATTCTTTCACAAGCTTTACTGAACTTCTTCTGACACAGATGTAGGTTACAGTTCACACTCACCAATAGTGCGATATTCATATATTCAGTCAATGCAGCTGATAGGCGCTTTTGCTCCGGCACTAAACGTGACGTTTCCAGCGTAACTTTACGCTCCATACTAAGGAGTGCGTAACTGAACAACCAATAAGAAACAAGAACACAATAGAGGTAGTTAAGGGACTTAAAGGATGGGTTACTACAATATAACTGTAGAAGTGTGTGATGATGCGCCAGGACTCCATGTGAGATCCACCAATCAGAGAGGTTCCCGAAATCTGTTGATTTTTTTGATTGGATGAATAAATGAAGACTATCCTGTGTTTTTGCCGGGGGCTCGAGTACACACGGAATCGGCGACTATGATCTGAGATCATTTAGGTTGTTGATAAACATGCAATATCAAAATAAGTGATATTTAAAGGAATATACCACAAGCACAGTTTGCACTCCAAACATTTCACAAAATAAAGTATTCACAATATTAAACAAAATGCTGTTCAAATGTTCACATAGGCTACACCTGTGTTTATTCTGCCAGTTTAAACTGACTTTGTATATCCAATAAAAAATGACACTGAGGCCAGCTTGTTAAAAAATAACTGTAAAGTGTCTCAGAAAAGAGAAGTTAGTTCTGAGAAAAGCTTGAGCATCATTTGATGGCAGTTTCCTCTTGGTTTGATAAACTGTGTCAAACGTAATGAAACTCAGACACATCTATGAGTGATTTAAGTGTCCAAATACTTTTTGCAATTATTTCTTCAGATGGACAAAGAGAACGAGAAGTGATAGAGAAGATAATTGTGTGTTCAGTCTCTGTTCTCAAACTCTCTGAGTCTCTGATGGAGAGATTATTAAAGATACAGCATCATTAAACACCAACTCACATCAACACAAATACAATCAGGGGTCGTATTCACAAGACACCTTAAGGCTAAAAGTAGCTAAGTTGCTGATTAAGAAGAAAATCTTAAAAATAATGAATGTCAGTCCTAATTTTAGGACTCCTACATTTTTGCTCTACAAGTATTTCCCAAAGGTTTTTTGTGCAACAGCCAGCTCCTAAATCTGTGAAAAGTTAGGCTTAGTCAAGAGGACTCCTCAGTCACTAAAAACCAAATCACAAACAATCCAAAAATGGATGTTGCTGGCAATCTGCCTCGAAGACACTGAACACCATTTGAGCCTTGGGTGCTGAGCCTTTTCTTCATAAATGCAATAAATATTCTGATTTATAGATTTTACTCTGCAATGACATAACATAAAGATTCATTTATTAAGTGTCAGGGTGTTTTTTTTAACTCTGATTGTATTCGTCTGAAAGTAGAAAGTCATATAAGCCTAGGATGGCTTGAGGGTGAGTAAATCATGGGATAATTTTCATTTTAAAGTGAACTACTCCTTTAATCACATTATTACCGCTCTGACCAAAATGCACTTGTGCTCGGTTCTACACCGATGCCATGTGTTGATCACACAACTTCAAGAATGAACTACGTTACATTATTCTGAAGTTTTCTCTTCTCCAAATCGCTAAATTCTGTCAACACTTGCTGCACAGTCTCTGCTCCATATCTTCATCCAGACGGTGTGAAGAACACGACGGTAGTAAGGGCAAACCCGGCATTGCGATGTTCATCACGCTACAGAATAATATCCAGTACGTTCATAAAAATTTATTTTGAATTTGATGTGAGTAGATTAACATGCATACTGAATGCCTATCTGAGTGTGGTATAACCATACTTAACGAATAATCAGAATAATGAATATTGCATGTAAACTGGAGTGAAGAGTTCTACTCGTGTCATATAAACATGTTACTGCGATTAAGACCTTACTCTGACTATTAGAAATAATCTCATTATTGGTGCACATGTAGTCATTGTCCCATCGTCTGCGCCGATGGCCTTGTGGGAAGCTCGGTTGACCCGAGTTCGAGTTCCGGCTCGTGAACCTTTCTCCTTTGAGGAGTCGAGTGGTGGAGGGAGGGTTGAGGTAACTAGGTGAGTAGGCTGTGTATGCATGTATGTGTATATATATATATATATAGTTAAAAAAAATCATATATTGTGATTTCTGGATTTTTTTTTTTTAGATTATGTCTCTCAAAGTGGACATGCACCTACGATGACAATTTCAGACCCCTCCATGATTTCCAAGTGGGAGAACTTGCAAAATAGCAGGGTGTTCAAATACTTATTTTCCTCACTGTATATACACACACACCTCCTCTCGAGAGGAGATAGATAGACCATTTGAACATGCTCTTCCGGAATTGTTTATAGCACTGTAAGAATTTGAGAAATTAGAAAATGCCAGACAGTCTGGTTGAAGAGCGACCAAACCCTGAGAGGTCAAAGGATCTCTCTGGAAATTAACATTTGAACTCCCTCTCGTGCACTATTGAGACAAAAGTCTCACCTCAGAATCATCCTAATCTACATCTCTTCCCCCCCTCTTCCCTACATGTGCACATTGCCCCCATCTTTCACAAGCATTATCACACAGATACATGCATCATCAACCTCTTTATCTGATCAACATGCAACATATCATCACAATGATTTTAAACAATAAAGAATACAGTGAGACTGTGGATTCATAGACTCTCCTACACAACAATCATTATTGTATCCCATCTTCAGCTGAATACAATGCATTAGAAACAGAAGATATTAATAAAATACTCACAGATGAGAGGCAGTGCACTGGAGCCCATACTGTTACATTAATAGACTGTTTTAACAGCGCTGTGTGCTAAAACACACACTTCCTGTGTTTAAACAGTCATTTCACACTTCAAGAAGAGATGAGGGAGGAGGAGACAAAACTCTACACAGAAGTTCATAAAAAAAGAGAAAGGAAAATAGAGAGCCATTCTAAGATATTTAGCTTGTCTTTTGGTGTATGCAGGTTGTTTCAGCTCCGTTCATCTATTTGAAAAAAGGTTGTTGTTTTTTTTGTTTTTGTTTTTTTCAGTAATTGTTCTCGCACTTCACACAGCCTCACACTACAGACAGTGAATACAAAGTGAAATCACCACGTGATATCTAGGGCTACTGGTGTAAAGGCGCTTTCACATATGTTGTGTGAGTGGGCGCGGCTCGTTAGCGCGGCTGATGAGCTGATCAGCGCCAGCTGTTTTGAATGTGATGTCCTATTGTTTGTTACTTCGTCCTGTCTTTGTCAGATGATTCTTGAGGCTCACCTGGGATCTACTCACCGTGTTTCTCCTGCATTCCAGTCCTGTTTCCATGCAGTGGATTTCCTGAGGTTTGGAATTACTACCTGTTCCTGTATCTACGTCTGCCCATTGCGTCCCTGCGTTACCGAGCCTGAGTCTTCTTCTGCCTGCTTCCACTCTGATCCACACTACTATCTACTAACTATTGTGTTAATAAATTCTACTGTTCACTCGCAACTGAATCCTTGTGACTGTTTCCTTCTGAGTTCTGACAGAGCGAGCGTAATGCACACACACCGAATGCAAATTGCAAAACGATTGATTGCCTTCGGATAGGCCTAAGTAACGCCTGGACAATAGGTGGCGCTGACCAATAATGCAATTTTCCATGTGTATGTTTTTTTTGTTTGTTTGTTTTTTTCATGTGTATGTATCTCATATGTTTTTCCCTAGGCTTTATAAGGCTGATGCATACTTGCAATGAACTTGAGTGATGGCCACATACTGGACATACAAAGTAATGTTTCCAGATTAATTACACATGTTTGACTCATTAAGGGCCTTTTGTACATTGGTACTACACCAGAAACACAAACTAGCTATAATGCAGTTAACTAGAATTATTTTGACCAAATACATCACAAAATCGCAGCTGGGTCACAGATGCACTATAGCTACAATTAGCATAGCTAATCGTATTGCAAGCACATCACAATTCATGAGATTATCACTATGGAGAATTTATAGAAATGCTATTCTGTTTAAAGCAATATTAAGTGAACATGTTAGAATAAATCTGTGTCTGACCCCAATGATAACAAGCCATTGTAATTAGAGTAATTTAAGATGCCAAAGGCCTCGTCTTGAAAACAGACGAAGAAAAAGTGTCTGAAATCAGGGAGAAAAGAGCGGTCGAGTCGGACAACTTTCAGCTCTGTTTGACCAGCACTGATCTGAAAATGCAAATAACGCTATAGCATGGCTTGTTGCTAAGTGAATGCATTTGAAATATTGCTGCAACATTTATATAATTAACAAGTTATCCAATGTGTTTGTCTACCAATACAAATAAACAAAACATCTCCAGTTAACTAGCAGAGCATTAATTTAGTTCGTTTGTTAAATAAGAGGCAATCTAGCGCTGAAATGTGTTGTTTCTGAAATCAAGTGATCAAAGTGCTCGTTGCCGCTGCGATCAGTGGCGCGGATACTGTGTTTGTTTGTGCTCGCACACAGTCTTCACTCGGACGCGTGCTTCAATGTGGAGAGACTCTATTCGTTCCGGTGAAATTACAAAACAAACTGCACACAAACGTGTCCCTGCCTGATATACAACCACTGATAAACATAATCGGTTTTGATGAAAAAAAAGAAAAAAAAAAGAGTGCGGATTAGAACCCAGAACCTCTGACACGCTTGGCAAAAGTTCTGCCCCTGGACCATTTAAATGCATGCTTAAAATAGTCGGATCAACATATAATATCATTGAATGCCAGGATTGGTAGTTCGGTAGGAGCGGACAGAGGCTGGAAGTACGCATCAGGTATCGCATAGGGATCACACCCTAACGATATTATTTTTTGAAAGTAGCGTTTCTTCTCATGGCAGTCGAGGTGCGAAATGTTGTCTTCCGTAGCCATTTACTGTATCCGTTTGAAGCTGTAAATAGTAGCAAGCTAGCTTAATGCTTGTCACTACCATAGTAGACAGTACTCGGTAGGTACTCAAAATGGCGGCAGTCAAATGGAAAAAGAGCGGTCACGTGACTGATATTCATGTATGCATCCTCATATTGCACAAAGAAGACTTGCAGCGATTTGTCAACATTACAAGCCCAGTATGATTGTTGCTATTTAAATACATGAGAAAGTAAACAAAGGAATACATTTTAAGATATTTCAATTCGTTTACTACTTTTAAAATATCAGAGACCCCAGTTGCAATGAACACCAATAGCCTACAAATGAAAGTGAATAATACAAAGTGACACAGATAAAGTGATTTTGATTCAGGTCAGATGGACTGATGATCGGCCGAAACAGGATTTAAAACGTTAATTTCTTCTCTAAAAGGAGCGTAGAACCATGAAAGTGCTCTTATAGTGATATTTTGAGGTTTATGAAACTAAAGATGCAGAAAGGGCATAAATATTTCCTCTACTCTGGGTAAACCCACAGAACAGAAACAGAGCAGAAGTCAAACCACAACTATTAAGCTCACCTCTATAGGCCTCTTAAACTAAAGACACTCTGTAATATTCTCTCTACAAGCAGCTGCTAAAGTTAACAAAACATCTTCAATGATGAGCTGAAAGAAGCCTCTGTAAATGAGGTGATTTGCTGTGACTCTGAATTTTCATTTTCAACCACCAATGGCCTCCAAAAATGAAGGCTTCTTTTAGAAACAACTAATGCTTTGACTTCCAGTACGCCTATAAACCACACCACCTGAGAGAAACGTCTGCAGAACTCGCTTTGCGAACATTAAGGCCGTTTATATTATCCATAGAGCTGTCAATGTTTTTATCATTATTTTTTACAGTTATTAAACATCTGTAGATATACCGGTATATAGCCAGTCCAGGATTTAGAGGGTTTTTAGGCAGGCACTTGAAAGGAGACCTCGAGACAGGCTTTGGAAAATGAGATCATGAATATATCACTTAGTGAATATGAACCAAAAGGAATAACTAAAACTTAAACCACTAAAGAGTGGCAACAAAAATTGGATACAGGAAACACCGTAGGCTACGTCAACTTTATGAAGAAGTAGGAGTAGTGAGGATAGCTAAAAGAAGCACCAACCAGGAAAATATTTTAACAAGATTAAGGGTTGGGCATACCAAGCTTAATAAAACTGGTTATTTGTCTCTCAAAAGTATTATAATGAACGATAAACAGAGGGAACTTTGGTGGGAGTGGAAGAACAAAATATTTAATATAATAACTTGTGGACTAGAGAGTGTATTTTGTTATTTGAAGAGAACAGAGCTGATTAAGAGAATTTAGATTTAAAAAAAAATAATAATTATGAAATGCGTCCACATTCCAACAAAGTAGGTGGCGATAATACACCTTAACGTTGGTGCTACCTGCCATAAAACTGAAGAGACCTCGAGATGTGGGCTGTGTCCCAATTCAAAGGCTGCATCCGTCGAAGGCTGATCGCATCACAGCTCGATGAAGGCTGTCCCAGTTCCAAAGCTCCTTCAAAGGTGCCACTGAGACCACAACTCATAACAATGTGTAGCCTGGTCAACGGATTCACATATTGATCAAATAAATAAATAAATGCAAGTATGTGATCATAATTATAGTAATTGTAATTGAAAATATATTCTGGGTGTTCGGTTTTTAAAAAATACATTTTATGTTATAGGGAAGTATAGTGTTAAATAATTTAAATAATGCCTCCTCGATAATCATTTCCATTCTTATGCATCATCAGATGAGGTTGTGAAGCGCCAATTTTTTTCAAACCAGCTGTCCCGAACTTCTGATACTGCATGATGTTCGAAGCTTCAAACGTCATCAATCACGTGGTATTGTCGTTTCGATACAAGCATCGGTACAGTGAGTGATACAATAGTGCTTTGAAAACTGCGTTGGAGCATCGGAGCCCCGGATCAACCGTCCCATCACTAGCCTTTCCTACCCCAGAATTCATTGCGCACCAGTGACAACGCGCGGCCTTTGACTAAATTAGGGTATTATGATTTAATGCAGAAGCAAACATTATGGGCTGCGTTCCAGTCCAAAATTGTCATGCCCTTTACTCGCTAACTTCCCTCCGTCTCGTTCACTCGGATGTACGTCATTGATTTGCCCACTACTGGCGGAAACTGCGGCGGGCTGAATTGGAACGTCCTAAGCCCTTGATCACTTGGAATCAGCTGTGGAGCTGATTTATTATTTATTTATTTTTCCCTTTAAAGGTGCCATGTGTTATGTCTGGCAAAAAAATCAAGTCATACTCCACATTCCATACCAGATGGGGGCAGTATACCTCCAGAAAGTGAATTGGTCTACTCTAGAGTAACAAACGAGAAACGGCATAGTCTCTATGCTCCGCCCCTACTTTCACAACGACCCTAGAGCCATAGCCGAAGCCTAACAGAGGACGTTTTGCCTCGGGGAAACTTGACCGCTCTGAATATAGTGAGTGAGTGCGCGCGCGCGGCCGGGGCTCTCTCTCTCTCTCTGCTCGTTCTTAGAGGCAGAAGAGCGCGTGCGCGCTTAAAATTTCATATTTTGGTATGAACGTTCACCCGCCAGTGTGGCGGATAGCCTTTTGAGATTTACTCGCCAACCAGAAAATCTACCCGCATATGGCGCTTGGCGGGTGTTAGTTTCGGACCCTGCGTGCGTCCATTTGGGGTTCATTATCATCGAAGACATTTCAAGCTTCTTAGGTAATGTTACATTTTAGCATCAGCTTGGTAGAGACGGGCTCTGGTAGATAACAGGTGAAAACCGGATCGGATCTGTGCAAGGCTGGATTAGTACCCCCATGGGCCCCCGGGCACTGAAGCTCATGGGCCCCTCTCCCCCTACACCCTCCAAAGGAACACACACCACCTGTGTCCACCAGGTGTGGGATTTAACATGCCAATCACTATTGATCAAAAGCTGAATGACTAGTTCACAAGACAATGATACAAAATACATTTTTCTGAAAAGTAGGGCTGCACGATTTGGGGAAAATGTCATATTGTGATTATTATTGAGGTCAATATTATAATATGCGATTACGATATAGTAAACAAATGGTTTCATGAGTTAACTTGCTTATTTCTCAAGTAAAATGCACACACAGATTAGTGATAATGCTGACATTTGTAGCCTATTTCTCAACTCAAACTAGAAACAACAACTAAATGCACTGTGTTTTCAAATTAAAATAATATATTTTTTAAATTAAATATTGTTATTTGTCTCAATAATACAAGAGTTAAAAATAAATGTCATATTTACCTGTGCCTGTCTAACAAGCAGACCTAGGACATATAGGCTACCGAAATTGAATAAAGTTATCAATCTGCACTGCATAAATTATACATTAAATATAGACTAATCCTACTTTAGTCAACAGCAATGAGTCATTTTCTCTATTCTTTATGCTCTTTGATTAACTTTTCTGACAGAAAGCTTTATTGGCTGCTGTCTCTTTAAGACCAGCTGACGGAGACGCGGATCTCACACGCGCCTCATTCTCTCACAACTCTTCACGTTCATCATAAGACAGCTCTTATGGTATGAAGATACTCGACAAAACGGACATTTTGGCATAATTGTGTGTTATTGTAAGTTCAAGCACGAAAGATAACTGTATTCTGGCGTGCTGTCTGTGCGCGCGCACGCGCCTTTCTGTGTATGTGTGTATGTGTATGTGTGTGTCAGTCACACTTTTGTCTTGTCGCACATGAATAGTTTAAAAGCATTTGCATGAATAAGAGATCAGATCATATAATGTAATACACTTTTTTTAAAAATTCTGATTGGATAATTATAAAGATCGAGGCCAAGCCTGATGTAGCCTATACTATTTTTATGTAGCAGCGTACATGGCGAAAAAAAAAAAACCTCCGATCACGCAGGGCCCCTCTTTGCGCAAGGGCCCCTGGGCACGTGCCCAGATTGCCCGTATGGTAGATCCGGCCCTGGATCTGTGGGTAAGTTAGAGCTAATTACATAGGCTAATTATCAAACGCAGCTACGGTTAGCCATCACTAACATTAGCACGTTTATCGAACAGCCTTCGATACATTTCTATGTTATAACTTCGTGAAAAAACTACACAAACATATAAAACAAACTTCTAGCGAAATACTAACAGCATCTTACCAATCCAAAAGAAATGTTGCAAGTTCGGAGTCGAACCTCATTTCTTTCATGTCCATCAGTTGTCTCCAGCGATGGAAAGCAGTGCCAATGTTTACTCGGGTTCGGCTCCTTTTCTTATCTGATTTTATTTGTGCTTCAGAGCGCGTTTTTTTCCCTGCAGCGGGTGGTGGTGGTAGGGGTCTCTTGCCAAGGGCTTCAGCCATCCTTCCGCTCTCTTCCCTGAACTGAAATGTAGTAGTGGGCTGTACTTTCCACACGATTAACATCAGGTTCAAGTACGCCCACAAGCCGTGCGAGTTATTCGTGTATTGCAGGTTGGCTGGTGGTTATGTTGCCCGTATACCGCCTCCCATGGCCGAAACTGGTATTACGACACCTGTCGGGCCGTGGCTAGTAATGCTAATTAAGGTTGATATCTCTGCAGCACTATAACTTGACATTTTTTTAATGACATCATCGCCCTTATTTCTTCTCATTCTTTTGATGCGTGTAGCTCATTTTTTGGATATTTTTACCTCAATTTTTACACATGGCACCTTTAAGAATTTGTTTAATGCAGCATCCAAATGTTTATAGGTGTCTCTGGGTTGTTTTAAATAAAAAAAATATATAATTAATATATCATTGTTTGTTGTGGTGGTGATTAGACGAGATCTGTGGTGACGTCACAATCGTATTGCATTGTGGGACATATAAGTGCCTGAAGTGTACATATGAAGTAGACTCGCTCCCACGGTCAAAATCGAGGGAACGAGGGTCTGTCCATATAAACTTCCCTCGTCCACTTCACGAAGTGGAACGCATTTCAAATTTTGAAGTTTACATGTAACACATTTGTTATTCTTACCTTAAACTTCAGTTGTATCCTCCAAGTAGTCAACATTTGATTATTGCAATGGCAGATTTAGAAAGTTATGTGCAGTGTATCTATAGGCCTAAATGTTAAAAGGCTTTTTTTTAACCTATTATTAACGAACCAGGCAAGCTTTGACGGTTAATTTGGAAAAGCATGAAATATTCCACATAATTGTTCTCCATCTCCCATTAAAACTGAAATTTCAGGAGCAGACATCTTTCGGAATGTTTCATACATGGCCGTAGCCAGCAGGTGTAGGCTATATGATAAATGTTGTGAAATAATAGCCTAATGTTAGTGCTGCAAGGATATTGCACAGCACCAAGATCTTCTCATCTGTCATCATTATTCTCATCAGACAATGTCAAAATATTCGAAAACATACTGTTTTTTTTTTTTTTGCTCAAAACAAAACAAAAATACACTAGCTAATTAACAGCACTTAAGACATAAAAAAAAGATTCACACATCAAACTGGCAAAAGTTACAGCAGGCAACACTGCGCAGACGTCACGCAGCTTCTCCCATGGCTTCTTCCGTAGCTTTCTCACGCAAGAAGGGGGATGACAAGAGTGTTGCACTTCTATCTTCTCACGTGTCACATCATTGATCACAGCGTCTGTTCAAGACAAGGTAAGTGACGATCGTCATGATTGGCTGCATTGTTAGCTAAGCAGTGGCACAAAATACATCTCATAAAAATACACCTCGTAGACACCGGAATCTTTTTTCTGGACACTAAGCGAGCATAAAGCCTCGAGCACACGGGACGATTATCGCTCGCTTATCACCAGCGTTTTTTTTAGATGTTTTTCGGCGCGTCTTTGTGTTCATACAAAGCGATTTTCACTGGCGATGCACCGAGTGAATGTGCAAATTCACTCCCTGAAAGTAGATGGTGCTTATTGAAAAACAGAAATACCCCGGTACACAAGGTGGCGCTGGCTCCAGGCACGTGAACAAAAGCGCCAATCTCATTGGTCGGCCAGTTTTTTAACACGGCGCATCAAACCAAAAAAAAACAACAACAACCCAAGGCATTTATTTGTATTAATACTCTTTTTTTTTTATTATTTTTTTATCATTTCTTTTTAAATTGCACATGCGATAATCATCCCGTTGTGCACGGGCCTTAAGAAACGTCTCCGGTTCCCTAACGTAACCTCGGTTCCCTGAAAGATTCTGAGGCAATGGCGTTCACCTCTGTTTTGCGCTCTTGAACGCCATTGGCGGGCGGATTCACGCCCGTAAGATTTCATAAGGCTTCAGTAGATTTGAGGAAGGAGGGGATAACCCCCATAGAGACCCTTTTCGATGACGCAGTGTCAAGAGGCAGACTCGAAAGGGAACCGTTTTCTCCTCTATCTTACTTTCCTCTTCCCTAATAAAAGAACTTAAAAGCACAAAACTCATGTTTTCCTCGTCTCATCAAATTTCCTTTGGCATAGATCTGGCCCAAGTAAACAGTTGAAGAGTGGACCAGATCAGATCGTGTTTGGCAGCCAACTTCCTTTTTAGCAGAACTAAACCAAAACAGTGCCATAACTCCACAGTGAGACAAATAATATAAACGAATGTGGCCCATAAGTGAATCTATAATTCTTGAATTGTCGAGTTCTGTAAAAGGTTGTCAGCCCTTATATGGCCCACATGTGGACTGACAGACCAAAAGCCAAGCCACATATGATTCTCAATTGTGTACTGTCATCTGGGCCATACCACAATACAAATAATGTCCCGAAATAAAATTCCCTTCAATTCTAAAGCCATGGCCATATCAAGGGCAGATATACCAGCAACAGTATCTGCTACATTTGGCCTATCTATTATGATTTAACGGCTCACATCCAGTTTGCTGATTGGATGTTAAAGACGTTAAATGTCCTCAAGAATGGAATATTGTTTAAATAACAACACCCTAGAGTTTATAATGCACTTCAAAGTCAAAATACATTTAAGATTTCAATGAATATTGGTTGCTATCCATTTTTATACAGTTTAGTCACAGTAAATACACTGAAAATCACCCTGAACTGAACTGTTTAAAACATGGTCATTACTTTAGATCATAAGAATGACAACAATCCAAGAAAAATATTTTTTAAATTTTTCAACCCTTGTGACCTTAGGTTATATGAAAAACTCATGCAAAGAAAATCATGTTTGTATGTCTATAATTAAGACTATGTTAGGCTCTGGTGGAAAGTGAGCAGTCAGATATGAATATCTCTTTAATGGATGGTATTGCAGACACATTTATTGGTTCTAAAATAATAATAATAATAATAATATTGATAGATAATCTGATTACAGTGTAAAGAATTGTCCAAACTCAATGGAACATGAAGTTGTTCACAGGGTGTCTGTGCTCCTCTAAATTGCGACCCCGATGCTGAAGTGTGAGACCTGATGAATATGACCCTTTATTTATTTGAATATTTTATCCTGTGAAATTTTTCATTGTCAATCATTTAACCATATGTAGCTAATTTATATTTTGATGCCCAAAATTCTTAATTAATATTCAAAGTTGCTGACTGTTATTCTCTATGCTGTGTGCGCTGCTTTTTAAGATGAATTATTTAACAGTTAGATTTATTTAAGGCATGTAGGCCTACCATGCATTCATTCATTTAAGTATTTTAAAAGACTGGAATAAGAGCACCAGCGCACACAAGCAATATTTTTTTTTTTCCCACCATAGATCAAGGCTAGTGGCCATGGGCCTTTTATCTGTGGAATGTGGAACGGAGCTCTAGGGAAGAAGACCTTGAAGTGGGTATGATAAAACAGTATAAAGGCTGCCCGGCTCCTTGTGTCTGTGTCTCACTCACTCCACAGCGTAACTTCTGTGTGATTGACTGGGCCTATTCTTGCAAGAATAAATACATTTTAAAAGACTGTTAGACTCAGAGTGTCTCTTACACAGTGATGATGATTTAATAGAATTTTTGCCACAACAGAACGGACTCAGGAATTTCACTCACTGGTCTGTGCTCAGGGGCTGGGAATGCAGAGGACCGTCTCTTCTTCCTCAGCCTCCTCCTTTGGGCTGGGGTCAAAATGATTCTGGAACTGAGTGCTGAGATTTGAGCGGACACTGGAGCGGATTCTGGAGCAATGGATGAGATGGTCCCGATGTTCAGGGATGTGGAGGGTTTGGTCGCAGGTTCGTGGTGAGCTGGATTCGAGATGGAACTGGATGAGGTTTTGTATTGTCCTTTTCGACTTTTTGACCACCACAAAATCAAAACCATTTAGCCAGAGGACGAAATTAATGGAATCTACTCAGGGTAAATGACAATGACCAGGAAACAGGAACTAAATAATCTCCTCATCCAGTCCCATCCGAAAGCAGGCATTGAGCGTATTATTGCTCCAACTCACCAAATTCCCAAAACTCCTCCACACACTTCTCGAGAGAACATCCGTTTTGACGGATGGTGAAGAGATGATCCTCAGCCCTCTTTATTATTGATTTTTTGTTGTGGTCTTGCATTCTGTCACAGAGTAGGTGGCTGTGAAGAAGCGCACAATGAAGGAGATATTCAAACTGACTTTTAATCTAATATTAAACACAACACACAGGAGAATAACTTGGAGAAATAACAACCAACACATTGACATCAAATTTTAAAGCTGCAGTCTGTAACTTTTTTTGTGTTCAAAATTTACAAAATTTATATAATAGGCGAGTACATCATAAATCCATTTTACGAAACATGTTTTTGTCTTATCCTGAATCAATACGGTACATCTATAATAAGTATTTATATTTGGACTATTTTATACTGGTTCGGGTCGTACCACTGCGGAGTAGCTCAGTACCTGCATGACTCATCATAGACATAAACAGAGAAAAGTAGCTCTGGCTACAACGTTCTTCTGTAAGACGCATGCAGTTACGTTTATTAACCACTAGAGCGCCAAAAGTTCCGAACTGCAGCTTTAAAGAATACAAAATGAGAAAACAGACTCAGACTCTGACAGTCTGTTGAATGTAATGCTGGGTACACACCAAAAGATAACCGGGCTGATTTTGGGCCGATTCCCCCCCTTCCGACAATCCTAGCTATGTCCCAATTATCTTGATGATTCTACAGATTATCTTATCCTATTTTCCCTTGGTGTGAGGTGTGTTAAGAGTGTCCGAACCTGCTCGGAAAACGTCGGAGCCGATGTGTGTGGGGAACCCCGAGGACAAACACGCGCACGCTCTGGAGATTATCACGTGAAACGAAACAATATCCAATCAGAAAGCGAGATGATGGAAGACAGAAGCATAACAAACGCAGTCATGGCGCAGCACAAAGTGAAATTGATGTGGACAGCAGAGATGGAGGATCAGCTTGTTGATTATTCCAACAAGTATTGTTGTTCCAACAACAAAATCATTCCAAATGCTATCATCGCATTTTCTTCCTGCATATCGTCTGCCATGCTTATTCTGAAGTCTCACGAGATTTCCTGTGTTCACAGTCGAGACTCTGGTTGAAAATCTGTTTGTGTGTGGTGTGCTGTCTGTCACATCATGGCACACCACACACTATAGGAGCAAAACGGTTAAATCTAGGATTTTTTGTCCTCATGTTTGTGGTCTATCACATTTTGGAAATCTTATAAGATGTAAAAAAAATATTTTGGTGTGTACCCAGCATTACAGTGCTGATCTATAAAAGACACAATGATCATTAGGGTCACTTTAAGAGTTTTGTCACTCACATATTTTCTGTTTACATGCATTAACTGCTCATTTATTAATAAACATGCAGTGGCTGTCTAGGATTCAGAAACTGTATTTTCTATTTTTTTATGTTCATGTGGTTTAATAATTCATAACATGTGATGAACTGCTCCACACCTTTCTTGTGTTTGTGTCTCCACAGCAGAACCAGTGAGATGAAGAACAACAAGAAAACACTCAATCCTACAGACACACCAATGACCAGAAGAGAAGATGAAGCTGTTGAGACTGAAGAACATGACAAACACACAGATCTGTCCGTGAGTGACGTGATACTGTATGATTATATTACAGTAATATCATCACTGATCATCACTGACCTCTGACTGAGATCCAGCTGTGGAGTGACTGTCCTCTCTCTGTTTTACAGGAGTAGAAACCCTCATGTGACTTTGAGACAGTAGTGATGCTCATCTCTCCTGTCGTCTGATTCTGGATCAGTGATCCGTCTTTATAGAAATCAGCGCTGAGGATCGGGGAGTTTGTAGATCGATGTAAACAGTGTAGAGTCAGAGTCTCTCCCTCAATCACAGGATCAACAGAACTCTCCAGAATCACCTCACCGTCTACAAACACAAGAAATACATCAACAGATGTAGTGACGATACAGGCTGTGTTAATAAGAGCCATACTTCAATTATTAATAATGCATTATCAAATGTGATGCCTTGATCAAAAAAAGACAATTATAGTTACAAAAGATTTACATTTCAAATAATTGATGTTCTTTAAACTTTATATTCAACAAATAATTGTTTTATCTCCTTTCACATAAATATGAAGCAGCACAACTGTTTTCAACAATGATAATAATCATAAATGTTTCTTGAGCGCCAAATCATCATATTAGAGTGATTTCTGAAGGATCATGTGACACTGAAGACTGGAGTAATGATGCTGAGAATTCAGCTTTGATCAGGAATAAATTACATTTTAAAATATATTCACATTTTCACAACAGTTATTTTAAATTATAATATTACAGAATATTAATTTTTACTGTATTTTTGATCAAATAAATGCAGCCTCGGTAAACAATTTTCCGAAACATAAATTTGTACATAATACTGATCCAAAACTTTATTACAGATTTAAAATATTGATATTCAATGTGCTGTAAAATATCTGATATTTTCAGTTAGTTTATGAATAATCAACTGACAAACAACTGAATTCTCAATAATATTCATTTTTAATCTTGAACAGATTTTTATTTATTATGTTTTATATTTGTAAGTGTGATTTGACTCACCATGTACAGTGATGTTTCGAGGACGGCGTTTCTCTCCAGATTCAGACTCACACCAGTACACTCCAGTGTCAGATGTGCTGAGAGAGTCGATTACACATCGAGATCCTGTTTGATTTGCACAAGTTTGTGTGTCTTTGTCTGTGTATCTTCTCACTGTCCATCCAGCAGAGTTACTCTGATCCTCACAGCTCAGAGAGAGAGAGTCAGATGAGAAGTGTTGACTTCTGCTGGGATTGATGACCAGAGACACTGAAGCAGAAACTCCTGAAAAGAGGAAAATCTCCATCAAAACTGACAGCACAGAGACTGCAGTGAAACACAGATCCGGATGAGCACAAGCATAAACCCTCACCAGTGATCCACAGTGTGTGTGAGCTGCTGGTGTGTGTGTAATAGGCTGGTCGTCCTCTCTCTGCTCTGCACGTATAAACTCCTGTGTGCTGTAGAGCAGCAGGACTGAGAGTGTAAGATCCTCCAGCTCCTCTGCTGCTGTCTGACAGATGATCATGATCTCTGAACCAGCTGAACGTCCAGCCTTTAGAGGAGCCTGAAACCTCACAGGTCAGAGTCACTGATTCTCCTTCAGTCAGCCACGGCTGTGGAGACACTCGCACTGATGCCTGAGCTTCAGCTGAACAAAACATCACGAGTTACAGAGCCGTAGAGAAACTGATGGAGAAGCTGATCACAACAAACACACACTCACCTGAGACAGTCAGTGTAACAGCATCACTGCGCTGAGAGCTTTGAGTGTGTATCTGTCCTGTACAGGTGTATTTACCGCGGTGAGAGAGATCAACACTGCTGATGTTCTACTCTTGTGTTGAGGTTCGGCTGACAGTGTTTTTATATTGGTTGTTGGTTCCCTCTATTTCCCATCTGTATGTCCACTCAGTGTCTCCTGCCCACTTTATATCACATCTGAGAGTGACTGTTTCTCCTCTAAACACTCGTTCATCAGGTCGTACCGTCAGCACAGCTTTAGGACTCACTGTACAAACACAGATTATTGCATTTATAGTTTCAGAAGTTGTGTAGATATTGTCTCTGATCTGTATTTGTTGCATCACACACTACAGTCTCTCTCACCTGTAACATTTACCCACAGTGCATCACTGTATTGTGTGTAATAGACTGGATTCCCTCTTCCAGCTCTACACCAGTACTGGCCTCCATCAGACACTGAATCAATCTTCAGGCTGTAGGAGTTTGTTTCTGTCTTCTCTGTCTCAGGGTTCAGTGTGTGTTTGTACCAGTAAGAGTCCCAGTTTCCAGTGGACGGATCCATGCGACAGGTCAAAGTCACTGTGTTTCCAGTCAGTGCAGCTCCTGCAGGATCTGATGTGAGTTCAGATGGATCAAGTATCAGAGCATTTAATATTTTAGAGGTTGATTGTTCGACAGGTTGTTTGTGCATAATATGCATAATACTAAAATAGTGAACTTCCTACTCAATATTAATATGTAGTTCTGCATCTGAACAGAAAAAAAGGACTAAACGTGAATTGCTTCAAGTCCTCTTATTTTAACAGATGTGGCTGATACAGAAGGACATAAGGAAAGTGTTGAACCACAAACATTTTAAATTTTCGATTTTAAATGATCATTAAACAAATGTGAATATGAAGACTCACCTGATCAGTCAGTGTAAGAGCATCACTGAAGTCTGTGTGTGAGTCTGATCTCTCCTCTACAACTGTATTTACTGAAAGACACATAATCAGCTGTGAAACTGAACTCTGCTGTTGATGTTGTTGTTGTATAGAAAGTGTTTCCATCTCTAAACCAGCTGTATCTCCACTGAATGTCTCCTCCTCCCTGTATGCCACATGTGAGAGTGACTCTCTCTCCTCTGAACACACGCTGATCTGGCTTCACCTTCACTACAGGTTTTCCTGTATTAATACACACATGAGTAAATATTGATTAAATATTGATTAAACCTTTATTTTTGCATGATCCTCCATGCACGCCAATGGCGTTTTATTAGACAAATTAAACTTGTGAGGTAACAGCGCTGTTTCACTTGGTCTAACATTGCACTAGCACACTAAACTGCATTTAAATGTGTTGAAATGTATGTGTTAGTCTGTCTGTATGAGACTAGCAGTAAGCTAGATCAACATTAGAATAACATACAGATCATATTCTGACATTTTATCATTGTTGAACTATATAACATTGATTAGTTTTATGTAAATGTGCTCACCTGTTTAATAAAGTACATGTAGGAGCGGTCGAAGTCTCGGACGTGGAGCTCTAGGCATCTTGAAAACACCGCGGTGACCGCGCTGATATTGATTCTCGTTTAGTTCTCCTTTTTTATCCAAAGTCTGCTTGCCATGGTCCATAATGTTTGAACGAAACAACAACAGCGTGCAAATAGACATTGCGAACTACACCGTTGTCCACGTCAGTTTGGTTACTATCAGACAGCTCTGGTTCATAGCTCTGGTTGCTATGGCAGCACGAGCGGAAACCAGGGACAACGCTGATATGATGCCATTGACGGCGACAAAACGGAAATAAAGAAACGGGACGTGTATTCGAATTAAATTACAAATTTCTCCTGGTTTAAAAGTTGTTGGAAACAGTCAGGATAATATAAGTACACAACTAAAAAAAATATATAACATAGATATAGTGATTTTTGCTATTTTTAAAGCAAAAAAGTTACATATTGTGCCTTTCAGAGGCGTTCAGGGTTAGTTTACTTCAGAGGTGTTCAGGGTTAGTTTACTTCAGAGGTGTTCAGGGTTAGTTTACTTCAGAGGTGTTCAGGGTTAGTTTACTTCAGAGGTGTTCAGGGTTAGTTTACTTCAGAGGTGTTCAGGGTTAGTTCACTTCAGAGGTGTTCAGGGTTAGTTTACTTCAGAGGTGTTCAGGGTTAGTTCACTTCAGAGGTGTTCAGGGTTAGTTTACTTCAGAGGTGTTCGGGGTTAGTTTACTTCAGTTGTGTTCGGGGTTAGTTTACTTCAGTTGTGTTCGGGGTTAGTTTACTTCAGTTGTGTTCGGGGTTAGTTTACTTCAGAGGTGATCGGGATTAGTTTACTTCAGAGGTGTTCGGGGTTAGATTACTTCAGTTGTGTTCGGGGTTAGTTTACTTCAGTTGTGTTCGGGGTTAGTTTACTTCAGAGGTGTTCAGAGTTAGTTTACTTCAGAGGTGTTCGGGGTTAGTTTACTTCAGAGGTGTTCAGAGTTAGTTTACTTCAGAGGTGTTCGGGGTTAGTTTACTTAAGATGTGTTCAGGGTTAGTTTACTTCAGGTGTGTTCGGGGTTAGTTTACTTCAGAGGTGTTCAGAGTTAGTTTACTTCAGAGGTGTTCACTTCAGAGGTGTTCAGGGTTAGTTCACTTCAGAGGTGTTCAGGGTTAGTTTACTTCAGAGGTGTTCAGGGTTAGTTTAGTTCAGAGGTGTTCAGGGTTAGTTTACTTCAGAGGTGTTCGGGGTTAGTTTACTTCAGAGGTGTTCGGGGTTAGTTTACTTCAGTTGTGTTCGGGGTTAGTTTACTTCAGAGGTGTTCAGAGTTAGTTTACTTCAGAGGTGTTCGGGGTTAGTTTACTTCAGTTGTGTTCAGAGTTAGTTTACTTAAGATGTGTTCAGAGTTAGTTTACTTCAGAGGTGTTCAGAGTTAGTTTACTTCAGATGTGTTCAGAGTTAGTTTACTTAAGATGTGTTCAGGGTTATACACTTCAGAATGAATTTCAACAATAAAGAATAGTGAGACTGTGGGTCAGACTCTCCTCACAACACTATCATGTATCTCATCTTTAGCTGAATACATTAGAAACAATAAAATAGTACAGGATATAATAAAATACTCACAGATGAGAGGCAGTGCACTGGAGCCCATACTGTCACATTAATAGACTGTTTTAACAGTGCTGTGTGCTAAAACACACACTTCCTGTGTTTAAACAGCAATTTCACACTTCAAGAAGAGATGAGGGAGGAGGACACAAAACTCTAAAAAAGTTATTCTGGTAATTGTTGTAGAAATGCACACTGCCAGACACTACGGAATACAAACGGCTCATCTGAGACGAGGCTGAATCCAGCTTCTTATTGACGCTATCCGTTCCGTTCCACCTTAAAAGACTCTTCCGCGTTTGTTAGCTTGTTATTCATGCTCAACTTAGGGATCGTGCCGTTTTTCTCTTTTGCACGTTTTTTAAGGGATTGTGTTGCTTTTGTGTCTATTTTCAGAATAAAATAATAACAAACAATGTTTAAATGCAAATAACACTGATATATCAGCGAAAATGGACTGTAAAAATTTAAAGCTACATAATAGCCTAGAATTAGGCCTACAATATTCTTTAACTATTGTACATGTCATAAACTCAGTTTAGAGACCATGTGGTTTTTCTCTTATTCACACATTTTAGGGACCCTATTCTATTGTATCTATTTTCAGAAAAAAATAAAATAAAATAATAATAATAATAATATATATATAGCCTATATATATATATATATATATATATATATATATATATATATATATATATATATATATATATATACAGTATAAATAACTGTTTTCCACCAACATAATTCATGAACTTAAACAAGCTGAATAAACATCATATTAAACAAGAATCTGCTGATTCAGATGAACCCTGCTGTGCCTTTTAAAATCCATTCGCATGATTAGAAATATTTGAAGAAACAGAAACAGATTTATTCCCTTTATATTGTTGAGACTTACAACATCCCCATCTCCTCTATTCATCTTTACAAAAGTAAGAATGTATTCATTATGCATTCATGTTTGAATATGAATTGATTGTAAATCAGTTGAGCTTCATGTTTCAAAAACAAAAACATACTTTTTTTTTTAGAAAATGTTCCCCAGTGACCACAGACAGATTCGTCTCAGAAACACAACTACCACAGTCAGATTTGGTATCAGGTCTATTTGAGCTCTGTGGGTTTAACCATGTATGACAGTAAAGTGGGTTAAAATAAATATAAACTCAGTACTTCCGCATTGCTCAAGATCATCAAGCTATTTACAGTCACTCGGCATGCACAAACTCAGCGTAACATAAAGTTTCCCTGAAGATAGAGATTGTAAAACTATTGTAAAAATTACAATAGTTTTACTGTAACAGCTAGCATGTAGTGAAATCCAATAAAGAGATGCACAATGCAGAATGCCATAAACACAAAGAGCAGCAACACTATACATCTACTATAAACTTCAAAATGGAAAACAGAGTGCTTATAAACACTATACATGGTACTCAAAGAAACAGGCAACCAGAACCTTCAATTCTTCAGACAAATATGATAATGCTGACATGTACACCTGTTTATATTTTAAGAGAAAGAACATTATGTAAATATTACTTTGTTTGCAGCTCTTCAACACAAACCCAATCTAAACAGTGCACCTCTGTTTTGTGCATGTCAAATAAAATCAGTCACAATAAATAAATGTCATTTCCAATATGCTATCTATTTGTTATTCATGATTAAATAGTAGAATCACTGAAAACCTATTTTTACTGTTAGTGACGTGAGGCAAAATAATTTAGAATGAAGGATAAACTAAAATGTACAGCATTTCAACAAAACTTCTCCTCACGTATTTAAAGGCTGCTAATGGATCATTGAGGGTAAACATCATTTTATGCAACTACGCATTACTTTACAGAGAGCTTATGACCTAGCCATGTTCTGCCATAAAGGGATAGTTCACATAGAAATTTAAATTCTGTCATTAATTACTCTCATGTCGTTCCAAACCCGTAAGACCTTTGTTTATCCTCGAACACAAATTAAGATATTTTTGATGAAATACGATGGCTATGGGGGGCTCAATTGACAGCTATTTAATTAACACTTTGAAGGCTCAAAAAGGTAGGAAAGACATCATTAAAAAAGCACGTTCAAAAACGCATCCGAGAGTAAGTTCATCCAACTCAGAGTATGTTAATGGTTAACACACAAGACATTCTCAACAGAGCGACTAATCAACAAATCACCATGAAACGTTCGCTAAGAAAAAAGCGCACCATACTATTTCTTTCTTCTGCTTTTGTAAAATGCCAAATTGCATATACTTGGTGAATATCACCACCTGTTTGGTGGGTGTGCAATCATTTTCAATCCTTTCATTTAATAATCTTTTAAGTTCCCCTGTGGTGAAAATTAGTCAAAAAGTCAAACCATGTGTAAATTCACAAGTCATCACCATTGCTGAGTATTTTCTCCTTAAAACTGCAGTGTATCAAAAACACGCTTTGAAATCGCTGGTGTTTCTGACGTCACTAACTACCTTGTAACCAATCAGATCAATGTGTGATTGTCAACCAGTGGATCTCTGAGCTGAGTGAGTAAGTGGAGGCGGGGCTCATTTGCATATTCATAGAACCGCGTATACTAAATGAGGCAAGGGTGCCGAGTTACATTCAACCTATCTTAAGACATGAAGATTTTTTTTTCAATGAAAAAAACGTTTAAATATGTAATTTTGGTGATCAAAGATGAGTTTTAACAGATACAATTATTGACTAAAGGGGGACTTTTAATTACTGTGAAAAATAATTATACTGTTTGTTTGATTCTAATTATATAATAAAAAGAAAGACTGATTAAACTTAATAATAGTTTGTGATTTAAGAAATAAACATTTACTATCTTTTCAGTGTAGTCATTTTGCTTCCACATTGCTTGAAAGGTAAGATATATCATTGTAGCCCCTCACCCAGGTCCTACTCGCCTCGCTCTGCAGGGGCATCGAACCCGGGTTTCCAGCGTGGGAGTCAGGCACTCTAACAAGGAGGCTAAAGAATACAGTCTCTAGAGCGCCTCTTGGACAGCACACTAGCTGGCATCCGTTACATCATAAATGTTTGTTTTTTTATTCTTATATAAATACATTATAACTAACCCGGGTCTATGAGCTGCTCCGGAGCAGGTTATGTTCAGAGAGCCTGCGTTTTTAGAACAGAAAGTTGAGGTTATCCATTTACCCTTAAACATACCCAGGTATGTCATAACCTGCTTTCTGGAATACCCCCAGGTGTTCGTCACTAATGGTCAATCATTAATTATTTAATTATCTCATTAACTTCAACACTGCTTCAGTGTTATTTTAACACCATGTAGTGTAGGCACAAATGAACATAAGAGCAGTGTAAAATTAACACTGGGTATTTTGCCATGTACCCAAAAACAGACAGAACATGATGCCATGTGGAAACTTGTGGGTCAGCGTTAAACACACAAACCACAGACGAAATTTCCTCCTGTGAGTAACATGTATTGTGCAAGCTTCACCAAGAGATTATTGTTGTTACTTTATGCTTCTCCTTTGTCATTATCAATCTTGTTTGCACTATAAATTCCTCTATGTTTGTATTTCAATGTGTGAGAGAAATGTAAAAATTAACTGTCGGTATCAATCATCCCATAACACACTGTACATGTGGTCTGTATGCTTCTTTTGAATCCCATGAATTGCAATGACAACATATGAAGTTCAGGGACTCAACAAACATTTCCAAATTGTTGCAAGTCACATAGTTAGACCACATACTGCAGTCTAAAGAAGTACACAAGTACACTGGCACATAGTAACACTAAATAAGACGTATTACTTGTGAGTTTTGGAGAAGGAGGGTATTGAAATGTTCTTACCAATTCTGCTCTCTCACCCAAAGACCAGCAAACACTATAAATACTGAAGCTTGTCACCTTGTCATGTATCGTCTCTGACAAAAAAAAAAAACAAATCTTCCAAACTGAAAACTTTGTCAGACGCTGTGACTTGTCAAAGATGCTATGACAAATTGTTCAGATGAGTTTAGAATGGGGGTGACTATCATCAGGTACACATTTATGTGCAATTTTATTTTTAATTGATAAGCAAGAATCTGTTCATCTTTTGTGTGCCACATAAAGACAAGAACTGAAAATAAAAATATATTTTTTCACTCAGATTCACACGTTCTTTTAAGTAAAAGCCCACATCAGTGAATTGCTATTGGACTGACTGATCAGACTTTATTATTATATTTTTATTTTACTATTTACTTTTTAGTACTGTCCAACCATCACCCATATAGATGGCAGAAATGCTCCTTTCAAGTGAGTTTACTGACTATCATTAAACATGGTGCACTGACTCCAGCTATTCATGGATCTATTTGTTGTGAAGAATTTTTCGAAATCCACAAATTTGTCCTTTGATTTACAGGATTTTGACGGCATTAAATTGTAGACGTATTGTGTTACTCGTTCATCATCTGTATCTTCTTGTAAAACCATGCATCCAATGCATTGGTAATAATGCATCGCAAAATAATGCAATAGGCTATAGCTATAAATTGCATACACACAATTTACATATTAGTTGAATTATGTGCTTATAAACAAGTAGAGAAACATATTTAAAAAAGCCCATCTGGATGTGTTTCCTAGTTAATAATTTGTTTTTGGTTATAATTTTTTTTTTTTTTTTTAAATATTAAAAAAAAAACTAGAACATTAGGAAATGATTCCCAATTAAATAACCAAAAAGGGAACCATACCTGCTTTTGGGGAAAGTGCTATTTGCTGGTTGTTGTTTTTTTACAAGCAACTTACAAGATGAACATGACAACTAATGTGTTATAAACAATAATATTTGTAGTACACAAATATAAGGTATAATCCAGTCAGCTTAGATGCGGTAGTGAAATGCAGAAAATATGACAAAGAGAACTAGTTATATAATGGATAATATTTATGCAGCTTAAAGTGTATGTTTCGCTGTATCCAATAAGTATTATATGGCCTAAAGTGTCTAAGAATGGTCTATAAATGTCTGCAGGGCAATACGGTTCTGTTTTGTAGTTTGCTTGACCTTGAAAGTACAGTTTGTGCAGTGTGATCATGATCTGGATTTGCATGATTTGTCATGCTTCATTAATACCTCTTTGTTTATTGACTTATTTCAGGTCATCAATGTTGTTACTGCATGGGTGATTCAGCACTGACTTTTGCACTCCTTTATTTTGTCAAAAAGCTCCAAACACAAGCAGGAGTGATCACAATTATTCATGAATGTAAGTATTATCCAAATAGAATTATTCAAACAGGAAAAATGCATCCATGAGTCTTAAAGAAATCATTTTTAAATCCTAATTACCAATCCACTGGCAATGTGTGATTTTTAAGTCAAAATTGATTATAAATTATGCACTTCTCTATAGCCAAGATATTTATTCATGTATTTATTTACTTTTTTTGTTTGTTGTTTCTGGTGTTGATGAATGATGAAATGTCGTTGTCAGGCTATTGGGTGAGATTTTCTTCTTCGCCTTCTCTCTTGAGTACAGGAAATAACTTTCTTTAAAACAGACTGTGTGTTTGACAGCGTGCCATTAATAGATCAGTATGGAGCTCGGTTCACTTCTTCTGATGCTCTGTGAGTATTATTTTCTCATTTATTATGCATTAGAGCAAATATCAGGTTTTGATATGTATTGTAAATGTAAATGTTATGTGTGTGTCAGCTGGTACATCTTCAGTGTTTACAGTTCAACTGTTTGACTCTTGAGCTTTCAGCAATCAGAAGTTGCTTATATCAAAATATGAGGTCTACTTATAATGTTTGTAAAGACCTCTTTAAGCAATGATTTGTCAATTGACGGAGTTGGAAATGTTTAGTTGGGTGGTTGGGTGGTTGTGATTCCCTGTGTGGTGGTCTAAGCAGATTTGTTGCTTTGGTTGAGAAGGTGATTTGTTGAGAATGTCCATCTTTTTGCCGCATCAGCATCTGATAATTGACTTGTTTCTTTCATGTTCAGGTACATTTTTCCCCTTTTTGTTTGTTAATTTTAGGAAATTCAGAATACTTATTTGAAGTTTTGCTGATTTCAGTCCTACCGATTTTTGCATTGACTAAATTGTCAGTGGTGATTCCAACTCTTTTTTTTTTGGGGGGGGGGGGGGGGGGGACTTAGAGCTGGACTTGGTTATTATTTACATTCTGAATCTGATGTCTAATTCCACAAGCCTCTTTCTTTCATTTGACCTATTCTCAATTAATTATTCTTCAGTTATTGTCTGTAATTGTTTTTTGTTTTTTTTGTGGGGTTTTTGTCACAGTGTCTGTTTGTGTATCACTGGTGTCCACTAGAGGTCCTCGTCTCCACGGTGTCATCCTGTTCATGAACTGCATTCCCCACAATCCTTGTCTGTTCATTGCACTCAGCTGTTCCCCGTCATCATTGTACCCAGCTGTTCCCTGTTATTCATTGTTAGTTCTTGTTATATATACCCTGCCAGTCTAGTGTTTGTCACGGATTCCTTGTCTTATATCACACCACTTCTGTTCCCTGTAATTTGTGTTCTTCTTGTTGTTGGATTGATTATTTGGATTTTGACCCCTGCCTGGACTGGATAGGATTTTGGATTACCCTAATAAATATCTACTGCATTTGGATCTTCCCTTTTCCCGTTCCTTTGTGTGTGGATCGTGACAGTTTTTTTTTTTTTTTTTTTTTTTTTTTTTGTATCCCTTGTTCTTTATTAACACATTAAAATAATAATTTCATCTTCAGAGGAGTCTGTAACCATCCAGGTCATGTTTTGTAATTCTAGTCATATTCAGAAGTCAAAAATGTATTCTCCTATTTTTCTTAAACTGACAAACCATTGTGTTTGCTTTCATTCACACCTGACTCTGTGAACTTAAAGGGCACTTATGCCCCTTTTACAAGATGTAAAATAAGTCTCTGATGTCCGCAGAGTGTGTATGTGAAGTTTTAACTGAAGATATACACAGATTTTTTATTTTATTTTTTTTTTGTCTAATTTAATTTAAAATGTCTGAACAGAAACTGTACTAGCAGTGTTCAGTTCGAACTGGAGTTCGACAATACTGTATACAGAGCCAAAAAATATATGCTGAATGGAGATAGAGCAGGTATAGTTTAGTTCAGTTACGGTTATAACTTATTTTTCATCTTGTTTTTTGTCCACTATTAATACAACAATACAAGTGTCTGAATGATGGCCAAAAATATACTGATGAGTTTTATAAAGTTTATTGTACATCACACATAAGATGAAGCGTTAGTTTTAATACAGAAAGTCACTGTAAGAGCTAAATAAACACAGTATAAGAAGTGCACATTAAAGTCTTGTCCATAAACGCTCTCTCTCATTTTCATTATCATCAACATCAAGTGTTTTTTTAAATAAACTCCTGATGTACTTACAAACTTTCCAATGCCTCGTTTTTTGAGTACAGAACCTATTTGTACTACTGTAGAAGTTTGGTACCATTCTGGGCATTATTAGTGGGATAATTTACGAGATACATCATAGGATCCATTAGCGCCTGCACTAAACCATCTGGCTGATTTCTCTAAATAAGCTCTAATTTTAATAATAAAGTTTAATTTAATTTGGCTGGAGGTCATGGCGCAAAGGACCCTAGGTTGATTTTACTCCGAACTAACTTTTTTGCTCACCAGCCACTGTGGCTAGTGGTTTTCCAAAGTTACAAGCCACTCAGCATTTTCACTGGCCACAATTTTGACATCGATACCATAGGGAAAAACTGCCATATAGATATTTTAAATATTATCTCATAATTTGGCAGACGATATAGCCTACTAGGCTGCTGTCACTTTAAGACCTGACACACAGACCCACTATACTGTTTATATTAGCCAGTATACTTTTATGTGCTGCACTTTGGGTGTGAGCACAAAATCTGCAGGAATGAGTACATTTATGATCAATACGTGCAATCCCTCGACGAAATTCAAGTCCTGTTACACCAACAATATTCATGAGTGCGTAAAAGTGTTTGAAAGGACGAGTCACGTGCGCATGCGCTACTTTCTGCAAAGCATCATCAGCAGCCAGATTGACTCAGCGGAAGGTGCAAGCGGGACTGTGTGTGCAAAGTGTGGGTCAATAAACAAATGTAAGTTGACTGTTTACAAAGTTAATGATAAATGTTGGTTAAGGAGTTTGTAAATCCTTGATACAATGTTATCCTTTATTGATTATTTAACATTGATGAAGCAGTTAATCGCGTGCTGTCCAGTGCACGTGAATGTGCTGATTATGTTCAATATTAGGCCTACTTCCAATTCGTAGTATATTAATATTGCACCCAGTGTTTGATTTGTATGTATGTATGTGTGATCATCACATTAACAGCTGAAATATTTCACGTTTATGAACGCGATGTTTCTGATTATGTGCCGTTCATTTAAATGACTTCATTATTAGTTTAGGTTTTGAATGTTTTACCATTTCTGATCACTGGTGGCGGTGTTGCGTAAAAATGTCATTGCTTGTATATTGATTTATTTATTTTATTCTACAATTGAACTGATAATCTCTTTATTTGAGAGATTTGGTAGCTTTGTGGAAATAATGTTTGTGTAATAATACACAAGACATTTGTTAATATATATCATATATTTCAATATCGATATCTATCAGAAAATCAATATTTTTGACATATATCTTACTTTCGTCACGTGATCCGTGAACTCTGATTCCTGCTGCACTATGTACGAGCTCGTGTTGGATGAGCTGGATGGAATTGAAGTGATCCAACTGACTTGCGAGATCTCGTCACAGCCGTAACACAAACTACAGAATGAATGAATGAATGAATGAATGAGGCATTTATATAGCACTTTCATACATACTAATGTACACCCGAAGCACTTTACAATCATATCAGGGAATCTCTCCTCAACCACCACCAGTCTGAGCATCCACTTGGATGATGCGACAGCAGCCACAGTACAATGGCGCCAGTGCGCACACAAACACACACACACACACACACACACACACACACACACACACACACACACACACACACACACCAGCTATAGGTGGAGAGGAGAGAGAGTGATGAGCCAATCCAGTGGATGGGGATTATTAGGAGGCCATGATTGATAAGGGCCAATGGGTGGAATGAGGCCAGGACACCAGGGTTCCACCCCTACTCTTTACGAAAAGTACCATGGGATTTTTAATGACCATAGAGAGTCACAGACCACAGGGTGAGCACCCTCTGCTAGCCTCACTAACACCTCCTCCAGCAGCAACCTCGGGAGTTTCCCATCCAGATACTGACCAGACTCAACCCTGCTGAGCTTCAGTGGGCTACAGGGTGAAATGGCTGCTGGCATGCATATGCATATGAATGAATGTTTGTTTTACTGAAATACATTTCTGTGAATGTGGAATTTTCTTACAAATGTTTAGAATGACATGCAAATGGACGCCATACAAATATATGCCTTTTTTTTTTTTTTAAAGCAGCATCTATAATTTGTGTTCTCTCTCTCTATTTCTCTCCCTCTTTGTTTCATTTTGGGTTTTTTAGCGCTGACTTCAAATATCCATTCTGGACACACTCAATGTGAGTTGCATATTTGTTCTTTATAAAACAATACATGACACGTGACCATGATGACATGAGCAATTACAGACATTACTTCCGACTGTATATTAACTCTTAATCATTATATTCTTCAGATAGACCAGTACCACATCTAATTGTATATCCCCAGAGATCTGTGTTCACGGGAGACACAGTAACTTTCACATGTGATCTGGAAATCTCGACTGGATGGACGTTTTCCTGGTTCATCAAGACCATGTGGCATTATGGCATAAATCATTATCAATTGATCAATGTTCAAGCCTCTGATGAAGGACTTTATGGGTGTTTTGCATCCAGAATAATGTTCTACAGCATAGAGTACTCAGAGTGCAGTGAAATGGTTATGTTAACAGTACAAGGTAAGCTGTTCTTTGGTTTTGTTTGTCTATACTGTTAAGTACAAATGTTACAAAAATGTAGACTACTTTCCACTACTAAAGATAATTAAAGGGTTACTCAACCCCTGATCAGAGCCTGACACCACCCACTGGCAATATTTGAAAAAGCCTTGTGCACCTGAGACCCGCTTTCAATAATCATGTTTACATTAGCAGATAATGAGTTGCCATGAGAACGACTGACATCTTTATCTTTTCATACAGATTACATAAACAGAGAATATTTGTTTTCATTTTGAATTAGATAATTTAGCCGAGACTTAAATGTTTATAAAGATATATTGCTTATGCCTGTGTGACTAGCATTCGCTGAGTTTTGTTTAAGTTTAGAGATGTGCTTCTGAAAAAAAGTTCATGGAGACGGAGAGGCAGAAAGCATACCCTGTTTTCTTTATTTTACAAAAGCACAATGGTTTATTGTTTGGCGTGTTTGTCAACCCCAGAGGATTAACTTTAGCCTAATAGGAAGGAACAAAATTGTGATTACAAATATATGCTCACTCACTTCAAGACACCGCTGCGGTGGTGGAGTTCATGCAGGAGGAGCAGCGTTTAGCACTGCATCGCTTTTCAGCGCGAGATGTGTGGAGAAGCCCATTTTACCAAGGCTACACGAAATAATCTAAATAACTATATAAATGCTATGCTAACTAGATGCTAATATACGCTATCCTGGTTGTTTTCAATACTCGCAATTCCAACTCCTGACTCACTACAGTGGTTTTGATGGAACAAGATGTTTTTATACCAGGGGCTTCGCAGGGCGTGGTGAGCTGGAACCTGCTTGCGTCACGCGGCACCACAACTTCCAATAGATTCAAAATTCAACTGCAGTAGCAACCGTTCAACCTGAAGAGGGCAGCACTCAGACGTTTTTACACCATATATTGTAGAATTGAAACACTTTATACCCAAATGTCAAAAACATTACTCGAATCAATGAACAGCATTAATAGTCTTACAGATCATTAACTAAAAAAGGTTGTTTTAGGGTTTAGTTACCCTTTAACATGTAATTTCAGTGGTTTTAATTCACACAAACATACACCATTTATCTTGTTTAACACGTTCATTTTGTCATTATTTGCTATATCCAGCAAAGTAAACAATCAGACAGGTCTTATGGAAATAATATATATATAAACAGAAATATATATATATACATATATATATACAAGCTACGTATATATGTCTGTGTTTATGCTGCATGAGTAATATATGAAATATATGCAATATATTGCACATACGGTGCTATATCTGATCACATATATATCTATATATTATGATGTACACTGCTCAAAAAAATTAAAGGAACACTTTGAAAACACATCAGATCTCAATGGGGAAAAATATCATGCTGGATATCTATACTAATATGGACTGGGTAATGTGTTATGAACGAAAGGATGCCACATCGTTTGATGGAAATGAAAATAATCAACCTACAGAGGATTGAATTCAAAGACACCCCGGAAATCTAAGTGAAAAAATAATGCAGCAGGCTTGTCAATTTTGCTGAAATTTCATTGCAGCAACTCAAAATGGTTCTCAGTAGTTTGTATGGCCCCCACGTGCTTATATGCATGCCTGACAACGTCGGGACATGCTCCTACTGAGACGACGGATGGTGTCCTGGGGTATTTCCTCTCAGATCTGGACCAGCGCATCACTGAGCTCCTGGACAGTCTGAGGTGCAACCAGGTGATGTCAGATGGACCAAAACACAATGTCCCAGAGGTGTTCTATTGGATGTAGGTCAGGTGAGCGTGGTGGCCCTTCAATGGTATCATTCCTTCATCCTCCAGGAACTGCCTGCATGCTCTCGCCACATGAGGCCGGGCATTGTTGTGCACCAGGAGGAACCCAGGACCCACTGCACCAGCATAGGGTCTGACAATGGATCCAAGGATTTCATCCCGATACCTGATGGCAGTCAGGGTGCCATTGTCTAGCCTGCAGAGGTCTGTGGGTCCCTCCATGGATATGCCTCCCCAGACCCTCACTGACCCACCACCAAACCGGTCATGCTGAACGATGTTACAGGCAGCATAACATTCTCCACGGCTTCTCCAGACCCTTTCCTGTCTGTCACGTGCTCAGGGTGAACCTGCTCTCATTTGTGAAAACCACAGGGCACCAGTGGCGGACCTGCCAATTCTGGTGTTCAATGGGAAATGCCAATCGAGCTCCCTGGTGCTGGGCAGTGAGCACAGGGCCCACTAGAAGACATCGGGCCCTCAGGCCACCCTCATGAAGTCTGTTTCTGATTGTTTGGTCAGAGACATTCACACCAGTGGCCTGCTGGAGGTCATTTTGTAGGGCTCTGGCAGTGCTCATCATGTTCCTCCTCGCACAAAGGAGCAGATACCGGTCCTGCTGATGGGTTAAGGACCTTCTACGGCCCTGTCCAGCTCTCCTAGAGTAGCTGTCTGTCTTCCTGGAATCTCCTCCATGCTCTTGAGACTGTGCTGGGAGACACAGCAAACCTTCTGGCAATGGCACGTATTGATGAGCCATCCTGAAGGAACTGGACTGCCTGCGCAACCTCTGTAGGGTCCAGGTATCGCCTCATGCTACCAGTAGTGACACTGACCCTAGCCAAATGCAAAACTGGTGAAAAACAGTCTGAAAAGATGAGTAGGGAAAAAATGTCAGTGGCCTCCACCTGTAAAACCATTCCTGTTTTTGGGGTTGTCTCACTGTTGCCCATCTAGTGCACCTGCTGTTAATTTCATTAACACTAAAGCAGCAGAAACTGATTACCAACCCCCTCTGTTACTTAACTGACCAGATCAATATCCCAGGAGTTTAACTGACTTGATGCTATTCTCTGATTAAAAAGTGTTCCCTTTATTTTTTTGAGCAGTATATTAATGAATATAAAATTACATGCATTATGATATATAAGTAAATATATTGTCACATTAAATAAATAAATTATAAATAAATAAATACAATTCCAAGGTTTGTTTGGTTTTTATTAAAAGTTTCTCGTATCCCATTTGTGTGCGAAAAGACCTATAATTAAAGGGATCATGAATTGCATTATTTTATTATTTTATAATTTTATAATGTTTCCTGGGGTGCACTTGCATCACTATTATGATTTTTACATCAAAATTGTAATAATTTAATAATAAAAGGCATTTTTCCTATCCTGATTTTAGCCCTCTGATTTGGATGCTCTGTTTTAAGGGGCGTGTCTGCTGTGAGCATTCAGTGTAAACGCCCACTGCTGTGATTGGCTAACATCTTTACATATGGAAATAGCTAAGTATTACATGTGGAATTCTCTCGAAAACGTTTAGTACATTTTTAAGATTACAGTTCTCAAGTCAAGTCACCTTTATTTATATAGCGCTTTTTATAATACAGATTGTTTCAAAGCAGCTTTACAGTGATAACAGGAAAATAATGCAACAAAGTTTATTTCACTGTACAGCAGAAAGAAAATAGTGTCATAGTCCAGCTTACGTAAGTTCAGTGATGGTTCATTTTTGTTGTAAAGTTATTAATTTAGTTCACATATAGCCACTCTGGAGAAAACAGTGATGTCATCGTCCAGCTGGCAGATCAGTAATATTGTTGAATGTTAAGTGTCCCCAACTAAGCAAGCAAAAAGCAAAAGGCTTTTGCCAACAGTGGCAAGGAACCAAAACTCTATCAGGTGACAGAATGGAGAAAAAAAACCTTGGGAGAAACCAGGCTTAGTCGGGGGCCAGTTCTCCTTGTATTATGATTCAGGGACCATTATAGGTCAGAAGTCAGATTGGATTGGAACATTCAGAATATTTATCCAGTTTCACCTGGTTGAAGATCGGAGTCATCACGCTGGTATGGAGACGGGTTTGTTGAGGATCAGTGCCACTGGCTGTCGTGTCTTCACATGGGAGAGTCTAGTTGACACAATCTCTGCTGCGTTGTGATCGTGTCTAGGCTCAGATCTGATCTGGATACGGCCAGAATCCGGCTGTCTACAGTAAACCTCGGAATAAACAGAAAGACTAGCGCACATGCCATTCTTCTTATGATGTAACAACGAGTACATTGGGTGTTATAAGAAGTGCTCCCGGTTCTGGCTGACCTAGTTTATAGGTTTATGAATCATGGAAAGTGTTGATTATAGCATCATATGTAGATCTTGGCATGAAAGGTTGCAGTGGATGAGCATTGTAACCGATCACAGACATGTCGAGCGCATGAATGCAGCGATCTCGTCATATCTGCACACTAACGAATGCTTTCATCATAACTAACAGTGCAAACACAATGTAAATAAGAGATTTGTTGATTCAAACGGGAGTTTTGGCGAGAGTCCAGAACACTCGTGCTGTTTGATTGACAGTTCCAGCGATTGTAAAGTGAGCGTGATTTGATTGCTTTTTATATATAATTTAACCACAGTTTAAATAACATATTAGAAACTTTTTAAACTTTAAAAATTACTCGCATGTTGCGCAGTTCCTGTCGGATCCAATATAGAAGGCACAGCATAGTTTTTTTTTTTTTTTTTTTTTTTTCAGGCTCTCTGCAAATCTTGCAGCTGTGTTTTTCCACATGGCTCTGCACAACATTTTGCATTCAAAGGCATGGTTATTGCTTAGTTGCTTGATCCAGTGTTAGCCTCATGTCTGTTATTTACCTACTACTACTTGTTGTGCTCAAACCAATGGGTGGGGCTACTGAACTTTAGGGTTTGTGATGTCACCAACCCAGGAAGAAGCTTGTTGTAATTCCTACCAGTCGTAGTCCTTAAAATCGATTTCTGTAAAAGAAAATATGTCCCTTTGCATTATTTGAGCTTTGTAACTTTGCAGATGTTGTTTATGCTCAAACAGCAGCATTGCACACTAAGGCCCCGATCACACCTAACACGTTTTTTTTTTTTGCAGTGAGATGCGCCTTTTTAAAAAAAAAAAAAAAAAAAAAAAAAAATTTAAGAGTGCTCATGATTAGACTGACAGGACAGCTGACTCCCTGGTTACTTAGCAACATAAAAAACACAGCACACTACCAGTTCTGTGTGATGTGTGCCTCGCATTTTCGAACCTGAAAAACGTGTTAGGTGTGATCGTGGCTTAACTAAAGTTAAAAAAGTGAAATCATAGTCAAGGAACCCTTTAAGTCATTGGTAAATTCTAAGTACTATATCTCCATATCTCTCTTTGAGTGGTCTGACATGTCATTTGTTGGCACAAACAAAAATGTGAGTTTGGTCTGGCACTATCTTTTGGTTTGAATAATGGAGGGTGGAGGTGGTATTTAGGAAACATACTCAGAAAGTACTTGGGATAAAAGCATCCACTAAACAAATAAATGTCAATGCAAATCATTATTATCATTATTTGTTATTTTGGCTTTTTTCGTTGGGTGCTATTAGTAAAAGTGGAACAACACTTTTATATTTAAAAGAAAACATTTTCTGACAAACTGACAAATATGGAACATAATGCCTGTGTTTGTGAGAGATGCACTCAATGTTGTTTCACTGTGTAGATAAACCGCAGCCGTTTCTGACTGTAAAGCCCCAGAGTTCAGTGTTCACTGGAGACACAGTTACTCTCAGCTGTGACTTGGGAAGCTCAACTGGATGGACGTTTCTCTGGTGGAAAGACTCAAACTGGGAATCCAGTGATTGTGCTGGAACTAAAACAATCAGTTCTGTGAGAGTCTCTGATGGAGGAACATACGGGTGTAGAGCAAGGCGAGGAGGATACTACACAGACCTCAGTCATGTTAAGATAACAGTGAGAGGTAATTAATCTTTCTATATTTTGAGTTTTAATGACTTTTAGACATGTGAAATGTGTGTTTGCTCATTTCACAGAGAGACCCAAACCTGTAGTGAAGGTGAAGCCTGATGTACGTGTGTTCAGAGGAGAGAGAGTCACTCTCACATGTGACATACAGGAGACAGGAGTCTGGAGGTACAGCTGGTATAAAGATCAAGATAACCGCAGAAGAACAGACCCGATCTATATAATCACATCTGTGGATCCGTCTCATGCTGGTCTGTACAGATGTAGAGGAACTCTGACTGAAACCCTACAGAACTCAGAGATCAGTGATGGAGTTACACTGACAGTATTAGGTGAGTGAGTTTATCTTTTCCTCACTGTGACAATCATGAGTCCACAAAGACATTAGATAACCAGGCAAGTGTGTGCTTATAGTTTGTCTTTATGTTTTTACTGCTTTTCACTGAAATAGTAGCACACACTACTATCATGTTCCAATTCAGTTTATGTTCTAGATAACATTTTGCAAACAGATGTTTGTGTTGGTCCAATCAGCGATGGTGAAACTGTGACAGAGAATATGAGGCTATTTTAGTTCACAGAAAGTACACTCAAAGTCTCGATGTGCAGGACAGGTAGACTTAGCCTATGTCCTCAAGACATTTTCAGTTCATTCTAGTTGGCCTTCTCTTCATGTTATCAAAAGATGACTTGTAACCAGTGTATTGTGAAAGCTTGGATGTTATACTGTAGTTTGCCCTCGGTCAGACAGAGTCAAGATAAATGTCCTTTAGAGGAGGCAGTCAGAAGGTGTATCTCTTCTTTCAAGCATTATTCATTGATTAAAATAAAAAGGAAAAGGTCAAGTTGTGACCACTTTAATTCTGTGAATGCAAAGGAGAATAGATCTGTTTTGAAGAAGCTCCTCTTGTTTTTGGAACTAAGAAATAATCTCCATGTAGTTTGTGACCTTAACACATAGAAACTATGCAGCTAAATATGCAATGGGAAACCATCGTTTTCCACAAATATACTCTAATATCAGTGTTACACAAGTACAGGTGATGTTTTCTGACAATTGTTATGTCCTATGAGTGTCTAGGGTTCTTTTCTTAACAGAACATAACAAAATTAATGTTTTGAAGAGCATTTGTTTGGGTCCTGCCACAGCACCACAACAACAAGATCCCTTTTAACACCTTTATTCAAAGGCTCTTAACATATAACAGTTTACTTACAGAGTACAACTTAAGCCCTATTCGCACGGGATAAGTATTACCTGGTGACCTCTAGTCATTTGTTATTGCGGAGGTTGTCTTAATCCTGTGCGAATCGGCCATGTCTGTAATTTGTAAAGTAAAAATTCCCCCGCAAATGACCTACCATATTTCGCCAAACACCGAGGTCCTGTGGTAATATTAGTCCCGCGCAAATTGGCCTCTCTGTGATTTGGTGGGGTCGTATATAATTTTTTCAAGGTTTTTGTTTCCTGTGTGCTTTTTTTATCCATCTTTTGCGAAGAATGGAGGCTGTGTTGGAGTGTTTTGATAGTATTTTGGGTGCTGGGTCTTATCGCTATACACCATACAACTATACAATTTGCAGAAAGAGAAAGCTGAAAACCATCAGAAGAGCAAAAATAAATAAAAAAAATTATTAGATGGAGATGAATGACATATAGCAGCATGCGGTAAGGAACATTCTTCTGTTTGTTATATCATGCAGCTAGACCTATAACGGCAAGACATTTCCAAGCAATAGCCTATTGACATCATATCCGGGAGATAAGTCAGTAAATTTTAGTAAAATCACAGGCTTCGCTTATCCCGTGCGAATGCGCCACACAAAATTCAGATGTGGGTGGGTAATTTCTAAATCACATGTGGTCCCCAGATAATACTAATCCAGTGCGAATAGGTCTTTTGGAAGGAAACAAAGACTTCAGAAGGGGGCAATGCCAAAATAACAAACAAAAGTTTAGTCTATCTGGTAGTTAAATTCTTACTAAGCCTGTCAAAGAGTAACAAATAAATAACAGAAATGTACATTCACTCCCTAACCACAAACCAGGTGAAAGCTCATGGTTTTGATTTGTTCTTTTGTCTATTTTTATTTTTTTTTGGTCTTTTTTGTGCTCTGTTCTTGAGGTGTTATACCCTGGAAATCCAGAGTTCTCGCGAGAGCACAAGTTGAATTTGCTCAGCGAGTTTACTCTGGCGTCGAGTAATGATGCTCATTAAATATGCCCTTGTATCCGAGCTGCACCAATCACATCAGGTTATCTGATATAGGCGGGCCAGAGGCGAGCTAAACATATGATGACAGCAATGTGATGAAGTCTTTAGGTGTGTTCGACATTGGCTGCGGCTGGATGTAACCGATCGGCGAGAGTAGCCGCGTACATGCGGGGAGGAGCTGCAAATGCAACAAGTAAAGCAACAAGCCCTGTGAAGCCGTGGTTTACAGTGAATTTAGATCAGCTAAGGGACACTGTTAGGCAAGACACCGAACACTCTTTTTATGGCATAGTGAATCCGGCCAATCGTGGAACAGCTGTGTCGTCATCAGAGCTTGTGCAGCCGCTCTTGAAAAGCTGGGCTGGCTGAGTTCTCCGGCTACGCTCAAATCGCTCTCGCGCTACTTTGATGGCATACGTCACAGTCACGTGGCGTCGGCACTGTATCAAGTCGGACAAAATTTCTAACCGGCATGCACTGCTTCAAGTCAGCCGCCGATCGGTCTGCGCAGATCTGCGCAGATCTGCATGAAGTCGTACAAGCCTATTAGTAAACATTGCAAGATGGCTATGGATGAACACCAGTTGTTTGAAACGGCTTTGGCCGCTACAATGAACGAGTTAGACTTGGCTTTTTATCTAAAAGAGGAACAGAAGACGCCGCTCGAATCGTTCCTTTGCAAGAAGGGTGTTTTTGCTGTTTTGCCGACCGGATACGGCAAGAGTCTAATCTACCAGTTACATCCGCTGGTAGCTAAGCGTATGAGGCTTGTTGTGATTGGTCGTAGTGTTATCCTATTGCGTGCAGTGAGATTTTCAAATGCATGCTTGGTGCCGCCCCTCAAGCTGGACGATTTTAATTAGTCAATGGCAGACCATTAATCTTTCAGATTTAGGTCTGGATTTCCAGGCTAGAGGTGTTATAGAGTAAAGCAACAAGCCCTGTGAAGCCGTGGTTTACAGTGAATTTAGAACAGCTAAGGGACACTGTTAGGCAAGACGCCGAACACTTTTTTTATGGCATACTCCATAAAAATATTTATTTTATTTATTTATGTTTGTAGTATAATTTACAATGGCTTCGAACACAGCTTAGCTAATCAGAATCAAGGACTGAAACTCTCTATTTTATAAAGTGTTTTTAAATATGCATTTTGTGTTTTTACACTTTATGCTTTGCTCCAGCACCTGTTCATAAATTATTTTATGTGAGTGCATCTTTTTTCTCTTTTGTTGAACTATAGAATTGAAAAAAAAAAAAAAAAAAAAAAGCATTTGTTTGTTTGTTCTCATGTTTTCGTTGATTTTATCAGCATATTCCAAAGTTAGTTGACAATTTTACAGCTTACACACATTTCTTGTGTTTGTAGACGGTGAGGTGATTCTGGAGAGTTCTGTTAATCCTGTGATTGAGGGAAAGACTCTGACTCTACACTGTTTACATCGATCTACAAACTCCCCGATCCTCAGCGCTGATTTCTATAAAGACGGATCACTGATCCAGAATCAGACGACAGGAGAGATGAGCATCACTACTGTCTCAAAGTCACATGAGGGTTTCTACTACTGTAAAACAGAGAGAGTACAGTCACCCCACAGTTGGATCTCTGTAAAAGGTGAAAATGCATCAGTGCATATTTGTAAATGCATAAGAGTGCAATGCTTTCATGTTTTCTTGCTTGAGTATAACTTTGTCAGTTTGTTTTTCCAGAAGCTTCAATCTCAGTCCCCAAACTTCTCAGTTCTCTACTGGCAGCCTTCATGTTTCTGCTCGTGTCCATCATATTGGCTGTCAAATGCTACAGAGTTCATGGTGTTCAGTGTGACTGTTGAATTTCAGTGTGACTATTGAATTTGTTGAATGCTCTGTCAGTTTTATTAACAAACAATACAGTATCTCAGGTTTGTGTGTGCATTTGTTCTACGAGTCCACCAGAGCTGTTCAATAATGCAATAATGCAATAACTTGTTAAATAATGTGATATGCGAAACAATAATGCACAAAACAGAAGTTCAAATGTAAAAATAAAACTGCTGAGGCTTTACTGTAGAATAAACACTCCTATAAAAGTTATAAAAGTTATTCAGCCAAGAACAGTGAGTGATTTTCTCTTTGTTTTTTGTTGTTTGATTAACATTAATGACACAGTCAACAGCAGGTTTATAGGCTGCTGTCACTTTAAGACCTAATGCATGGATCCAGTATACTGATACACCAACCCATTCTCATTCCCTCATTCTTTCTCAACAGTCTATGTTCACTTAGAACATGAATACTCACCAAGACTGGCCTTTTGACATAATTTTTTGTGTATTTGGCCATATGAGCTGTGGAAGAGTTCTGAATTTGGGATTGTGCGCTGTCCGAGAAACCGCTTTGTGTGTGTGCGAGTACCGCATTGAGTTTTTAAACTATTTTTGACATTATGTATATCACACGGATGTAACAGTCATGTATCCAATCTGTTCTCTGCTATCTGCATTAAGCTAACGTTTTGATTTTACCTAACTTTACATTCAGTTATTTCAAGCCATTGCGATATGAATGTCACAATATGTATTTGCGATATATTGTTCAGTCCTTTATAGAAGGTTTAGATTTGTTTAGAAATAAACAAGGGAACATTTGTAAATATATTTAGCCAGAATTATTTTATAAGTTACATGTAAGTAGTAAAGTAAAATGCTTCTGTAGCATTTCTCAAGATAGTAAAGGAGAAAATTGTTCTACAGCCATTAGTCTGTAGTCATTATGATGAACTTTATGTAAAAACAATAAATGTATATGTGTCTTCATTTACACTGCAAGGTTAATGTGTATGTGTGTTTGTGTTTGTGTTTTACAGTTAAAGGAGAAGTTCACTTTTAAAATGAAAGTTCTGTCATCATATAATCACCCTCATGTTGTTTCAAACCTGTATGAATTTCTTTCTTCTGCTGAACAGAAAGGAAGATATTTAGAAGAATGTCAGTAACCAGGCAGTTTTTGGGTCCCATTGACTTCCATAGTATATTTTTTCCTACTATGGAAGTCAATGGGACCCAAAAACTGCCTGGTTACTGATATTCTTCTAAATATCTTCCTTTCTGTTCAGCAGAAGAAAGAAATTCATACAGGTTTGAAACAACATGAGGGTGAGTATATGATGACAGAATTTTCATTTTAAAATTGAACTTCTCCTTTAAGCCTGATGAGATTATGCCATATACCAATATATAGTCACAGAGGAATGGAGTTGTGATGAATCAATGAAATCAGAACTCTTGTTTTCTTTTATAATAAAAGAAGCTGGCAAATGCACAGCAAATTGTCTGGTGTAACATGTTTGAAAATTGTTTTGATATATCCCCTGTCTGTATTATTAACCTTGAGTCTTGATTTGTTTTACTATGCATCTTCATTTGTTCTTTTATTTTAAATAAATCTGCACACCATGTTTGGCTCAGTTAATTATGTTTCGTTCACCTCGGGCAGAGTAGATGGTTGTTAATTTGGCAGATGACTTTATCCAAAGCAGCTTACATTGCATACATTTTTATATATATATTTAAGTTCAAGCATTCCATGGGAATCGAACCCATGACCTTGGTGTTGCTAGCATAATGCTTTTTGAGCTACAGAATTAAAGATAAATATAATAATACAGCACAAATGAGTTTCCTTCTATCCATGTAACTGTTCTTGACTGCTGTTTAGTTTGCTAAAGCACATTTTATCAGTAACCTGGAGATAACCATAGACTAGAAGGTGTGTTCTTAATATGTTGTGCATAATTGCCTCTCGATTTGGAAATGTCAAACATGGCAGCCATAATTTTCAAACCATCCGGTGCTTCTGCTTTTTAACCCTTAAATATGAAGGTTATTTTTGTTCAAACCTCTATTATGCTCTAACATGTAGTATAAATAATAATGATGTGTCTTTAAGAGACTGTCAGTTTAACTGGTGTGTTCAGTAATTCAGTTAAACCATTGCATCATATTTTGAAAACATTCTAAACTGTAATGAACTTTTGCCTTTTTGGTGCAATATCAGAGTCTGTAAACAGTTCCTGCATGTGACCAATGCACTGCATGCACATCATTTTATTTGCTGTAAATTATTAAACAAGAATCTCAAACCCACTCAGAATGAAACCATGCTTGTATATTGCAACCAGTCAGATAATGAATTCACAAAGTATGAATAATAACCTACAGTCATGCAGTTTTAGCAGTGTGCAATTTCTTTAAGAAAACATGGCTGATATGGCAAACATCCTTATAACAACTTGTCTTGGTAGTTCTGTTGTAATCATATAATAATTTAAATTGATTAAAAAAAATGTGCATCAGTAATTGAGAAAATTAGTTCTAATCACACCATCCAATTACCAAATTTTAATTCTTGTGTTTTTATTAAGGCTTACTTACACACTGAGTTATTAATTTCATGAGTTATTCAGCTGACAAGTTTAGTTTAGTACCGAGTCCTTCGTCAACGCGTGTCTGTGCTCATTATTGACCTGCAGAATGCACGGAGTTTGAGAATTCGTTCTGGTATTCTAGAGCCATAAAGCATCGAGATATGTAAGGAGCAATAGTAACTGCAGATAAACTTAAGACATGAGAGTCACACACACAGACAGGTGTGAGTGTGTGCTTCAAGCTTCACAAAACAACCTCTGAATGAAACACTATCTAAGTCCATCAGCGATCTTTCTAACATTAAAGCATTGTCAAAGTGCTAGTTCAAAACCAGGATGACACACTGCATCGTTTACCACTGTTAATACACAAAATTACATGAAATACACACACAGCCTTGATCATTACCGGTGCACGCTTTGGATTTGATCCAACGATGTTTAAATATATGTTCACTTGTCGCGTGTTTTAGTCTTCAATTAAAGTTCAATCTCTCTACTCGATGTGTATGTTGTTTTTACTCTACTAAACTCTTTTACAACTCCAGTTGTATCCCAAATACGAAAGGAGAAAACACAAGCAAAGGCGTTAGTGGAGGAGCAGACACTGGACAGAGCAGGTTGAGTCTACGCGGTTCTCATGCTGCGGTTAAATGCGCTGCGGTTCATTGTCGATCACAGTCAGATTGTGTGAGTCCAGATTCACTCAGAGAAATCATGGCAGAAACCGCTCCAGCATCCGCGACCAAAGCGGCCAAGAAGAAATCAACAGCTAAAAGCAAGAAAGCAGGTCCAGGCGTCCGCGAGCTGATCGTCAAGGCTGTGTCCGCATCTAAAGAGAGGAGCGGTGTGTCCCTCGCCGCCCTGAAGAAAGCGCTCGCTGCCGGTGGATACGACGTGGAGAAGAACAACTCCCGCGTCAAGACCGCCGTCAAGAGTCTCGTTACTAATGACATCCTGGTCCAGACTAAAGGAACCGGCGCCTCGGGCTCCTTCAAACTCAACAAGAAACAGACCGAGACCAAGAAGAAACCCGCCAAGAAAGCGGCTCCTAAAGCCAAGAAGCCCGCAGCGAAGAAACCCGCTGCCGCTAAGAAGCCCAAAACTGCAGCAGCGAAGAAGCCCGCCGCTAAGAAATCCCCGAAGAAGGTGAAGAAACCCGCCGCTAAAAAGGCAACGAAGAGCCCCAAGAAGGCCAAGAAACCGGCGACTCCTAAGAAAGCAGCCAATAGCCCAAAAAAGGCAAAGGCAGCCAAACCCAAAACGGCGAAGCCTAAAGCAGCAAAACCTAAAGCCGCCAAGCCTAAAAAGACAGCGGGCAAAAAGAAATAAACTCATTATTTTCCCTTGTTTTTTATTTTCTCAAAAAAGGCTCTTTTAAGAGCCACCCACTAATTCATAGTGAAGAGTATTATTATTTCATCAGTCATCTATTCAATGAAAGTCATTGTTACCGCGAAGACAATACATGGGCCCTTTATATTCATGTGCACACACATTTATCCCGTTTCACAAACAATGAAGGTTTAAGCCTAGTCCCAGACTAAAATGCATATTTTAGCTGTTTTAACTGAAATCAACTTGCACTAACGTATCTTAAAATAGGTCAGTGCTATTTTTTTTTTTTAAGATGCACGTCAATAGGCCCAATTTTTTTTCTCCCAAAGGCACGTTTTTAAAAGCTAATTATATTTCCTAATTTAACTAAATGTCCTAATCTTGGTTTAATTTGAGACGTTTTATGTTTACATTTACAATTTAAACATTTTGATTAAATCTGTAGCTGTTCGTAGACGTTTATGTTCATACCAATGAACTTTGAAACCGCATTGCTTCAAGAGCGACCTTAATTTATTACTATGCTTAAAACCAGAGACAGTAAAGTAAAAAATGGTAATTCAACATGCTTTACAAAGTCATAAATACTATATAAATAAAAAATATAAAAATAGTGAAAATTAAGAAACTGAAGAAATGAATGACCCCTTAAAAAACTTAAATAAAGTAGTACATTAAAAGTAGAAAACACATTAAAAGTAGCAAACACTATTGAGAATAGTAGAAAGAGGGTTGGGTTTGGAGGGAAGTTCACTGATTGGCTCGATGATGTGTTCAGACACCAGCCAATAGGAGAGTAGTGAGCTTTCTTTTAAAAGTCAGAACACAGCTTTCGAAAGTATTATTTTTCTCAATAGAAGAGCAATAACTGCAAACTACAATGAGTGGAAGAGGTAAAACCGGGGGAAAGGCTCGCGCTAAGGCCAAGAGTCGCTCTTCCAGGGCGGGACTGCAGTTCCCCGTCGGCCGTGTTCACAGGCTTCTCCGCAAAGGCAACTATGCCCAGCGCGTCGGTGCCGGAGCTCCGGTGTATTTGGCCGCTGTGCTCGAGTATCTGACCGCTGAGATCCTGGAGTTGGCTGGAAACGCCGCTCGGGACAACAAGAAGACCCGCATCATCCCTCGACACCTGCAGCTGGCGGTGCGCAATGACGAGGAGCTGAACAAGCTTCTGGGTGGCGTGACCATCGCTCAGGGTGGTGTGTTGCCCAACATTCAGGCCGTGCTGCTGCCCAAGAAGACCGAGAAGCCCGCGAAGGCCAAGTAGACTGACCGAAGCTTCTCTTCAGACCAAAGGCTCTTTTAAGAGCCACACAATTTCTCCAAGAAAGAGTGATTGCATTCGTCCGATTTTTATTTGATTTTCTATTAAAGTTCGTTTGATAAAGGCAAAAAAAAAAAAAAACTGCCAGAAGAATGCCCATACATTGACTCTTCTTGTACTATACAATGCTAGAAACTATACAACAACCATACATGGTTTCCTTAAGAAATGTATCTATAAATATACAACGCATTGCTGTATATTTATAGAGATACATTTCTGAAGGAAACCAAAGCTCTAGTGTCTGAGATTCATAAATCAGTTTTTCAATGACGTTATTTTTTTAATTCTTTAAAATCTGACTAGAAATGCATGTCCCTAGAGAATTTTAATGTTATTGTTATCCGGTCGTAAGGATTTAATGAATGTATTATAAAAGTGCATAGTTTTATTGGCATGGCTAAACATTTAAACTGATATATTTATATTACAAAGAAATGAAACACCGTAGTTAAGGAAATGTATTTATCTCAGTTTTTACTATTAGTGCCACAAGTCCAACTCTACACTTTCAATAGTATTTTAAAATCAATCACGGGTTTTGCTGTACAAATTTATACTTGATTTCGCCTATTCTATTTTAATGTACAAAGAGAAACAAAGGATATTCGGGCGGGAACCACAAACTCGTGTCTCTTCTTTGAAAACAGGAGGCGCACAGCCATTGGCCAACTGTCATTTACAGACGCCTGACAATAACCAATCAAATGCCTCTGAAGCAAAGCCATCCAATAAGCGTATGGCAGCCCTGGGCTTAAATACGCGCTGTGTTATAGCGAACTATTCATTTGTTCGTCTTGTTCACAGTAATAATTGATCTCCTGAGAAACAATGGCAAGAACTAAGCAGACCGCTCGTAAGTCCACCGGAGGTAAAGCCCCGAGGAAGCAGCTGGCCACTAAAGCCGCCCGTAAAAGCGCACCCGCTACCGGTGGCGTTAAGAAGCCTCATCGCTACAGGCCCGGTACCGTGGCGCTGAGAGAGATTCGTCGTTACCAGAAATCCACTGAACTGCTGATTCGCAAACTGCCCTTCCAGCGCCTGGTGAGAGAAATCGCTCAAGATTTCAAGACGGATCTGCGCTTCCAGAGCTCGGCTGTCATGGCCCTGCAGGAGGCGAGCGAGGCTTATTTGGTGGGTCTGTTTGAGGACACCAACTTGTGCGCCATCCACGCCAAAAGAGTCACCATCATGCCCAAAGACATCCAGCTGGCCCGCCGCATCCGCGGAGAGCGCGCTTAAATCCACAGCAGAAACAGTCACAAACCCAAAGGCTCTTTTAAGAGCCACCTCAATGTCTCAAAAAAGGGCCTGCTTTAAAAAAAAAAAAAAAACATGAATATATTTGATACAGCATTGCTGGATTAATCACTTTATTTTTATGTGTAACTAATGGCAACTGCACACTGTTCTTAAGTTCAAGGTCACATTAAGTAGCTTTATTAAAAATAAACTATATTTCCATAAATAGTATGCTTAAGGTAATGTCACAGTGCTTGCTTGTTCCTTGAAGTGATTTAAAAAATATAAAAAAAACTTTCCTTTGAAGGACAACTGCACTTATTTGGTGTAGGAGAGGCTTCTCACTGGGTGATGTGTGAGATATCCAGCTCCTCTCTGAATGTAATTTGGTAATGGTTGAAGATAGACGGTCAAACTAATTCTAACACCCACCCACAATTCCTCCACCCATTATTTCCACAGAGGTGGAGCTGAACTACATCTAACTCAACCCATATGACGTCCAGAGAGGTGGAGCTGCATGTCATTTGCAGAGCACCAGTGAGTGACAACAGAACCACCCATGAATTTGGTTTCAACTAGGTCCGCTAGCCGACTATAAACCTCTGTTCTCCAGGCAGTTTGTATTCTGTTTGTGAATTAAATTCGCAGTCATGTCTGGAAGAGGAAAAGGCGGTAAAGGACTCGGGAAAGGAGGCGCTAAGCGTCACCGAAAGGTTCTTCGCGATAATATCCAGGGAATCACTAAACCCGCTATTCGTCGTCTTGCTCGTCGTGGCGGCGTCAAGCGTATTTCTGGCCTGATCTATGAAGAGACTCGCGGTGTGTTGAAGGTGTTTCTGGAGAACGTCATTCGTGATGCTGTGACTTACACTGAACACGCCAAGAGAAAGACCGTCACCGCCATGGATGTTGTGTACGCGCTGAAGCGACAGGGGCGCACTCTGTACGGGTTCGGGGGTTAAGAGATCCACGAAGAAGACAAACCCAACGGCTCTTTTAAGAGCCACCCACATTTACACACAGAGAACAAGTTTCTAAGTGGTTAAAAACGATATTAAGTGGAATTTAACGAGATTATGAGCTATTTTTGTTTACATTCGGTGATAAAATTGTTATAACAATCCCCACTGGCCATTATGTGGCAATTAAATATGTTAATATCTGTTATTTTGTTATATGAATTGTATTTTATTTCTTTCAAATTGATTAAACTGAAATGATCAATATTGTACTTTCAATATGTAATACTGCTGTGCATTGCATTACGAAAAATGCGGGAAAATGAAACAAAGAAACATGATAGAATGGGGGATGGTAGTAAGACATGAGGCGATGGGCGGGATTAACATTTAAAGCCTGTGATTGGGTGTCCTACAAGTCAAGGAACTTTTAATGTAGCCAATGAAATCATTCTATGGGTTGGTCCAGGAAAACTAGCAATCAGAGAAGACCGTACTTCCCTTTGGAAATTAGCATAGAGCAGTGGATAAAACCCCGCCTGCAGTGATTCAGTTTTATTGTTCTTTGAGTTTCTCTGTCTGAAGCATCATGCCTGAACCAGCGAAGTCCGCGCCCAAGAAGGGCTCGAAGAAGGCCGTCACTAAAACCGCCGGCAAGGGCGGAAAGAAGCGCAGAAAGTCCAGGAAGGAGAGCTACGCGATCTACGTGTACAAAGTCCTGAAGCAGGTTCATCCCGACACCGGGATCTCCTCCAAAGCGATGGGAATCATGAACTCTTTCGTCAACGACATCTTCGAGCGCATCGCCGGTGAAGCGTCTCGTCTCGCTCACTACAACAAGCGCTCCACCATCACATCTCGAGAGATCCAGACCGCCGTGCGTCTGCTGCTGCCCGGAGAGCTGGCCAAACACGCCGTGTCTGAGGGCACAAAGGCTGTGACCAAATACACCAGCTCCAAGTAGAGGAGTCCGCTCAACACACAACACAAAGGCTCTTTTAAGAGCCACACATATTGTCTTTAAAAAGAGCTTTTGTTTTTCTGCACTTTTTGGTATAATAATTTTAAGAACAAATCAGCGTTATTGCTGACTTTGATAACGTAATACAATCCAGCAAAATTTTAGCTCCATTTATTTTTTATTAATAGAAGAGCTTTATAACAGTCTCAAAATGGAACATCCTGTAGTTAGTTTTTAGAACATCGATTTTAAGTTTTGTTTCTTGTGACAAACATGAACATAAGATTTCTACACAAATAAAATGGCACAGGAATATTCATAAATTTGCTTTAATTTTTCTTAAAAAGCAGATTCACAAATATTCACCTCAATTTTAGGAGTTTGAAGACCCTTTTTCAATATGTTCATAGATTATCATAATCTGCTTTAACTGAGATTAATAACAGAAAAGTCCGAACAGATGTAGGCAGCTGCTCACAAATCTTTGGAAAATGTCACTGCTTGATCCGTTTTGTCTTATTAAAGATATTCCATCTGAAATGACCATCATAAATAAAGGGTCCTGATTTATTTTAATAATTTTTTTTTCATTTATTAGTACTATTCTTTTTGGGAAAAAAAAGAATATCTCAAAAGTTGAGATCAATTTTGTTGTTTTCTAGCAATAATGTCAGTGGAGATCTGTTAGCATGAACTATATTAACCTGGAGATTCACACATTCAGCATGGGGAGGCTGTAGACCTGGAGCCGTTAGATATACGGCATAGGCAGTTTTACGGCCCTGTTCTCCCTGATGCGTACAGTAAGGGGATATACTGCGAAATAACATTAAATAGACGCTCGAAACTTACACATTAATTACCGTCCCGTCCATAGACTGACCAATTCTTGTTTTGTTTTTTTGTACATTTTTAATATAAACGTTACAGTGTAGATCTGCACTAAGGATTCAAATATCTGTAGATATTCAGTTGGGCTTCACTCTCTTCACTCAGCCTACAGAAGACTATTTGTTTTTGTGAATTAAAATATTAATAATACACATAGTTGGATCAGATGACAAGTAATGAGATATGACTTAGAATAGTTATATTCACCGTAGGTTATACAGGAGACTGAGTGAAATATGTTGTGAATTTATATAAAGTTACATTTAGATATTAACCATATTTATCCCATAAGACATACAGTACCGTGTAATCCTATGGATCCTTGATAAATACTGTACTATTCTCATATTGGTTGTCACGGTACAAAACATAGCATTTCATGAAGACAAACACAAATTTATCCCTTTTCTAAAATTCCAAGGTCCATTTAAAAGAAAGAGACAATATTGTTGTTCACAAATTAAAATATTCATTAACACCATTTATGAATTATGATGACTCCCGTAGATGACTCCCCTATGGCTTGCCACTCTTCTTTAACTGTTTTTCTATCCTCCTGTCAAAATGGATAAAAAAAAGAAACATAAAAAAATTAAAAAAGGACATCTATGGTGAATTTTATCTTGTCACTGTGTGTGTGTGTGTGTGTGTGTGTGTGTGCGTGCGTGCGTGCGTGCGTGCGTGCGTGCGTGCGTGCGTGTGTGTGTGGCCCAGAATTTATGTCAGGTGAGTGTGGATTGCATCAATTTGCTCCTGATCTTCAAAGTACAACGGCACAGGCACTTGTTTGTGGAACACTTTTGGAAAATGTGTCAAGCCACTTTGATTTCTTTTGGCCACTGATGATGGACTGTGCAGAGAAAATTGAAAATGACATTAAAAACATGTCCATGTATGTCTCTGTAAGTCGTTTATTTACTAGATAAGCTGTTGGTTTGGAATGCAGTTAAAAAAAAAAGAGATGGGTGTTTATAATTTATACAAGTTTAGAGAGAGAGAGAGAGATTTTCATTTCCTTAAGTAGCTAAAGCAAACACACACCTTTATGAGATGCAAGTTAAAGAGAACTTGGTAAATACAGAGTATGAAAAAACACACATAAGTGCACACATAGCCTACATTTTAGTCCAGATCAGTGAGCTATTTTAAGAAAAATGTATATTAAGATATAAATTAGATAATTAGATCATCTCATTTATAAGAAACAACTCAAACCAGAATCTACATTCAAACCATATGGGAAAAGTTTTTAATGTGCATGTATGATGTTGGAAATAATCAAAATATTTGAGTAAGTGTGCAGTTCAACTCTTTACTTAGAGAGAGAGATTTACATAGGCTACATATATACATATATGCCTATTATAAATGTGTCTTTTGTGTGTTCACACCATAGACTGTAAAAAAAAAAAAAGTTCACATATTTCCAAAATCTACTGTAATGTTGCCCCATGTGGAGTGTGTAAACAGTCTTACCAGAAGAGGCCATCTCACGCAAGCTAAAGACAGGCAACAAAAGAAAATTAAAAAGAAAATTTATTCTGAAAGTGATTAGAGAAGACTAGGAGCAGCTAAACCTTAGCTAAGTTTGAGCCAGACAGAACATCAACCAGACCCTTAAGAACTTTTTTGTCTCTTGAAATTATAGACCCATCCATTGATATATAGAAACAAATTGATATCTACCTACCCTAGCTCTATCTAGCTAAGTGTTTATAAATAATAAATGTTGCATCATGCTTAACAACAATAACTTTAGCAGATTATTGAACATACCTCAATTCGCGTCGCTGTACAGCCTCCCCCTACTGGACGCACGAGGAACAACAGGGCCGTAAAACTGCCTGGGGCGAATATCTACTGGCTCAAGGTCTGCAGCCTTCCTATACTCCATTCATTACACATAAATCCGATATAGTCATATCTCTGTCTCAGCTTTTACTGACAATCAAGTTCAAAATAATCATGTTTGTGAGTAGAAACATATGATATCTCATCACTCACTCAGTGGAAATAACATTTTATCATCCAGGCCTCATTCATCAGCGAACACAAAGGCTCTTTTAAAGGAGAACTCCTTTAGGATTTAAGGAGGATTGTTGTTTTTTTTTACTTGCTTCAGTTTTACTTGCTTTAAGTTGAGCCGACTCAACATAACGCCATGCAATTACAAACTACATGGTACAGATGAAGTAGCCTAATGCCTGTTGAAATAAATGAAAGAAAAATGTTCATTCCTAAAACAGATTTATATAGTTTCTCCTTTTTGTAGTCGCATTATTTAGAGACTGTGGTGGAAAACAAAACTCTATCACTGAATAAGAGACAAACATTTCCAGTAGTCTTTGAGGAGGTTTATTTTCTTGCAAGAAAAGGCCAGCAGTCGTACAGTCACACAGAGCGGCTGCAGAGTGTGACAGCGAAGGGAAGGCATCCTTCCTCTTTTATAGTCTTGACTCCCAGAATGTTATCATTGCCTCAGTGCATTGGCTACCAATAACATTTAGAGTCGACTTTAAGATCCTTCTTTTTGCATACAAGGCTCTACATAGTGCGGCCCCAGATTATATTTGTGATCTTATTAGGCCATACACAGCCTCTAGGTCACTAAGATCTTGTGTTCAGTCACTTTTATCTGTCCCTCGCTCTCGGTGTAAATCAAAAGCTTTCTTTTGATCGAGCTTTCTCAGTAGTCGCCCCAAAGCTCTGGAACAATTTACCTTTAAACATCAGGACCTCTCCATCTCTGGTTGCTTTTAAATCCAGCTTAAAGACCTATTTTTACTCTCTTGCATTCAAGTAATGTTGTGTATGTATTTTAAATTAGTCGGTGTTCTACGTTATGCATGTTTGTATATACACTGAATGATTTTGATACTTGATTTTTATCTCCTTTTTTTCTACTACTTTTCTCTTTATTTTTTATTGATTTATTTTATTGTACTGTAAAGCACTTTGGATCAACTACGGTTGTGTTAAACTTGTGCTCTATAAATAAAACTTGACTTGACTAAATCCTTCTAGGCCAAAGATGGTATTTCAACCATATGTGGAGCATTCTTAGACTTGTTCATCATGTTTCATGCTTGAGTGGAGGCCCTCCTGTCACGTACCAACAATCGTTAAAATGAGATGTGTGTGTGCTCGTTTACTGTCATATGATGGTCACACACATCTTAACCCATTTAAGCCCACCGGCAACTATAGTTGCCGCAGTGCATAGTTGTCATTTTCCTTTTGTAAATATTTTTCTAGATGTTGTCCATGTTTTATTTCTCAATGACATGCAAGCAAACAACCAAATAAAGGATTTCAAGAAAAAAAAAAAGGTATTCACTTCCTCCCTGTCACATGAGGCTGTCAACTTCCTACCCCTACTTCCAGGAAGCATGGCGAAGGCAAACCCTCCCAAAGAAAGGTCATTTTAGTGTTACTAATAAGTATTTTTTGTTGACATATATATATCTACATAATCATGAAGGTCTCTAGAATCATCCAAATAAAACAAATTTTACAAGAGATCTATAGTTTTTTGTATACTTAGTCAAAAGTCCAAGCGGCAACTATAGTTGCCGGTGGGCAAATGCCTTGTAAGTACATATATCATGGGAAAATGGGGTATACTGTGTTAATAGGTTAATAAATCAAGTTTATTGGTCTTGTTTAGTGCATAAACATAACTTAACCCTTTAAATGACATCTCTATATAGATTTTTTTTCTTTTCTTCATTCTATTTATTTGTATTTATTTATTTTCATTTAACTTTTTGATACACAATGCCCTGTTATGGCTGCACTTTGTTCTGCACTATGTTCCACAACTTTCTAACTTTCATTCATGGGGATAACATGGATAATTTGACATGGTTTAGTGTAAGATTTTTGGCCAAATCTTGGAAAATGCCGTTTTAAAAGTAAAAAAAAAAAAAAATAATCACTTTAACCAGTAGATGGCTGCAGAGCTCTAAAAGTACTAAAAGTTTCAAACTAAAAGACATCTTTTCACAAGTTTTTCCAGTTAGATTCATATCTACATATAATGAAATCACAATTATAACAATAAAAGTTACTTTTTGTCAAAGTTTGGCAGTTTTTATACTGAAAAAAAATTCAGTTTTTAAAATTTTTTACATTATGATTAGAATCAAACCTGATCAGGATGTTACAAAGAGAAAAGTTGGAGTTTTTAGAGTTTATCATTTATTTCAAACATCTGTTTTTCATATAATTCTACAAATTTAAAGTGTGCCAATACATTTCTATGTGTGTTCTGTGTTGTTTCTGATTTTGAGGATGAATTTTGTCCATTGATCAAATTCATTTGATTCTAATCATAATATAACATTACTGAAAAACAGATTTTTTTTTTTTCAGTACAAAAAGTGCCTAAACTTTGACAAAAAGAAACTTTTATTGTTATAATTGTGATTTCATTATATGTAGATATGAGTACAACTGGAAAAACTTGTGAAAAGATGTCTTTCAGTTAGTCAAAAAGCAAATAGCAAATAGTGGTGCTCTGCAGCCATCTACTGGTTAAAGTGATCATTTGTTACTTTTAAAACAGCATTTTCCAAAAGATGGGCAAAAATCCTACACTAAACCATGTCAAATTATCCATGTTATCCCCATGAATGAAAGTCAGAAATGTGGGTGAAAAAGACCCTGAACAGCGCACAATGGTTAAGGCAAATGGATTTGTTGTTTGTTGTGTTTTCATATTCAAGAGATTATAAGCTAGATGCAGTTTTTTGGGGTCTGCATCAAATGTTCTTTGACTTTTATACATAATAAATTTGTTTATGAATAAAGATTGATCTGTTGAAAGCAGTTATTTTGAGATAAATGCCAAATGTTCTCCTCCTATCCATATTTTACATTGAAGGGGTGCATACAACATATTTGCCCACCGGCAACTATAGTTGCCGCACATTCAAATATGATTTTCAAGAAAGAAAAAAAAAAACCTGGGGAAAATAAATGCAGAACATGTTCACATAGGACACTATTAACAGGATTATATGCATGAAACCATTCAGAAAAATTTGGGCACAAATGGGTTAAAGATAAAACCTCTTCCACAAGACACAGACTGACTGGAGCAGCCAGAGTACAATAATACACATATCTATGACTTGTGTCAGAGTTCATGTGGCGTTATTTGAGTGTCCTCTTTACAGCCAAGCTCATGTGTTGAATATAAGATCTATGGTGGAAAGGATTCCTCTGACATGTTTATATTATTATTAGCTGCATTGCTGCTGTTGGAGGATTGTTCTGTTAAAATGTCAAAGTACCTGCTGTTCCTCACATTCAATAAACTTCAAAATATTTGTGACGTCTCCGTCTCAGCTTTACTGAAAATTAAATTCAAAATAATCATGTTTGTGAGTAGAAAAACATCTCTGTGCTTTATAGAATCATTCTGTCAATGTAAAGAAACATGTTCATTCTTAGGCCTGATATAAAATTGCTGTCATATGCATATAGTTTTAACAGTTTTGTGGCCCTGAGCATCGAAAGGACTTTCTTTATCTTACAATGAAATGCCATTAAATTATGACATACTAAGATTTTTTTTACGCTTAGATGATCGTTTACAAATTATGATACAAATGTGAGACAGACAAAGACATATATGCATTTTTTTTTTTTTTTTTTTTTTTGCATATATGCATTAATTTCAACTGTTATATATATATACATTGTGATACAGAATAACACTTTGGTCTGTATGTTTACAAATTACTCAAACAAGCAAAACCGAACAAGCAACGGAAACCAAAACCAACAAAACGTCAAGCTTTTACTATTGGAAGAACAGACGTTACAAAGATATAAGGTCACTGAATCTAGTTCTTTTAATGTTATGACATATCTAAATAATAATAACAATATAAAAGCACACACTAAAATAATATTTATCATGCTTGATGACAGATGATATAAGGTAAATCAAATATGTTAACAGAATTATGTATGGAAAATGAATCTTATGAATCTCTTAAAACATGTTAATATCAGATTGAAGTTTCTTCCTCTGTTACGGCGTACTGACTTTGGTTTTCAGTGGATGGAACTGTGAAAAACACACAAAAAAAACATTTACTTCCAACTCAGAAAAAGACAGAGAGAGAGAGAGAAAGAGAGAAGGAAAACATTTATATGTGTGAATATATATGTGTCTATGTGTGTCTAATACTACAAGAAAGATGGAATGAATGGGTTGGTTGATAAAGTGTCACATGAAGTGAGAAAGACCCTAACCAGATATAGACTGAGTGATCAGTGTCAGACTCTAGAGAGAGGACTATCACAACATTACACCATAAAACATCCATAAAAATAGGGATGTAAGATTAATAGGGATTAATTTAACAGAATTCTCCTTTTTCTTTCATTTTTTTTTTTTCAATTTTGACTTTTGAACTTCAATGCTGTAACGTTTCAGAGTAGAAGGAAGAGGAGTTCCAAGCGAAGATACAAAATACTCAAATTATTTATTCAAAAGACAAGATCCAGACTTGTGACAGTGTGACTATTCACAAACATTGACCGACAATCACTGGGTGGAGACAAGAACTGAACTAATGATGACAATAATGAAGATAATTAACTAAACAGGTGCAGACAGTGATGATGATGAAAAACAAACTGAAAGTCCATGAAATCTGCCTATTTCACAAAAAAAGAGAAAGAGAGAGAGAAAGAGAGAGAGAGAGAGAGAGAGAGAGAGAGAGAGAGAGAGAGAGAGAGAGAGAGAGAGAGAGAGAGAGAGAGAGAGAGAGAGAGAGAGTGTGTCAGACAGAAGTTTTACCTCTCGCTCTGTAACATTTGTAAAGCAGCACGACTGTCGCTAGCAGATACGGAGAAGCGGCCAGAAGAGAACTGAGGATTTTGAGGACAGAAATCTGACCTGAAAAACAGAAACACAAGAACATTATTCAGCAACATTGTTATGCATTAAAGGCAGAGATTAATAGATTTTTTAACAAACTAAACTTGCTTTAGATTCTACACACTTCTACATACATCTATTATTTTGATAACTTAATTCTCATTAATGTCCTTAATGACAGCAAACAAGGCTTAGGGATGAAATGGAGGCCAGAATTATTTAAAACGAGACATAATGGCACTTTTGTTTGCCTGTAATTTGATTTTTGGTAATTTATTTAAATATTTACAAGGGGATAAAACTCCTCACCCAAAAATACTAAACATACCGACTACATATAAGCACATTCACATTCCTTCCTTGCTGTTTTCAAATGAAAAGTAATTCTTTTTTAGACAGTCAGATTCTGGCACGAAAGTCATCTAATTTTATTTTATTGTTGATTGGCTGTAATTACAACACTGTTCATTTCATTAAACTATAGGATATTGGTTATGTGTTGATTATTTCAATTGTAATTGGTTAACAGGCACAATATTTAGTATATTTTGATTTGATTTAATATATACTTGTTATGTGATATTCTTGTGAGTTACAGTATGTGAAACAATAACTGATTGTGCTCCAGCAGAAATAAGAGTGAGAGACTCGTATTCTAGTATTCGTGTGGCGTATCTCATCAGATGCTCATGAATAAAATAACCTCTGACTGAGATCCAGCTGTGGAGTGACTGTCCTCTCTCTGTTTTACAGTAGTAGAAACCCTCATGTGACTTTGAGACAGTAGTGATGCTCATCTCTCCTGTCGTCTGATTCTGGATCAGTGATCCGTCTTTATAGAAATCAGCGCTGAGGATCGGGGAGTTTGTAGATCGATGTAAACAGTGTAGAGTCAGAGTCTCTCCCTCAATTACAGGATCAACAGAACTCTCCAGAATCACCTCACCGTCTACAAACACAAGACATGTGTGTTTATTACTGTAAATACTGTAGTAAGAATATAGCTAAACAATACATACTGTAAATATACAGTCAGTCATACAATAAAAAATACTAATTTAGGAATTGTACTTTGTACCTCTGGAGTTTTTTTATGCTAGCGTCGTGTAGTTTAACCAAATCTCATGACAAAACGCAACTATTTTTTGAGTAGATGATTGTTTTGTTTGGATTTATTTTTATTTTTTAGAAAAAAAGTAAGCATTGTAGGAGGCGCATTAATTCTTTATTTCTTATTGGTTATTCACTGTCACATGGGCACAGCTGATCACGTCTCTTTATTACTTCTTATGGAGGATTGTTTGATACACATTATCCACCAATTTGCCAACATGTAAAATAGTTACAAATTTCCATTGTACAGATGTCAGTCTGCGATCAGCTGTACAGAAAATATGAAAATGTATGTAGACTTTTTGTTGGAATTTACATGTTGCAAATGTCACGATTATAAACCGGACTCACCATGTACAGTGATGTTTCGAGGACGACGCTTCTCTCCAGATTCAGACTCACACCAGTACACTCCAGTGTCAGATGTGCTGAGAGAGTCGATTACACATCGAGATCCTGTTTGTTTTGCACAAGTTTGTGTGTCTTTGTCTGTGTATCTTCTCACTGCCCATCCAGTAGAGTTACTCTGATCCTCACAGCTCAGAGAGAGAGAGTCCGATGAGAAGTGTTGACTTCTGCTGGGATTGATGACCAGAGACACTGAAGCAGAAACTCCTGAAAAGAGGAAAATCTCCATCAGAACTGACAGCATAGAGACTGCAGTGAAACACATATCCGGATGAGCACAAGCATAAACCCTCACCAGTGATCCACAGTGTCTGTGAGCTGCTGGTGTGTGTGTAATAGGCTGGTCGTCCTCTCTCTGCTCTGCACGTATAAACTCCTGTGTGCTGTAGAGCAGCAGGACTGAGAGTGTAAGATCCTCCAGCTCCTCTGCTGCTGTCTGACAGATGATCATGATCTCTGAACCAGCTGAACGTCCAGCCTTTAGAGGAGCCTGAAACCTCACAGGTCAGAGTCACTGATTCTCCTTCAGTCAGCCACGGCTGTGGAGACACTCGCACTGATGCCTGAGCTTCAGCTGAACAAAACATCACGAGTTACAGAGCCGTAGAGAAACTGATGGAGAAGCTGATCACAACAAACACACACTCACCTGAGACAGTCAGTGTAACAGCATCACTGCGCTGAGAGCTTTGAGTGTGTATCTGTCCTGTACAGGTGTATTTACCGCTGTGAGAGAGATCAACACTGCTGATGATCAACTCTTGTGTTGAGGTTCGGCTGACAGTGTTTTTATATTGGTTGTTGGTTCCCTCTATTTCCCATCTGTATGTCCACTCAGTGTCTCCTCCCCACTTTATATCACATCTGAGAGTGACTGTTTCTCCTCTAAACACTCGTTCATCAGGTCGTACCGTCAGCAAAGCTTTAGGCCTCACTGTACAAACACAGATTATTGCATTTATAGTTTCAGAAGTTGTGTAGATATTGTCTCTGATCTGTATTTGTTGCATCACACACTACAGTCTCTCTCACCTGTAACATTTACCCACAGTGCATCACTGTATTGTGTGTAATAGACTGGTTCCCCTCTTCCAGCTCTACACCAGTACTGGCCTCCATCAGACACTGAATCAATCTTCAGGCTGTAGGAGTTTGTTTCTGTCTTCTCTGTCTCAGGGTTCAGTGTGTGTTTGTACCAGTAAAAGTCCCAGTTTCCAGTGGATGGATCCATGCGACAGGTCAAAGTCACTGTGTTTCCAGTCAGTGCAGCTCCTGCAGGATCTGATGTGAGTTCAGGCTTCGGCTGATCTGCAGGAGAACAACAACAGATTCAGAGCCTCAAGACTCAAATAAATGAGCATTTGTCTTCATCAGAAAAAATAATTCTGGCATGATTCTGAGTCTTCGCCAAAAAAAAAAAGATGACTTAATTTTGATGCACATGGAACAAGTATCAGAGCATTTAATATTGTAGAGGTTGGTTGTTTGACAGGTTGTTTGTGCATAATTATCATGTCTGTGTTCAGATGTGTCTTTATCTGTCGTGTTTCTTTGTTTTATCTGGACTCTTGCTATGTTAATTAAAGTTAAAAATACTGCATCTTTAAAATGTATTTCCAGACCTCTGCATTCAGTTTCATTGTTTTGCTCATTGAAATGGTTTTGAACACAACAGCAGAGAGAACTGAATACAATTAAACCTCAAAATACAAACTGTATTTATTTTCAGTGTAAATTAAACATCTGGCAGTGAAAGACTCTCGATTGGTTGTATGATCATGATCATGTAGAGAGTTTAGGAGGACAATGATGTTGAACTCACCCTTCACTGAGAGAGAAACAGCAGAGCTTGATGTTGATGAGTTTGGTCTTCCATCTATCTGTCCTTTACACCAGTACTGACCCTGATCAGACTCAGTAGCTCCTCTGATAGTGAGAGTGTCTCTGTTTACAGTGTAACGATCAGACGTCTGTAACTTTACACTGTCTTTATACCACTCATATCTCCAGTCACTGTGATCAGAGTTTATCACACACTTCAGATTGACTGTTTCTCCAGTGAATACAGATCTGTCTGGTGTCACAGTCACTGTAAGTATGGGTAAACCTGAGAAGAAAAGAAAGACTTCTGAACTAAATATGTGAGTTAATGAAGGTTTGCCAATAAAATACTAATTAAATTTGTTGTTTTTGGGACATTTTTTTTATTTGTTTTCTTAGTAAAAAAATAAATGAGTTGCTATATGTGACCCTGGACCACAAAACCAGTCACAAAGGTATTTTATTTTTTATTTTTATTGAGATTTATACAGCATGGCACATAGCTTTCCATTGATGTATGATTTTTTAGGATATGACAATATTTGGCCGAGATACAACTATTGAAATCTGGAATCTGAGAGTGCAAAAAATAAATCTAAACATTGAGAAAATCTCCTTTAAAGTTGTCCATTTATGTTCGTGCTTTTGCTGCATCCACTCACTTTTTGTTTATATTATATATTATATTATATATATATATATATATATATATATATATATATATATATATATATATATATATATATTTAAGGTAGGAAATTAAAAAAAAATTCTTCATGGAACATGATCTTTACTTAATATCCTAATGATTTTTGGCATAAAAGATCATTTTGACCCAATGTCAATGTATACCCCCGCGACTTGTGACTGGTTTTATGGTCCAGGGTCACATATATGTATAATTGAACAGCAGTAACATTTGACATCACAGTCTGAAGCATCAGTGGAAGATGCCTAATTTTTCCTATAGGTAGATATTAGCTGACAGTTAATTTAATATCACAGCTTTTATGGATTATAGGAGACAGGGAACCATAAGTATCAAAATCACTGAAAACTGCACGCTATCTGGCTATAATGAAACCTCTTATTCAGTTCTGCATTTGAACAGAATAATGACTAAAAGTGAATTGCTTCATTATAGCAATATATGCTTCATCCTCTTATAATAACAGATGTGGCTGATACAGAAAAACAAACAAACACAAATACAGTTTTTAAATAAGCATTAAACAGTTGAATATGAAGACTCACCTGATACAGTCAGTGTAACAGCATCACTGATGCTCTTTGCTTCACAGCTGTATTGACCACCATAAGACACAGATGTGATGTTGTAGACTCTCTCAGTGTGTGAACCTATGACTGAACCATCTTTAAACCAGCTGTATCTCCACTGAATGTCTCCTCCTCCCTGTATGTCACATGTGAGAGTGACTCTCTCTCCTCTGAACACACGCTGATCTGGCTTCACCTTCACTACAGGTTTTGCTTTTGAGTTAACACACATAAGGGCAAATATTGATAGATTAAAAATCAAGCAATGTAATCTGTTGTGTTTGGTTGTTTTTTGACAACTTTTTTTGTAGACCGACAGAAGTCAGTTTTAATCTTTGGTCATTCAGGACTAATTCAAACTGCACAGACAGACACCGACCAATGGCAACAGACGTTTGTCAGGTTTCCACGAATCAGTGTCACTCCTGTTGACATTGGTCGTTGCTAATTTCAGTATGTTCAGTTTCCATTTGCTGCATTGTGGAATGATTAAAAAAATCACATTCTGTAATCAGGTAATAGTCTGCATTGGTTGGCATATATCGGTGCATTGAATTAGCCTTTAGAAATAAAGTTATTGGTCTTAAACAGAGATTTGATAATATGAAGTATTTTTTTTTTACCTTGAGTATGTCCAGAGTGCCCGAATAACAGCATCAGGACTAAACAAACACAGAAATTAAGCATTTATTATTAAAACAATGAAAAATAACACATATGAACAGCTGTTGAAGAACTGAACATATGAACGGCTTCCAGAAATGAAATATGGACTTGTTTTGTTGGAGAAGATCTTCAACGTGTTAAAAGGTATATCTGTTCTTCTAGCTCACCATGACGACTATAGGTCACAAAGGTCATTGGAACCAATAGTTTAAGTAAGCATTTCTAAGTTAAAGTCTTTACCTTACTGTTATATTAAAGTTTCCTCTCACTGAGAGAAAGAACATGACATCTGGGTGTTTTGGGAAGATTGTTTATATAGTTAGAGCCCGACTGTTCTGCCCATGGGTTTTGTCAATGTTAGAGTAATTAGGATCTCTAGCGGTCAAATATGGTATTGCACGCTGAATCAGGAAGTTAGTTTTAAAGGGGTCCTGTTTCATGATATTTTCTTGGGTATTTTCTTATAATGGTAGTATGATTTTTACATTTTTTTTTTTTTTTTGTCATAATTAAGAAATGGTTACTTACACGTTGTGGCAATACTCTCAAGTCCATATCATAAAAGTCTGTGCAGAGTTTGCAAACTGTGGAAAGCACACGGTGAAGATCGTTCCAGCTGCAATAATGCTCTGTTATGTTTATTTTTCTCCTTAGCAAGAACTGCCTGTAAGTGGTTTATATTTTCTGTGTTATAGTATTTCTAATAATAGGTGCTGATTTCATGTAAACCATATAGGAGTATAAATCTTTGATTTCAATTTCAAACTGATTGTTTATTGAGACATTATATTTCAAGGTAATTAAGCTTTGTTAGTATTTGTAAAAGAAGAGACGATTTCACCTTAGTGTATTTTTTGTGCTTATTTTCAGTTTAACTCCTTTGTTCATGTCTACATGCTCAACAAGAGTCTCTATTAAAGGGGTGGTTGATTATGGTTTCACTTTTCTAACTTTAGTTAGTGTGTAATGTTGCTGTTTGAGCATAAACAACATCTGCTAAGTTACAACACTCAAAAGTTCAAAGCAAAGGGAGATATTTGCTTTTAAAGAAATTGTTTTTTAAGGACTAGGCCTACAACAAACTGCTGGGAGGGACTACACGACATTCCTCCCGGGTTAGTGACATCACCAACCCTAAAATGTACATAAACCCGCCCCCGGGAATATGCAGTCCATGTTGAGAAGAGGAAGAGTTGTTGTAGTCGAGCACATTTGTGATTCAGCTCAAACTGTAGCATCTGTCTTTTCACATGCAATAGAAAGTCACTCTGTGTGCATCTCACAACAGTTCCTATATGAGCGATTTATAGATTATAATGACAGAATATGCTAATTGAAGATAGTTAACTCCACATCAGCAACATAAATTCATCAACTAACCATTCAGAGACGTCCTGTTGCATTCTACATGTTGTCACTTCTTCTTGAGTCTCTCCATCTTTGTCTGACTCCGTTTAAACATAAAAGTCAGAACAGTTTCTGTCATTTTAGTGTGTTTCTGCATGAGGTAATCGGAGTTGCTAACACTCTTGAACCTCCGCCCCCTGTGCCGGGAGCAGCAGCATATTTGCATTTAAAGGGAAACACACAAAACGGTGCGTTTTTGCTAACCCTCAAAAAGTGACAACTTTAAAGGTCCCGTTCTACGTGATCCCATGTTTCAAACTTTAGTTAGTGTGTAATGTTGTTGTTAGAGTATAAATAATATCTGTAAAATTATAAAGCTCAAAGTTCAATGCCAAGCGAGATATTTTATTTAACAGAAGTTGACTACATAAAAAGGCTCGATTGGACTACACCCCTCTACTTCCTTCATTAGTGACATCACCAGAACCGTGTTTAGACTAACCTCCGCCCACAGGAATGCTCCCTCAACTCTACTGGCTACTTGCGCACTTCTTATAACTTAGGCTACTGTGTTTACTCAGCTCTTATGGTGATTTTCTGAAGTAAAACTGATGCTTCATCTTTTGTGTGATGTACAATAAACTTTATTAAACTCATCAGTACATGTTTGATCATCATTCGGACCTGGTCCGAAACAGCAGACTTGTAGGCTGTTAATAAATAATGGATACATACAAGCAGATGACAAATACGTTATAATAACCGTAATTAAACTACTAAACCATACCTGTTTCATCTCTATACAGCACTCTGACTCTGTAGGCATTATTGTCCGACACGAAATGAACGCCGTTACTGAGAGTTTCTGATATTATCATCATTCAGTGAGATGAATTTGTCCTGAAAGACTGAGCGCGAGCTCATGAAGCTCCGCCCCCTGGGTCCAGCAGCAGCTCATTTGCATTTAAAGGGCACACACTAAAACAGAGCGTTTTTCTGTGCCCCAATAAATGTAAATTTAAACATGCTGTAAAAAATGATCTGTTGGGTATTTTGAGCTCAAACTTCACATACACACTCTGGGGACATCAGAGACTTATTTTACATCTTGTGAAAAGGGGCATATAACGGGACCTTTAACATGCATATGTAAAAATATTTGTGCAGTGTTTTGCGCTAAAACTTAAATCAATTCAAATCAAGTATATTTGTATAGCGCTTTTTCACAATACAGATTGTATCAAAGCAGCTTCACAGTATAATAAAATAATACAACAAAGTTTGTTTCTAGTGGAATTTATTGATTGATAGAATAAAATATATATATATATATATATATATATTTATTTATTTATTTATTTATTTAAAAGGCCCAGTCTCTATATTAATCTGAAATATTGCAATAATTGAAATATTTTAGAAAATTATTATTTTCTCTAAATATTTTAGAGAAAAAAAAAAGTGTATTATTTTCAATGGCAAAAATTAACCATAAATATTGCATACATATTAATAAGTACCATCAAATCCTCTCAAAATACAAAAGAAAAAAATATTATTGAACAAAAATAAATTGCATTGGTTTTACTGGGATGGAGAAAGTTTCATTTTTAGGTGTCCGGTCACTTTTGACCGGGAAGAAACGAAGAGCACCTGAAGGTTAGAAATGCTGATGATAAATGTGTGGATAAGTTTCAGCTTTCTTATTACAGGACAATTCCAAATTGTTGCAAAACTACTTCAAACTCCATGGAGGAACTGGACAGAAGTGAATCTGGCTTGTCAAGATTTATGTATAAGTTTACTATATGAGGTCTTATTCATATTCCAAAGGGTCTGAGATAACTAGGTCTGGCATCATACAGATGTAGACATTAAGGGTATAGAATATTGACTTGTACGCTGGATTATGTTGATGCAATCTTAAAATAAAGTTAAATATTGAAGGGATAATTTCAAGTGTGAAGAGATGGTTTATTTGCTTCTGTGTATAGACTTTGAACTGGAGAGGTCCTGAAAGCTCCTCTAGGCAAGTCTCTATCCTTGATGGTGAACAGTATCTGTAAATTGCAAATATGATTTTCTAGCAGAGCTATAAACTATGCTCCCAAAATCCAGCCGGGAACAGACCAACAGTTTATATAGCTGCAAAAGAACTGTGCAATCAGCATCTTTATTGTTAAGTATGCAATCAAACTTCTACAAATGATACAGAACACAGCAGCACACTGGTTAAAGGACAAGTTCGGTATTTTACACTTAAAGCCCTGTTTACAGATCGTTTCTGATGAAATAGAACTGTTAAGATTAAAACTTGGACAAATGCTGCTGTCCCGAGAATTTTAGGTTTCTTTCGCGTTCCCCAAAACCTCCAGAATGGGTGTATAGGTGCACTCGAACAATCCTTCCTAATACGCATTAAACTTTCGTTTACAAAGACGTGAAACTCAGTGGTCCGGGGTGTTCACTGATATGTTCACACACAAATCGCTGCAAAATATGCTTTCCAACAGGTGTTCTACCATTTGTTGTAAAACTGTGGACCTATTTTTCCAAACGTCTCACACCCGTACATTCTTCCGCTGAGAGCTTGAATAATAGACACTCCAGCCCAGTTGGTGGCGATAATGCACCTTTGCCAATTGCAAGCAAACCGCTGGCATTTCATTGAATACACAGAAGAAGAAGCAGAAGAAGAAGCGGCGGAGTAATACCGTACCTCACACAGCTCTTTCAATACAAGTCAATGGAGTTGGACAAAAACTACGATAAAACCTGTTGGAAAGCATATTTTGCAGCGATTTTTGTGTGAGCATATCAGTGAACACCCCTGACCACTCGGTGAGTTTCACGTCTTTGTAAACGAAAGTTTAATGCGTATTAGGAAGGAGTGTTCGAGTGCACCTATACACCCATTCTGGAGGTTTTGGGGAACGCGAAAGAAACCTAAAATACTCGGGACAGCAGCATCTGTCCAAATTTTAATTTTAACCGTTCTATTTCATCAGAAACGATCTGTAAACAGGGCTTTACGTGTAAAATACCGAACTTGTCCTTTAAAGTGCTTAAGAGAGCCCACACCACACCTCTTTATATCTCTCTTCATTGGCTAACAGTGGCTGCTCACATCAGTTCAACACATTGATGCTTGAACAGCACCAGTTCACAAACTAACATTTCCTCCAGAATTCTGCGCTCAGTGAGCGAGTGACACCTCATATCATTACAGAACGGCACCATAGTACTTTCCTGAACATTAATGTTCACTGTGTTTTTTTGTTTTTTTTTGCATCTTCCAACCCTACCCAAACATCTGAATCCCTTACAAATTATTCAGGAAAACTGTAAGGGATTCAATATTGAAATATTCCAGAAATGGATAAAAACTTCTATAAGCACTTAAATGCATCCTGCTGATGCTCACAACTATTGTAGAATATAAGCTATATTTCCTTCTCTGTTCTAGCAGTTGCTCTTTTTAGACCAGGGGTTCTCAAAGTGGGGTCCAGGGGGTCCGCGAAACAACTCATGTGAAAATGCAACATCCAATGAATCAATGTAAATATAAATACAAGATACAATCAAATACTCACAGAGGATGAGGGACAGTTCACTCGACCCCATACTGCCACAATGATGTGTGTTCAAAACCAGATGCTTCCTTTATTTAACAGTCACTTCATACTGCAAGGAAGAGGGAGGGGGAGAGAGAGAGAGAGAGAGAGAGAGAGAGAGAGAGAGAGAGAGAGAGAGAGAGAGAGAGAGAGAGAGAGAGAGAGAGAGAGAGAGAGAGAGAGAGAGAGAGAGACCTATTTTACTAGAGATATTAATATTTAAAATGTTCTAACATATTACATTGTTACAACATCAAATAATGTGTTGATGTAGTGCTTCAATATAGAACATGGTGAATGGAATTTATAAATCACTCTTTTTTGTATTTCTTGCACTGTCACCTGAATTTGGAGTCATGAATCACCTTTAGCTTGTGAATAAATTTGTCTCCTTCCAGTCTCTCGTCTGCACCACACAACAGTCAGCTCCTGCAACAAAGAACTGTGAAGGCTAAAGCTAAGTGCAAACCTACTTTGAACTCCATACTCATCTGTTTACCATATATACATGCAAGTGAATTCAGATAACAGTTACCCTTTTTATTTAAATTGAATGATTATCAAGTTTATAATAATTTTCAATGGCCCACTCTGAATAATAATTTTATAATAATTGGTAGTACTTATCAAAATAAATATCCAATGTACTAAAGAGAAATGACTTATGATGCTAGTTATTTATGGTATTTAAAATATATTTAAGTTAGAATTGGATTTGTGTAGAACTTGTGTTGATCGTGCACTGTGAATGTAACTTGCACTGCAGCTCGTGCACCACTGATGCATGATGTGTGAAATAGCCCTGACATATGGCTGTAATGCTTTTTTTATGTTATAAATACAGAATTATCTTTAACTTGCTTGCCTTGCTTTATCATTACAAAGCCGGGACCTTCTACTTTTCACACAAAACCTAGTTTTTTAGCTTTTTTTTGTATGTAGACTAGGTCTATCACAGCATTTGAATGTCTATATTCCTTTTTTGTTGTTGCTGGAATCTCTGTGTGTGTTGACCGGGTGTGGCTGTTTCACGCAGGGTGTGGCTGTTTCACGCAGTGCACACACACACACACACACACACCAATCGCTTGTTGGATTTTCTTGTTTTTTTCTCCTTCTTTTTGTTGATTTTTAACACGAAAAACTGAGTTTTAACATTTTAAAATTTAAACATTTTAAAATGTTTAAAAAATAATTTAAACGTTTGTGTTGTTGAGACACATTGTAAATCAAGTTTTTTTTTTTTTTTTTTTGTCTGTTTTATGAAATCAAATGAAAGTATGAACTGAACTTAAGCAGCAATCTCCCTGGTACTGTTTATTTTGTTTTCTTAAATAACACTCTTTGATCTGAAAACCTTTTTGTAACCTATTTATGGTTTTATGCATTATATGCCTATTCAAACTTGGACTTGTCTGGCAACCAAAACCTTTAATTAAACATACCTCTTATTAATTCTTTAAATTTAATTTGGGGCAGCCACCGTAAGCAGTATACCGATGGAAAGTATGTATGAATTATAATATTTTCAACATTGAATGATGTTTTATTAACAAAGTTCGGGAGGAGCAGGTTCAGATAATTAACCAAATTATGCACAGCTGGAGATTAATCAGTAATCTACTCAATGACAGAGTATAAATTCACAGCAGACCTATCTCTGTTCATTGAAAGTTTGTCAGCATCCCTTCTCCACCCTATCTCCTCACTTCCAGTTCCATCTACACTTATCAACTGGGGGGAGTACTTTGGGTTTGGGCCTAACTCCGAGCTCGGAGCCCTCCCTCCGGACAGCACGCCAAATACGCATAAACTTATTGTATTAATTATATGTAGATGTGAACTCGTGAATTATATTTGATGCACTTGTTCTGAAGGAACTGAGCCAGTAGAGGGCGATACTGACTGTTATTTATCTGTCACCCCACTTCCTCTTTGAGCACATGGACATGGTGGAAGCCATTTGAATGGTGGTGGAGGCCTAAGGGCAGTGATGGCCTTGACTGGGGTTTGATACGTGAACTGTGTGCGTGCATCAAGTTAACCACACTCCTTGAACCACATGTTGAGCCATCAAATAAAAGCAACTAAAAGGAGTTTTGTGCATTCTCATCGATGCCCTACAGTGATTATTATTTTACCAGTTCTTAACACACTTCAGAACATGAAAGGTTTCCGAATATGGACACGTCCAAATGTAGGAGGATGCAGTTACTGATTAAATGATGTTTTATTAACAAAGTTCGGGAGGAGCAGGTTCAGATAACTAACCATATTATGCACAGCTGGAGATTAATCAGTAATCAACTCAATGACAGAGTATAAATTCACAGCAGACCTATCTCTGTTCATTGAAAGTTTGTCAGCATCCCTCCTCCACCCCATCTCCTCACTTACAGTTCCATCTACACTTACCAACTGGGGGGATTACTCTGGGTTCGGGCCTAACTCCGAGCTCGGAGCCCTCCCCCCGGACAGCACGCCAAATACGCATAAACTTATTGTACTAATTATATGTAGATGTGAACTCGTGAAACTGTTAAACATTCTCAGTATCCAAGTTTTAAACTGAAGAGTTATATGCAAAAATGATGTCCATTTTACAACTAGATCTACACATGTGTGATCTTGTGAAGAAAACATTTAAAAAGTGTGAAGTGAAAATAGACCTGCTAAAACACCGCCTCTAAAACCAGACTAAACTGGTTGACTGTTGTTCGCTGGCCTCAGTGTGGTTTACAGTTAACAGAGGTTAAGATCAGTCACACAACACGTGTGCGTCAAGCTGCTCAAAACCTCGTTCTATCATGACAGCGATGAGTAGACCGGAGGTTAACAGCTGGTTGTCTGGTCATGACAACATGAGAGTGGACTTTAGGAGGAACCACAGGAATGCACAATGGCATCTGTGGAGTCCTTTAGGTCGCTACCCAGACAGGAACATAGTGTCGGCCCAGATCCGGCCCACATATGGTACATGTGGATTCCACGCGTATCAGATGTGGGACAGATCTGGGCCGACATTGTTACTGTCCAGATATAGCAAAGTCCTTTTAGGCAAGTCGTGCCACTCGGCCGCCATCTTGGCAACGCCTCCGGGCAGCGAATTTTTTTTTTGCAGGGTGGTAGCGGAAGACTCATTAATATTCATAGAGAACTCATCCCTGATTGGCTCGCCGCGTAACACAGTGACACAGTGCCCAGAGTGATAGAGAATACATCGCCTCAGATCGTGACAACCTATTTTTTTACAGTCTATGGTGACAACAGACACATTTACGAAGGTAAAGTTTCATTTCATATTTGATTATTTGATCACACATGTGATTCATCTTCTAATAAACTTTTAATGGCTTAAATATTCATAGAGAACTCATCCCTGATTGGCTCGCCGCGTGACACAGTGACACAGTGCCCAGAGTGATCGCCTCAGATCGTGACAACCTATTTTTTTACAGTCTATGGTGACAACAGACACATTCACGAAGGTAAAGTTTCATTTCATATTTGATTATTTGATCACACATGTGATTCATCTTCTAATAAACTTTTAATGGCTTAGTATTCAAAAACCAACTGAATTAATAGTGAGTTAACCCTTACGTGTCCGTTCGCTCTATTGTCGTTGATATTAAAAAAGGTAAAAGATGTTACATTTCTTAAGAGGATAAAGTGTTGTTAAATCGGTTCTTATCATGTTTTATCTAAATTTTTGCTTCACTTCTAAATGTTTACTTTACTTCTTAAATGTTTACAAGTAAATTGACAGTAATATGCTCTCATTCGTGGTATGAAGAGTTCAGATGCAAAAGCCTCTCAGAAATTTTCTTCTAGAATGATCTTTTTTTTCAAGCTCGTATATGTATAATATTTGATATTTTATATATATATATATATATATATATATATATATATATATATATCAATATAAATATATATATATATATATATATATATATATATATATATATATATGAACATATATACACACACACACCAGATATATATATATATATATATATATATATATATATATATAGTGTGTGTGTATTGCACCCAGTGTATAAAAATGTGCTATATAAATAAACATTTACTTTCTTACTTACTCAAGACATAGAACTTTTTATGTGAGGTGGTTATCCAGCACCAACATTGGAATGTTCGGTGCGGGCACGTAAGGGTTATGAACTTTTTGCAGATGTTGACAAAGCCAGTTATTGTTTTAAAGTGTCCATGTCTTGATGATTCCATTTAAGAGTCCATTCTGTTCTGTTTCTAGAATTGGTGTGCATAATGGCAGGATTTATTAAAGCTTGCAACATTTGTCAGACACTTGACAACTTTGAGGAGATGGAGCTGCTGGAGGTTAGGTGTAGATGGATAAGAATAAAACATTAAAACAGTGTTGTTGAAGCGTGGATAATGTTAAACTACTTGTTAGGCTGTTAGCAAACAAATAATTACACTTTGACATTAAGTCAACATCTTGTTGTGTTCCATTGGCTTCCAACCCCTTTTTTCCCCTCCATTAGTACAGAGTGTATAGAAAACCAACTTCTTCTGAGTGGGTTTTAAGTGTATAGGTCCCATTGGCAAAGTTTAGTTCGAAGCTATTGAGCAAAAGCATCACATAAATAATTTAAACAAACAACACTGACATAAGTATTGGAAATATTAGAAAGCCATTTCTACCATCTGTGCATGGAGCACGCTTAACTGACTTAAAGGCAGAGATAGTTTACAGAATGTAGGTGTTAATGTTAAATGTTACTTTGGTTAAACCATGCATTTGCCTACTCTTTAAATGTTTTTTGTGCTTTGACAGATACTCCTCCCCGAGGACTATGAACACCATATCTGTTTATTTGAGCCTCTCGAGGGCAAGAACTGCAACATTTCTCTAAAAGTAAGACTTCACACTGAAGAGGAGGTTCGCAGATGGCTTCAAGCCTTTCAAAAGTCATCACAAACGACATGGCGGGTGAACAAAAGCTACCCTGTGGAACAACAAAGGCAGAACATATACAGAGTAAGTGATTTCATAGCAGGTGCATTAATTTATTTTTTCAAGGGTTGAGCCAAAACCTTAATTGAATGTGTTTGAAGGTGGACCTTAGATGCCAACACAACACACGGCATTCTTCCTCGAAAAAAAATACATCCTGCCCTGCTGTGATGTATGTTGTTCTCAAGAGGCAAAGCTTTTCGCAGAACAGAAAGTCCAGGTTAGATCTAAAACCCCCCAAAACAGGCTTGCTGTTTTGTAAAAAAAAGTCACTCTCTGTTTCAGTTTCCTAAATAACGCAATAATATATGTAATAATTTTATTGTACTCAGATCTGCTGATTTACACATAGAAGAAGGATTATGTTTGTACATCAACCTGAAACATCAACATAATCACCTGCTCATGTGTGCTGAGGCTATGAGGCAACGAGATGTAGCACCAGAGACAATCAACAAACTACAGACTCTTTTTCAAAGTGGCCACTCTCCCTCCTCTGCTTTAAATACACTGAAATACGACCTTCAGGAAGAGATGGGCGACTCCTACATCTTTGCAGCTGCTGATCGCTCGATTTGTCCTGATCTAAGTTTCTGTTTTAGGTAAGTAAAAGTAAAAAATACAATTGGAACATTCTAAGAATGTGATCACTATTATCAAGTGAAAAATTATGTGATAATGTTGCTAATGTCACTGTAAATCCTGTGTGTAATTGTCATTTTAGGCTGTATTACAACATTTTCAAGAGGTCGTACGGGGAGTTATCCGGGGACACAATGCTCACCAGCCTACAAGCATCACTTGATGCATACAACAAAAAGGAGGGGGCTGAGTGCGGGAAGATGTTTGCAGATTCCAAGAACATCATCATTGCCTTATGCAGTCCCCTCATGAGGCGAGTCCATTCAATGATCCCTGAGAGTGCAGAGATGGTCTTTGTGGACTCTTCTGGAAATTGCGACAGAACAAATAGCAGAGTGTTCCTACTTTTGACCCACTCAGCTATTGGAGGACTGCCCTTGGGTGTAATGATAACATCATCTGAGTCTCAGAGTGTCATCACTGCAGGACTACAGCTCCTCAAAAGCATTCTTCCAGAGGATGCATTTTTCCGCAGGGGAGATCTCGGCCCACAAGTGGCAATGACTGATGACTGCCAGGCATTACGACAGGCTCTCAGCGAGTCTTATCCACATACACACCCCATCCTCTGCGTTTTCCACATTTTGCAGGCGATGTGGAGGTGGCTGTGGGATGCCCACAATGCTGTACCAAAGTCTGACCGTCAAACCCTGCTACAGCTCTTCAAGGCTATGGTGTATGCAAGAAATCCAGGAGAACTTGAGGCCTCATACCATCGGGCATTAGAGGACTCCACGGCAAAGCTTCACCCACGATATTGCAAATATCTGACATCTATTTTCAGCAGACGTGAGGCCTGGGCAATTTGTCTCCGCACTCATCTCCCCACACGAGGGAACGACACCAACAATTATGTGGAGAGTGCAATGAGGGTTCTGAAGGACCAGGTCCTCTATAGGCTGAAGGCCTACAACATAACACAGCTGATGGATTTCATAACCACCAGGCTAGAGGCCTACTATTGCCGGAGGCTCATCGACGCAGCAAATAATAGAATAAAGTTGAAGTCGAAAGGGGACACAAGAAGAACCAATGTATGCAATTGTTACATGGTCTATTATTGCCATTTAATTCTCATATGCTGTATGCTATGATTTTTAAAAAAAATGTATGTTATGTCCCCTTTGATGTGAAACTGTAGGAGGATGAGGTGAACTTCATGGTTGATACCCAACAGCTGCAGGACAAAGACCGGAAACTCACACCAGCTGCCAGGAAGACATTTTATGAAATTGCCACAGGTATAGTATCCTGGTCCATAACTTTGCCTGTGTTGTGGCAAATTTTGTTGTCCCTTGTTCTATGGTGAGGCACATCTCTAAGACAGGGCTATGGGTCAGTTTACACCAGATTTGCCCTTCATCAAATGCTTTATGAGTTTAGATACAGTATAGCAAGTAGGGGTGTAACAATATACCGTGTCACAATATATCGCAATACAAAAATGCAACAATATGTATCATGGATAGTGACAATATGTATCGTGGATAGTTCACCCAAAATAAAATTTACCCTGTGAGAAAAAATTGAAGTTTTCAGAGTCAGTACTACATTAAACTACAATATATTATGTTGAATATAATGTATAATAATGGGGGAATATTAGTGGGTCCTGATAATGCTTATGTTATAAGTCTTATGTTACCAGTAAAAAGTGGCCTACATTATTTTAGATATATCTAGCCAGTGACAGAGTGCAAGCATATTAGTCTAAAATAATTCTGTATTTTCAGGTTCAGAATCATGAATATATTTATTCTGGTGTCACCATTGTCCAAGCCTATTCATTTACACCCACAATGTCAAATATCAAATTTAGCATTTAATCAACAGTACATTTTTTCTTAACCTTTTATTATATGTCTTGGAGTATCGCAATAATATCGTATTGTGAGTTCAGTATCGTGATATGTATCGAAACGTGAAATTAGGGTATCGTTACACCCCTAATAGCAAGTAATAACCTCTTCCTCTGCCCTACAAAGGAAAGAACAACATACCAGGCCAGTGGTACATGGGAATGACTGAAGATCTAAATGCAGACCAGTCTGTCACAGGTAAATAACTTGGAATGAATATGCGGTTCATTTGACAATCAGCCATAGTTTCATAAAAAAATAATAATAATTCTTTTAAATTTTAAATTTACATTTTTATTTAGATCCCCTTTGTGCAGCTGCAGCGGAGAGCCCAGAAAGCCCAGCCCGAGGAGTGGACGAGGCTGGCGGTAGTGATGACTGCTCAGCTGGTGAGGGCTCATCCGAACAATCCAACAGGCAGAGGTGGGCAGAAATCAAATTAAAAGTGTTTTTAATGTTATGTGGTTTTTCACCTAAACAGAACAGCAGAGAAATAATAAAAATAAGTGGGAGAGAGATGGATGGGCTAGGCTTGCTCTGATAGTGACTTTCAGGTCATCTTTATTGTTGGGTGAGCTGTAACACATCTCCCTCACCTCACGACATTATCGTATAGATGTAGTTCAGGTCAGGTGAGTTTACTGGCTAGTGTTGGCAAGAGAGAGAGACGGGGGGATGTGGGTGTTGTTTGCATTCCCTGTTTGGGGGCATAAAAGGTATGCGTTAATGTGTGTGTGTGTGTGTGTGTGTGTTTGTTTGCAGTGACAGAAATTATGTCTGTTTGAGGGGCAGTGGTGACTCTCACACACTCACTCGTACACTCTCTCACACTCACTTACACACACACACACACACACACACACACACACACACACACACACACACACACACACACACACCAGAAGTTACTACCTTAAAGGAGAAGTTCACTTTTAAAAAAACTTTTGCTGATAATTGACTCACCCCCATGTCATCCAAGATGTCCATGTCTTTCTTTCTTCAGTCGAAAAGAAATTTAGATTTTTGATGAAAACATTACAGGATTTCCCCCCATATTATAGAGTCCAATGGGACCCAAACGGTTCAAGGTCCAAATGACAGTTTCAGTGCAGCTTCAAAGGGCTTTAAACGATACCAGACGATGAATAAGGGTCTTATCTAGCGAAACGATCGGTCATTTCAAAAATAAATAAAAAAGTTTAAGTTTTATAAGCACAAATGTTCGCCTTGCTCTGTTCTGTGATGCGCGTTCGTGACGTCACGTAATACGCAATTACGTTGAAAAGGTCACGCTTGACGTGTTTACAAATGTGGACCATATACACATTTTCAAATGTATTTGTGTCAGTTTATCGTTTAAAATGCCCATTTCGTGTGCGTATCCTGGGTGTTTTAATATTAAAAAGCCAAAAAGAACATTTTCTTCAGGACAGAAATTTTTCAAGCGTGACCTTTTCAACGTAATTGCGTATTACGTGACGACAAGGTCGTTTGGACCTTGAACCGTTTGGGTCCCATTGGACTCCATAATATGGGGGGAAATCCTGGAATGTTTTCCTCAAAAACCTTAAATTCTTTTCGACTTAAGAAAGAAAGACATGGACATCTTGGATGACATGGGGGTGAGTAAATTATCAGCAAAAGTTTTTAAAAAGTGAACTTCTCCTTTAAAGGATTAGTTCATCCTCAAAAAAATTTTGCTGATAATTGACTCATCCAAGATATCCATGTCTTTCTTTCTTCAATTGAAAAGAAATTAAGGTTTTTGAGGAAAACATTCCAGGATTTATAATGGTCTTCATTGGCAACCAGCTTTACAAATGTTCAAAGAAGGTTCAAATGTCTGTCTTAGTGCAGCTTCAAATGCTCGACACAATCCCAGTCAAGAAATAAGGGTCTTATCCAGTGAAACGATCACTTATTGTCATTTAAAAAAATTAATTAAATACTTTTTAACCACAAATGCCCGTCTTGTACCATCTCTGAGATGTGCCACGCATTGCGTCATCACGTTGGAAAGGTCACGAGTCAAGTCATCAAGTTATTTGTCTGTGTACTCTGGATCAAAAAAGTAGGAAAGGGTGAAAAACTCCATCTCATTTTCTCCTCCAACTTCAAAATTGTAACCTTTCCAACGTGATGACGCAATACGTGGCACATCTCAGAGATGGTACAAGACGGGCATTTGTGGGTAAAAAGTATTTAATTAATTTTTTTTAATGACAATAAGTGATCGTTTCACTGGATAAGACCCTTATTTCTTGACCGGGATCGTGTAGAGACTTTGAAGCTGTATTGTGACCGACATTTGAACCTTCTTTGAACATTTGAATAGCTGGTTGCAATTGAAGTCCATTCTGTGTAGAAAAATCCTGGAATGTTTTCCTCAAAAGCCTTAATTTCTTTTCGACTGAAGAAAGACAGACATTGGGGTGAGTAAATTATCAGCAAAACATTTTTTGTAGGTGAACTAATCCTTTAAGAAGTTACTACACATACACACACACACACACACACAGACAGACACACACACACACACACACACACACACACACACACACACACACACACACACACACACACACACCAGAAGTTACTACCATTTACACACACACACCATCACAAAAAATGTACTTGTTACTAGTAACCATTAACCAATACTTGTTGATGTATGTTGTTGTGCCCATTGTCAGCAGGCTGGAAATTCGAGTCAGGGGGATGATGGAGGGCCTTGTTCAAAAATTACAGGCTGAGCCTGACTTGTACAAGGCTCCCATGGAGAAGATGCTGGCATCTTATGACAGACTGACTACCGACAGCCAGCTAATCTCTGCACTGGCCACATTTGGCCGGCAAAGTGCATCTGCCGGATCAGGTGCTTGGAAGATGGCAAGAAGGGGCATGCAAACGAGCACGAAGATTGGAGTGCAGCCGACAGCAGTGGCTCGTCGGAAAACGCCACTTGGAGGCAGACGTGCCCTCATTACTGGGCGACCAACAAAAAGCTCAAGACGAGAGCACAGCTACGGAAGGGCAAGGGGCAATTCACTTCCGAAAAGGCAGGCACCACATAGACTATCGCAGTGTGTCACTGACTGTGTTGCACTTGCCAAAAAACATAGTAAATAGAAAAGTTATTTTTTTTTCTTTTCTTTTTTTTTTCTTGTTTAAATTTGACAAACTTGACAAACAGAGCACTTGCAGTTACTGTTAGTTCACAATGTCACACACAAAGTCAAATTCAATAAGCTAAGCTAACTTAGTACATTTGAGGACACCGATTGCCTTAATTCTTTTAATTTTAAAAAACAATAGTTATGAGTACTCTGCAATGATTTTAGTTGTGTTTACTAAAAGTAGATATACATTGCAGTCAAGAAATTAAGTGATTAATTAAGTGATGATTGAGCATTAGTGATTAACACCTGCTGTTAACGAGCAGAATCAATGAAGGAAAGAGAAACAAAAGAACTACAACTGAAGAAAATATGAGCATGTGGTTGTGTTTAGATGATAAAACTCATCATTTAGTGACTTCATTCTCTGATCTTTTCCAGAGCCTAATCTCTGATTAGACAGGTAATGTATTACTTGTATTCAGAGGTGGGTAATCCAGGGGCCAGTGAGTAGAAGTCCCGCCATATGTTCATTCCACCCATGAACTCAGTCAGCTGATTTCACTAATTAGTTCTCTCTCCTGTCTGAATTAGCAAATCCAGGTGATTGGAACACAATACTGAGGAGGACTTTTACTTTCTGAACCTGGACTTTACACCTCTGCATAGCAATGCCACATGTCAGCCAAGAGCAAAGAAACAAACCAGAACTGGACCTTATCGAAGCCACACAAAAAAAGTCATTTCAGCCACAGCCTCAGATGAAATCAACTGAAGAGTAAAGAAGACATTAAATCTGTGAAGATCTCGGCAGAGGAGGATTAAACAACTCCACAAACAGCATAACCAGCTTCACTTATTACTAACCAGGGGTGCGTTTCCCAAAAGCATCGTTAGCCAACTATGGTCGCAAGTTTCCTCGTTACCAATAGAGTTCAATGGACATTGCGATGAACTTGCGACCATAGTTGGCTAACGATGCTTTCAGGAAACACACCCCAGACACACCCTTTATTTCTGTCAGATGTCTACAAAAGTTTAATTGAGAATTAACAGAGGATTAACTCTAATGTATTTCATACAAGTCACCATAACAGTGATTAGTATTTCCATTAGTTAGGCTCTTAACTCTAACTAAATATATAATGTCTTTTTTAGTTGCTATGCCAGTGTGTTTGTCAAACACATTTGCAGCAGCAAAGAAAGCTAAAGTGAAATGAGATTAGGTGATGGTTTCCTGTTGATGGTTTTATAATTGTCATGAAATAGACTGATTCACTGAGGTTTTTTAATCTAACAAGTATGTTGTTCCACTAATATATTCACATCACAAACCCTGTGTTACTGCAGCATGCATTGTAGCAAGGTACTTTTGATTATCATATTGTTCATATGCTGATTGTTGCTGTCTGTGTGTGTCATCATAAACTGACCTTTTCGTACTCAAGTCTTAATTTATTGTTATAATATTGCTAAGATCCCATGCCGCAGTAACACAGGGTTTGTGATGTGAATATATTAAAATGGTGACTTATATGAAATACATTAGAGTTAATCCTCTGTTAATTCTCAATAAAACTTTTGTAGACATCTGACAGAAATAAAGTCAGTCTGGTTAGTAATAAGTGAAGCTGGTTATGCTGTTTGTGGAGTTGTTTAATCCTCCTCTGCCGAGATCTTCACAGATTTAATGTCTTCTTTTCTCTTCAGTGGAGTTCATCTGAAGCTGTGGCTGAAATGACTTTTTTTGTGTGGCTTCGATAAGGTCCAGTTCTGGTTTGTTTCTTTGCTCTTGGCTGACATGTGGCATTGCTATGCAGAGGTGTAAAGTCCAGGTTCAGAAAGTAAAAGTCCTCCTCAGTATTTTGTTCCAATCACCTGGATTTGCTAATTCAGCAGGAGAGAGAACTAATTAGTGAAATCAGCTGACTGAGTTCATGGGTGGAATGAACATAAGGCAGGACTTCTACTCACTGGCCCCTGGATTTCCCATCTCTGATTGTATTATTCATTATAATAGAACTGATTCTGCTGTAAGGCCCATTGTTGTGACAATCAGATTTTAATAACCTCTCCGGTATTATGCTGACTCACACAGACATCAAGAATCAGCATATGAATCTCAACAATGGTGACCATTAACAAATTATTCATACTGCAATGCATGCTGGGAGCCACGGATAAGGTTTGTATTATGCTAGTACCCAGCATGCATTGCAGCATGAATCATTTTTAATGGTCACCATTGTTGAGATCCATATGCTGATTCTTGATGTCTGTGTGAGTCTTAGTAATGCAATTCCTTTTCTGTGAAACTTTTTTGTGCACAACTATTTGTAAAATTCTTCATATTATCTGATGGTCACAACATGGCTAGCTCTTATGCTGTAGAATCACAGTTTTGAGTAAAACTAATATGTTGCCCTTTTAATCAGAGATCAGACTTTGAATAAAATCAGTGAATCAAGTCACTAAATGATGATTGTCATCATCAGTCCTTCACCATCAACACCCGATCAGACTTTTCCTTGCCTTTTGTGCAATAACAAATATGTTCTATAAACACTCAATTATAGCAGCCAAAGAAAATCTTAAGTGCAGAAGATAAGGGTCAAGAGCCCAACTAAAGCACTGCAACTAAAACACTGATCTCCATCATGGTGACCTTAAATGAAACTCAAATCATCAACTTCTAAACCTTTGTTAATTCTAATAAGAACTTCTGTAGACGAATGGCAGTAATAAAGTCAAAGTGGTTATTAATACGTTAAGCTGGTAATGCTGTTCATGGAGTTGTTTAATCCTCCTCTGCTGAGATCTTGAGATATTCAGTGTCTTCTTTTATCTCCAGTTGATTGTGCTGTGGCTGGAAGTCAGTTGTAGTTCTTGTGTTTCTCTTTCCTTCAGTGATTCTGCTTGTTAACAGCAGGTGCTCATTACTAATGATCAATCATGACTTAATTAATCACTTAATTATACAATTATCATTCTGTGATCTAGAAATGTTCTATAATTCATTCAGTTTGAGTTCTGTTTCAGTCATTCAAGTTTCGGTAATATTTGAGTGCTGTTAAACTCAGTTTTATTTAGTACATATTACTTTTAGGTTTAAAGTGTATATATAGAAAATGTAATTTTCATATTTGTACATAGTGCACTGACTGAAGTAGGCCCTAATTGCATGGGATATCTGAATAAATGTTTTAAAGTTTGTTTAATGTTTGTTGTCTCCCATTTCATCCGCCCCAATGACAGTCTTCCAGCCTGAGAAATAAACTACTTGGTGATGACTCAATTCAATGAAAAACATTTTCTCATTTCTCAAACTCAAGAATGAAATAACTTCAGATAGACTAAATAAATATATCAGTCTACTACTACAGGGACCACAGAATAATCAAGCTGACCATTTTGAACTTTCTATTTTGCATTGGCTCATGAAGGCCAAAAGACTTTGGCAAAGTCCCCACTGTTACAGTTTTTCTCAATTGCTAAAACACAATTTCTGAAACCTTGCTCCTTTTTCTGAAAACATTAAACACTGAACCTCATCTTCAAGCACTATTTACAAAACCTCTGACTCCTCTTGCAAAATGAAACTTTTGCCTCAAAACAGTTTTACCTGTGTTCAAAATCAAACGCTGCTCTCAAATCATAAACAAAGTGGTCAAAATGATATACACTATCAAGCAGTCAGTAAACAATACACCAAAAATAGAAACACATTGCTCAAAACATAGTTCTTGAAAGATGTCTATGGACTGCTATTCTGTAGCAGACTTACCCGTGACACCTTACTGTACCATCAAAAAGTTCAGGGAGAAGAACATTTTTAATCTCAAAACAAATTTCATATTTTTCTGTCATTGTCTTTTGATGAACGGAAACATGTTCTATCATTGTAGCTCAAAATTGATCTGAAACTACTACTCTGCTTTGCTCTTTGCAATTTTTTGTGTTCTTCCTCCTCCGTGTACCCCTATTTTTACAGTTTATCAGTTTTGAGAGGTTGTGTTCAATCAATGACATGCGTTCTCTATTTATATTTGATTGTTGCCTCTTGTGTTTACCAGTGTGGATGACATGTGCATTAGAGTGCAGAATGTGTTTTGAGAATGAGAATGTGTTTAAGGTAACTTTATTGACAGCAGACTGCACAATTAGCTAAATGAGTTCAGGCAACTGAGAACTTTGTTCAGCCAATGGGTTTTAGTGTTTTAGCAATTGAGAAAAACTGTAATACAATGAATCGTGTTGGTCAATAACAACACGACTCATTTATTTGCGTTCGTGATTTTCATTGCTAATCCAATTAAATTAATAACATTAATCATGTAGGTCAATCACAATCCATCTCGTCACGTCATCTATCCAAGTTGTTACAGCGATGTGATATCTCATTGTTTTGGGTTACCATGGCTTCTCAGAACATTGGAGTAGTCTTCAGAACGGCGAGCCAATCAGGGATGAGTTCTCTATGAATATTAATGAGTCTTCCGCTACCACCCTGCAAAAAAAAAATTCGCCTCCGGGCAGCTATTTCGGACTAACAAGACCAGGCTCCTATCTAAATGAATGGGCAGAGAGTCAGAACTGCACTTTCACTGGTCACAGGGACATAAAAACTGCATGTATAGAAACAGCAGTAAAATATGATAAAAATCGCTGAAAAAGTTTGATGACTTTGCCCCAAAATAAGGTTTAAAATGCCTTTTTCCCCACAGGTTATACCTTTACTACGCATGCGCAAGGGTTCACGTTCACGACACCAAACTTCATTTACGTCTCTATCCAGAATGCCGGTGTTGTGCCAAGCACTTAAACAATTATACGTATTTAAATGTCTGAAACCTAAAATAAACATTATGTGGTTAAAACACCGAACAGTTGTGATATATCCTATGACAAGCGCTGAGCGCGTCCGTCTTTGGCTCAGCGCGAAAGCACAGGTTGAATATGGCAGTTATGTCACGTCACTGTACATTCGCTCCTTAGTGGTCAGCTGCTGACTGTTAAAAGCAGATGATTGGCTCTCCAGCGGGAGGGGCGGGACATGTGCATACAACCGCCATCTTTGCCGTTACGGGTTTTCCTTATATAGTTGTATTGAGGATTGAGGAAGTGGCATGTCTCATATAAATTGTCTCTGGATATAGGCACCAAAGTCTCCCATGGACCTGAAGTGGGACACATTTCTACTAAAAGCTCTATAGCAGAGGTTTTACTTCATGCGACATCTGAGGAAGTTTAACTGTCATTGAGTCTGTCCTATGCCCCTCAGGTCCTGTCTGGTATGGTTCAGCTACCAAACTCGGCAAACAATCAGGACGGCTGACAGGATCATTGGTTCACCATTCAGAACTTGTATACTTCCAGAATGAGGAAACGGAGAGGCAGCATCATCACTGACCAGTCTCTTTTTAACCTCTCCAGGTTGTAAACCAGGTCTGGAATTACGTATTTATGATCGTTCTTTAATATTTAAAAGTTCTGGTGGAACATTAACAGTAATCAGACGTGAGTTGTGCATTCAGATGAGACACCAGGTCTCTAAGTCATGGGATGGTGTCAAATACACTTGACGCATGAAAAGCAGGTATATATACGTTCAAGTGTCCATTAGGGGTGAAGAGACACAGCTGGTGTTGCTAGTGTAAAATGACAAACTGAAACTCTTCAATTCAGATAGGAACATCCTGAATTTAGTAAGCATTTTTATTTTCTGCTTTTATTGTTATTTTTATTTCTTCTGCATGATATTTTTATTTGTTATGCATCTGGTGTGATTATCTTGATTGTTCTTTTTTTTCTTTTTTTTTTTTTCATTTAAAGCTCTTTGAATTAACAATGTGTATGAAATGTGTGATATAACTAAAATTGCCTTAATTTCAGAACCCTTTGTTTATCATGCTCATTTCAAATGGAATATTTTTAATAAGACAAAACCAATCAAGCAGTGACAATTTTCGAAACATTTGTGAGCAGCTGCCTACATCTGTTGTCACTTTTCTGTTATTAATCAGTTAAAGCAAATTATGATCATCTATGAACAGTTTGAAAAGAATCAATTTATCTATTTTTTTTTTTTTAATAAATGCCAATCTATGATAATCCTGTGCCATTGTATTCTATACAGCAAGGTGCTTTAGATTTGTGCAAAAATCTTATGTTTACATTTATCACAAAATACATAACTTAATGTTCTAAACTAACTACAAGAGGTTTCATTGAGTCTATTATAAAATTTTTCCATTTATGAAAAACTAATTTCAGCTCAACTGAACTGGATTGAGTTTTCAGCAAAAAAAAAACAAACAAAAAAAACAAGCCTCGTTTGTTCTTAGGACTATTGTACCAGAAAGAGTGCAAATAAACTGAAACTCTTTAAAAGGGAATATGGGTGGCTCTTAAAAGAGCCTTTGTGTTGTGTGTTGAGCGGACTCCTCTACTTGGAGCTGGTGTATTTGGTCACAGCCTTTGTGCCCTCAGACACGGCGTGTTTGGCCAGCTCTCCGGGCAGCAGCAGACGCACGGCGGTCTGGATCTCTCGAGATGTGATGGTGGAGCGCTTGTTGTAGTGAGCGAGACGAGACGCTTCACCGGCGATGCGCTCGAAGATGTCGTTGACGAAAGAGTTCATGATTCCCATCGCCTTGGAGGAGATCCCGGTGTCGGGATGAACCTGCTTCAGAACTTTGTACACGTAGATCGCGTAGCTCTCCTTCCTGGACTTTCTGCGCTTCTTTCCGCCCTTGCCGGCGGTTTTAGTGACGGCCTTCTTCGAGCCCTTCTTGGGTGCGGACTTCGCTGGTTCAGGCATGATGCTTCAGTCAGAAAAACTTAAAGCACAATAAAACTTTGTTGCTACAGGCGGGGTTTTATGCACTGCTCTATGCTAATTTCCGAAGGGAAGTACGGCCTTCTCTGATTGCTAGTTTTCCTGGACCAACCCATAGAATGATTTCATTGGCTACATTAAAAGTTCCTTGACTTGTAAGACACCCAATCACAGGCTTTAAATGTTAATCCCGCCCATCGCCTCATGTCCTACTCAGAGCCATAGAGAGAAAATGCGGGAAAATGAAACAAAGAAACATGATAGAATGGGGGATGGTAGTAGGACCAGAGCCATATATCTCTCTATATGGCTCTGGTCCTACTACCATCCCCCATTCTATCATGTTTCTTTGTTTCATTTTCCCGCATTTTTCGTAATGCAATGCACAGCAGTATTAAATATTGAAAGTACAACATTGATCATTTCAATTTAACCAATTTGAAAGAAATAAAATACAATTCATATTACAAAATAACAGATATTAACATTTAATTGCCACATAATGACCAGTGGGGAATGTTATAACAATTTTATCACCTAATGTAAACACAAAAAATAGCTCATAATCTCGTTAAACTCCATTTAATATAGTTTCTAACCATTTGGAAACTTGTTCTTTATGTGTAAATGTGGGTAGCTCTTAAAAGAGCCGTTGGGTTTTTCTTCTTCGTGGATCTCTTAACCCCCGAACCCGTACAGAGTGCGTCCCTGTCGCTTCAGCGCGTACACAACATCCATGGCGGTGACGGTCTTTCTCTTGGCGTGTTCAGTGTAAGTCACAGCATCACGAATGACGTTCTCCAGAAACACCTTCAACACACCGCGAGTCTCTTCATAGATCAGGCCAGAAATACGCTTGACGCCGCCACGACGAGCAAGACGCCGAATAGCGGGTTTAGTGATTCCCTGGATATTATCGCGAAGAACCTTTCGGTGACGCTTAGCGCCTCCTTTCCCGAGTCCTTTACCGCCTTTTCCTCTTCCAGACATGACTGCGAATTTAATTCACAAACAGAATACAAACTATCTGGAGAACAGAGGTTTATAGTCGGCTAGCGGACCTAGTTGAAACCAAATCCATGGGTGGTTCTGTTGTCACTCACTGGTGCTCTGCAAATGACATGCAGCTCCACCTCTCTGGACGTCATATGGGTTGAGTTAGATGTAGTTCAGCTCCACCTCTGTGGAAATAATGGGTGGAGGAATTGTGGGTGGGTGTTAGAATTAGTTTGACCGTCTATCTTCAACCATTACCAAATTACATTCAGAGAGGAGCTGGATATCTCACACATCACCCAGTGAGAAGCCTCTCCTACACCAAATAAGTCCAGTTGTCCTTCAAAGGAAAGTTTTTTTTTTTTTTTTTTAAATCACTTCAAGGAACAAGCAATCACTGTGACATTACCTTAAGCATACTATTTATGGAAATATAGTTTATTTTTAATAAAGCTACTTAATGTGACCTTGAACATAACAGTGCGCAGTTGCCATTAGTTACACACAACATTAAGTGATTAATCCAGTAAAGCAGAGGGGTTTTTTTTTTTTTTTTTGCTCTTTTTTGAGACATTGAGGTGGCTCTTAAAAGAGCCTTTGGGTTTGTGTGACTGTTTCTGCTGTGAATTTAAGCGCGCTCTCCGCGAATGCGGCGGGCCAGCTGGATGTCTTTGGGCATGATGGTGACTCTCTTGGCGTGGATGGCGCACAAGTTGGTGTCCTCAAACAGACCCACCAAATAAGCCTCGCTCGCCTCCTGCAGGGCCATGACAGCCGAGCTCTGGAAGCGCAGATCAGTCTTGAAATCTTGAGCGATTTCTCTCACCAGGCGCTGGAAGGGCAGTTTGCGAATCAGCAGTTCAGTGGATTTCTGGTAACGGCGAATCTCTCTCAGCGCCACGGTACCGGGCCTGTAACGATGAGGCTTCTTAACGCCACCGGTAGCGGGTGCGCTTTTACGGGCGGCTTTAGTGGCCAGCTGCTTCCTCGGGGCTTTTCCTCCGGTGGACTTACGAGCGGTCTGCTTAGTTCTCGCCATTGTTTCTCAGGAGATCAATTATTACTGTGAACAAAACGAACAAATGAATAGTTCGTTGAAACACAGCGCGTATTTAAGCCCAGGGCTGCCATACGCTTATTGGATGGCTTTGCTTCAGAGGCATTTGATTGGTTATTGTCTGGCGTCTTTAAATGACAGTTGGCCAATGGCTGTACGCCTCCTGTTTTCAAAGAAGACACAGGAGTTTGTGGTTCCCGCCCGAATATCCTTTGTTTCTTTTTGTACATGAAAATAGAATAGGCGAAATCAAGTATAAATTTGCACAGCAAAACCCGTGATTGATTTAAAAATATTATTAAGTGTAGAGTTGCTACACTTAATATTTTTAAATCAATCACGGGTTTTGCTGTGCAAATTCATACTTGATTTCGCCTATTCTGTTTTCGCCTTGAAAATACTGTTTCGCCTTGATTTCCAACTGACTTGTGGCACTAATAGTAAAAACTGAGATAAATACATTTCCTTAACCACGTTGTGTTTCATTTCTTTGTAATGATATCAATATATCAGTTTAAATGTGTTTAGCCATGCCAATACAACTATATGCACTTTCATAATACATTCATTAAATATTTACGAAGTGTAGTGAGACCGGACAACAATAACACATTAAAAATCTCTAAGGACATGCATTATTTTCTAGTCAGACTTTAAAGAATTAAAAAAATACCTTCATTGAAAATAAACTGATTTATGAATCTCAGACACTATGCTTTGGTTTCCTTCAGAAATGTATCTCTATAAATATACAGCAATGTGTTGTATATTTATAGAAATACATTTCTTAAGGAAACCATGTATGGTTGTTGTATAGTTTCTAGCATTGTATAGTACAAGAGGAGTCAATGTATGGGCATTCTTCTGGCAGTTTTTTTTTTTGCCTTTATCAAACTAACTTTAATAGAAAATCAAATAAAAATCGGACGAATGCAATCACTCTTTCTTGGAAAAATTGGGTGGCTCTTAAAAGAGCCTTTGGTTTGAAGAGAAGCTTCGGTCAGTCTACTTGGCCTTCGCGGGCTTCTCGGTCTTCTTGGGCAGCAGCACGGCCTGAATGTTGGGCAACACACCACCCTGAGCGATGGTCACGCCACCCAGAAGCTTGTTCAGCTCCTCGTCATTGCGCACCGCCAGCTGCAGGTGTCGAGGGATGATGCGGGTCTTCTTGTTGTCCCGAGCGGCGTTTCCAGCCAACTCCAGGATCTCAGCGGTCAGATACTCGAGCACAGCGGCCAAATACACCGGAGCTCCGGCACCGACGCGCTGGGCATAGTTGCCTTTGCGGAGAAGCCTGTGAACACGGCCGACGGGGAACTGCAGTCCCGCCCTGGAAGAGCGACTCTTGGCCTTAGCGCGAGCCTTTCCCCCGGTTTTGCCTCTTCCGCTCATTTTCAAGATAAGTCGCTGCAACAGACTGTTCTGATAAAGTTAATAGAATGAATAAGATCAGTGAATTCACATACTGTATTTAAACGAGAGTGCCAGTGCCTATTGGTTTACACTGTGATAAGTTTCAAACCAATCGCTGAACTTCCCTCTAAAACCCAACCCCCTTTTTGGAACGATCACATGTATTGACTAGACACTGACAGAAGAGACTCATGTTTGATAGAAAATTAAAAAAAGGACAAAAATGGGTATTATACACTCTTTCTACCAACAGTGCTTCACCTTTCACACACTATATTCTGTGCACAGAATATAGTGTACATACAGTATTATTATCCTATTTTAATATTGGAATTGAATCACTGCCATTGTTGTGTTGTTTGTATTGTCACATTTCTCCAGCATATTATTTAGTGTATACATTCTGTACTGTTAATCAACATCATATTTGGACTGTGATCACTGTTTGAATCATCATAAGCTTTTTGGCCTTTTTAATCAATTTCTTATGAATAAAAATGGTTTACTCGAGTTTTACCTAAACTTTGTGACTTGTTTAATTGCATGAGACTAAGTGGTTAAGAATCACATCTTGGCTATTTGATTCGAGAATTAACTATCATTCAAATACATTAGTTTTGCTCTTTACTCGGAGTCAGTGGTTGGCTCTTAAAAGAGCCGTTGAGAAACAAACAGTAACGTTAGTTTTATTTCTTCTTGGGAGCTGCCTTTTTAGGCTTGGCGGCTTTAGGTTTTGCTGCTTTAGGCTTCGCCGTTTTGGGTTTGGCTGCCTTTGCCTTTTTTGGGCTCTTGGCTGCTTTCTTAGGAGTCGCCGGTTTCTTGGCCTTCTTGGGGCTCTTCGTTGCCTTTTTAGCGGCGGGTTTCTTCACCTTCTTCGGGGATTTCTTAGCGGCGGGCTTCTTCGCTGCTGCAGTTTTGGGCTTCTTAGCGGCAGCGGGTTTCTTGGCTGCGGGCTTCTTGGCTTTAGGAGCCGCTTTCTTGGCGGGCTTCTTCTTGGTCTCGGCTTGCTGCTTGTTGAGTTTGAAGGAGCCAGAGGCACCGGTCCCTTTGACCTGAACGAGGGTGCCTTTAGTCACCAAGCTCTTGATGGCGATCTTGACGCGGGAGTTATTCTTCTCCACATCGTATCCACCGGCAGCGAGCGCTTTCTTCAGGGCGGCGAGGGACACACCGCTCCTCTCCTTGGATGCGGACACAGCCTTGACAATGAGCTCGCCGACGCCTGGACCTGCTTTCTTGGCTTTCACAGCGGACTTCTTCTTGGGTGCTTTGGCCGGGGTGGCAGCAGCGGGGGCTGGGGCGGTTTCTGCCATTTCTCTCTCTCTTTCTCTCTGGTCTGAACTGTATTACAAACTCTGGTTTCAGTAATGTTTTGAATAGCGCACGAGCGGCGCTGCGATCTTAAACAACACATGAGAACCTCGTAGACTCAACTCTGACCCGCTCGGTGTCTGCTGCTCGCTGACGCTTGTGTTTTTTCTCTTACATTTGGAGCAAACCTGGAGCTGTTAAATAGTTTGATTCAGTCAAAACTAAGTAAACACCAAGCAGAGGTTCTGGGCTTTCATTAGAGACTAAATAACGCGAAGAGGAAACGTTACTTTTTCCTTCGTCAGACCAAATCCAAGGCGAGCATCAGCCGCGGGGGAAAGCAGCGTGCAAATCTGATGGATAGTTTTAATGAAAAATGTGATAAAAGCCTGAACGCGTTATTTGTGTGCTCAGCTAACCGTTTGAAAGATACTTTAATGAAATCAGCATCAGTGATGGGCGTTAGGAAGCTCTCGTACAGCTGTTGTTTTGGGCAGCTTGAAGCACACGAACATCATCCGGAGTCTCGAGTCTGTCTGTGACTCGTGTCTGGCCCTCATCTTCGGTCAGCAGATCTATATTTTATCTAATTAAACACGTTAAATACATCGTTGATGTAGGCCAACATCATATCACGACATAAACATTTAATTGTAATAAAGTATGTTTGTCTCCTGATTCGCCATTCATCTCCTATATGGAATAATGTGAATAGAAATGATGGAAATTGTTGCTCATTTAAAGCAAGGGACAACACAGGTCATAATTTCCTTTTAACCACTATACATGCTAATTCACCACATAGTCATGTATGTACAATGGGCCATTATGTTTGAAATATTTACTAAGACAGATTGTTTTTCGTTTTTAAATGATGGTGTGAACTGAATGATGAGGATAATTAATTAGTGTTGAGTTTACAGGTCTCTAGACTTGTCTTGTCCGGTTTGTTATAGTTTCAGCCAAATCACTGCATCTGGGTCTCCACTCGGATTTGCTCAGAGTCAGACTATAACAGAACACATTTAATGATGTTAAAACAATTTAAACATTTTGTTTTGCTGCAGGTCTCAGTTTTGTTGAAGTTTATTCAACCTCTTATGCCTAAATTCAGGGGCTTTTCCAATTTGAAAACATCAGGGACTGAGGCCAAATATGTAACGTTAATCTAGATCATTAAATGCTGTAAAAAAAAAAACAAAAAAAACTGTTTTCACTTTGTTTAATTGTGCCAGTGTGTCATTTGCATTGATTTGTAAAAGGGTTGATTCTTCTACAGAACACAATATATTATACAATAAATAAGTAAGCAGATTAGTGACCACTGACTTTCATTGTATGGACACAATTATTTCCTTTAATGTTCCACAGAAGAAGAAAAAAAGCCATTGAGGTTTGGAACAACATTAGGGTGAGTAAATGATGACAGAAATCTTGGGTGAAACCCTGACACACAAATACTTTGACACACAAATAAGCCTTTAAATGATAAACCTGCTGTACACAATCTACTAGATGCCTTCTGTCGTCTCATTGATCGTTTAGACAGACTATCAAGTCAAATTTGTGATTTTATATTATTCAAACATTTTGAAAATAAGAAATCTGAATGACAGATCATCTGCTGAGCAAAGACACGAGTCACAAACAGACTCAGATAATATATGTGAGTAATGCAATGTAAGTGAGCAGTGTAATATAAGTTAGCAGTGTAATATAGGTAAGCAACGTAATATAAGTGAGTAATGTAATGTAAGTGAGCAGTGTAATTTAAGTAAGCAGTGTAATATAAGTGAGCAGTGTAATGTAAGTGAGCAGTGTAATATAAGTGAGCAGTATAATATAAGTGAGTAATATAATGTAAGTGAACAGTGTAATTTAAGTGAGCAGTGTAATATAAGTGAGCAGTGTAATATAAGTGGGCAGTGTAATGTAAGTGAGCAGTGTAATGTAAGTGAGCAGTGTAATGTAAGTGAGCAGTGTAATATAAGTGAGCAGTGTAATGTAAGTGAGCAGTGTAATGTAAGTGAGCAGTGTAATATAAGTGAGTAATGTAATGTAAGTGAGCAGTGTAATATAAGTGAGCAGTGTAATTTAAGTGAGCAGTGTAATTTAAGTGAGCAGTGTAATATAAGTGAGCAGTGTAATATAAGTGAGCAGTGTAATGTAAGTGAGCAGTGTAATATAAGTGAGCAGTGTAATATAAGTGAGCAGTGTAATATAAGTGAGCAGTGTAATTTAAGTGAGCAGTGTAATTTAAGTGAGCAGTGTAATATAAGTGAGCAGTGTAATATAAGTGAGTAATGTAATATAAGTGAGCAGTGTAATATAAGTGAGCAGTGTAATTTAAGTGAGCAGTGTAATTTAAGTGAGCAGTGTAATATAAGTGAGCAGTGTAATATAAGTGAGCAGTGTAATGTAAGTGAGCAGTGTAATATAAGTGAGCAGTGTAATATAAGTGAGAAGTGTAATGTAAGTGAGCAGTGTAATGTAAGTGAGCAGTGTAATGTAAGTGAGCAGTGTAATTTAAGTGAGCAGTGTAATATAAGTGAGTAATGTAATGTAAGTGAGCAGTGTAATGTAAGTGAGCAGTGTAATATGAGTAATGTAATGTAAGTGAGCAGTGTAATATAAGTGAGCAGTGTAATATGAGTAATGTAATGTAAGTGAGCAGTGTAATATAAGTGAGCAGTGTAATATGAGTAATGTAATGTAAGTGAGCAGTGTAATGTAAGTGAGCAGTGTAATGTAAGTGAGCAGTGTAATGTAAGTGAGCAGTGTAATATAAGTGAGCAGTGTAATATAAGTGAGCAGTGTAATGTAAGTGAGCAGTGTAATGTAAGTGAGCAGTGTAATTTAAGTGAGCAGTGTAATATGAGTGAGTAATGTAATGTAAGTGAGCAGTGTAATATGAGTAATGTAATATAAGTGAGCAGTGTAATATGAGTAATGTAATGTAAGTGAGCAGTGTAATTTAAGTGAGAAGTGTAATATAAGTGAGCAGTGTAATGTAAGTGAGCAGTGTAATGTAAGTGAGCAGTGTAATATGAGTAATGTAATATAAGTGAGCAGTGTAATATGAGTAATGTAATATAAGTGAGCAGTGTAATAGGTAAGCAGTGTAATATAAGTGAGTAATGTAATGTAAGTGAGCAGTGTAATGTAAGTGAGTAATGTAATGTAAGTGAGCAGTGTAATATGAGTAATGTAATGTAAGTGAGCAGTGTAATAGGTAAGCAGTGTAATATAAGTGAGTAATGTAATATAAGTGAGCAGTGTAATATGAGTAATGTAATGTAAGTGAGCAGTGTAATAGGTAAGCAGTGTAATATAAGTGAGTAATGTAATGTAAGTGAGCAGTGTAATATAAGTGAGTAATGTAATGTAAGTGAGCAGTGTAATGTAAGTGAGCAGTGTAATAGGTAAGCAGTGTAATATAAGTGAGTAATGTAATGTAAGTGAGCAGTGTAATATAAGTGAGTAATGTAATGTAAGTGAGCAGTGTAATGTAAGTGAGCAGTGTAATGTAAGTGAGCAGTGTAATAGGTAAGCAGTGTAATATAAGTGAGCAGTGTAATATGAGTAATGTAATGTAAGTGAGCAGTGTAATAGGTAAGCAGTGTAATATAAGTGAGTAATGTAATGTAAGTGAGCAGTGTAATGTAAGTGAGCAGTGTAATAGGTAAGCAGTGTAATATAAGTGAGCAGTGTAATATGAGTAATGTAATGTAAGTGAGCAGTGTAATGTAAGTGAGCAGTGTAAAAGGTAAGCAGTGTAATATAAGTGAGCAGTGTAATATGAGTAATGTAATGTAAGTGAGCAGTGTAATAGGTAAGCAGTGTAATATAAGTGAGTAATGTAATATAAGTGAGTAATGTAATGTAATGTGAGTAATGTAATATAAGTGAGCAGTGTAATTTAAGTGAGTAATGTAATATAAGTGAGTATAATATACGTGAGTGTAATATAAGTGAGTAATGTGATATCACTTACTCACTTATATTACACTGCTCACTTATATTACATTACTCACTTATATTACATTTCTAGTAGTATAATATAAGTGAGTAATGTGATATAAGTGAGTAATGTGATGCAAGTGGGCAGACTAAGATAAAGTTTTATAACTGGCCTATTTGAATGAGAAATGTTCTTTCCACTGACAGAGTGATGCAATTTCAGCACATATATGTTTCTACAGATATGTTGAATATGTATTGAATGTGTGAAAATCCAGGTGTTTTATATTTCAAGCTAAAAGATCTCCACTGACATTATTTCTAAAAAAACGATACAATTGGTAAACTTTTTATTCTAAAAGAATAGTACTAATAAATAATAAAAATGCCACCAGGACCCTTTGCTTATGATGCTCATTTCAAATGGAATATCTTTAATAAGAATAAACTAATCAAGCAGTGACATTTTTCAAACTGATGTATCCAAAATGGTCAATGTTTATGATAGTGTCTTTATTCATAATATTTATTATATTAATTATTCTCTATATATTATCATTCTTTTACATGTTTTTGAGTGCTTTAATTTCACATATATATATATATATGAATATAAATATATACATATTACTTTATGCTCTTTATGCTCTATGTTTCATTATTTCCAAATGTAAGATCATTGGTGTCTCTTCTGGGCTGTAAGATTGAGTGGGTGTGATTTCCATCATCTATCTTTGACATGTGACCTCTGACCTAGCCGTTACACCAACTATGACATATTGGCTATGACAAGTCTGTTTGACCTTTTCTTATTAGACCAAAGCAAGCATAAGTTTAAGAGGATGTAAGTTTCCTGCATATATATTCATTGCTTTTATTTTGCTCTTCACCTCTACTTCTGCTTCATCTCTTCTACCTAGAAATATCTTCTTTTAACATTCTTTCTCTATACTCCGATCTTCATCTGTTAGATACAATACTTTGGATTTTATTAGAAACGTGTTTGATATTTGAATTGTATGTATATGTATATATTAATATATATATATATATATATATATATATATATATATATATATATTAATTATAGCAGAACAATTAAGGAAGTGTCTAGGGAGAGGAAAGTCTGGGCATCTCTGCTTAGACTGCTTCCCCTGCGACCCGGCCCCGGATAAGCGGAAGATGATGGATTGATGGATTTTTTTTTTTTTCCTTATTCAAATTTTATTTTCAACAGTCTGCCTGGATCTCACTGCACCACAAACATTTGTGAGCAGCCGCCTAGATCTGTCACATTCCTGTTATTAATCTCAGTTCAAACAGATTAGAATCATCCTCAACTATGAACAGTTTGAAAGAGGGCCCTCAAACTCCTAAGATTGAGAGGCTACTGCTTAACATTTATGAATTTGCTAATGTTTGCTAAAAATATATATATGTTCCTGTGCACTTTTTTGTTTTAGTTTGGCTGTCTCTAAATAAAAATACAGCAAGGTCCTTTAAATTTGTGGGGGGAAAAATAAAAAAATAAAGCAGAAGTCAGCTTCAAGACTCACAGAGGAGTAGGCTGCCCCGACAAAGATCACAGCAGTTAGCTTCAGGTTGAATGATTTTGATTGGCTAAGAAATATAAACATAGTAATTTTCCACACAAATACAGATGGACTGAAGCATATCTCCATCGATTATGCAGCTGACACTCTGACCCTGAAGTTAGGCATGACATGACCTTCCAGATTGCAGATTTGGGTTACTGGGTGCCAACATGTCCAGAACAACCACTCAGTCAATCTCCAATAATGCCAGTGGTTCCTTAACCTGTAACCAAAAAGTCTATAACACACACCGACACACAGTTTTTCCAAGGTTGGAAAGTAAGACTTTAACAAAGAAATGACCCTTAACCTATAGACTTCAATGACCATAGTTGTCAGGGTACCTAGAAAAGCAGATGCATGTATTGACACGTTAAAGAATAATTCCATAATTTCTGGAAGCAGTGCGAACTGTTACTGCATGCAGAAATCAAATACAGACATTAAAGAACACACGAAAAGAATATTTCAGTAATCACACTGGTAACTTCTATAACACAGTAAAATCTCATAAGCTTAGAAAAGTAATTTAAATCATGTGATATTTAGAAAGAAAAATATTAATAGCTTGATTATAATTTATCATCACTCATTAGATATATATTGAAGCATGCAGTGGATTCCAGAATCCATCACTTTTAAAATATACAAACACACACATATATATATATATATATATATATATATATATATATATATATATATATATATATATATATATATTATACATAAAAATCTGTTCTAACCTAAAAGATTTAATTTTTAGATTGTTAAAATACTCTAATGAAAAACTAAACTGAGCTAAAACTTAACTGATTGTATTACTGTTTTACCAAAACCAACAAGAATGTTAAATAACAGTATTCAACTATTGAACCAAAAATGGTGCAGAAAAACTGAAGCTCTTTTTAAAGACAACATGTGTGGCTCTTAAAAGAGCCTTTGTGTGTGTGTTGAGCGGACTCCTCTACTTGGAGCTGGTGTATTTGGTCACAGCCTTTGTGCCCTCAGACACGGCGTGTTTGGCCAGCTCTCCGGGCAGCAGCAGACGCACGGCGGTCTGGATCTCTCGAGATGTGATGGTGGAGCGCTTGTTGTAGTGAGCGAGACGAGACGCTTCACCGGCGATGCGCTCGAAGATGTCGTTGACGAAAGAGTTCATGATTCCCATCGCCTTGGAGGAGATCCCGGTGTCGGGATGAACCTGCTTCAGGACTTTGTACACGTAGATCGCGTAGCTCTCCTTCCTGGACTTTCTGCGCTTCTTTCCGCCCTTGCCGGCGGTTTTAGTGACGGCCTTCTTCGAGCCCTTCTTGGGTGCGGACTTCGCTGGTTCAGGCATGATGCTTCAGTCAGAGAAACTTAAAGCACAATAAAACTTTGTTGCTACAGGCGGGGTTTTATCCACCGATCTATGCTAATTTCTAAAAGGAAGTACGGTCTTCTCTGAGTTCCTTGACTTGTAGGACACCCAATCACAGGCTTTAAATGTTGATCCCGCCCATCGCCTCATGTCCTACTACCATCCCCCATTCTATCACGTTTCTTTGTTTCATTTTCCTACATTTTTCGGAACGCAATGCAGTAAAATATTTAAAGTACAATATTGATGATTTCAGTTGTTTAATCAAATTGAAAAACTTCAATACCTAATTAAAATACATTGCATCACATTACCTACGTTTATTTCTTACATTATGCTTAAGAATCGGATGAGATGTTAAACTGAGGTCCTGGCTCTCTGTGGTCATTACCCATGGCTCTTCTCAAAAAAAGAAGGGGTGTAACCCTGGAGTCCTGAAGGCCAAATTCCATCGATTGGCCCTTGCCAATCATGGCCTCCTAACAATCCCCTTCCTTTGAATTGGACTTTTAAACCACCACCACTTTTAAAAGCCCAGGGGACTGAAATATTACCAGGAATTATCCCTAAATGAGTCATTCCATGAAACCGGTATGATTTGAGTCCCTCTGACCTTTTTAAGTGTATTTTACCTATTGGGTCACCAAAAATCTATTTTTAAATGCTTTTTGTATCAATTGAAATGTCTCCTTTAATAAAGTTTAAACATAATGACATATATATTATCTTTATATTAGAAATAAGCTTTTGTTTTTTCAGTTGACACCACCTATTTGGTCATGTTCCTCATGGCCTTCTATGAAAGTGTACTTGGGATATGAATAATAAAATTAGAAAAAAGTCCATACATTTTGCCATTCCCATGAATATCTATCTGTGCTTTTTTGCTGGTAATGTTTTTCTTCTAATTAAGTTCATGATTATTCATTAAAATCACATTATTTAGTTCCGTCCCTCAGTAATCCCTCAACCCCGCTACACAAATCATTCTCCCCCATAAAAGTGATGAACAGATCCTTATACGTGACATCAGTAACAGGAAGTAACATCATAGAAGTCTTCTGAACAGCATTGTGTGTAGACACAGGCAAGTTACCACCTTCTTTTATAACTATAACTTATTTATAATTGTGATATTGTGGTTGTCAAGCTCAACGACTCAACCCTGTTACATCAAATAAAGATAGAATTCTATTACTTATTGTTATTTCAACAATACATGATTTCTTAATACCATGCATGCCATGTGCTCTCCTGTTATTCACCTCATGTAGAGCAGTGGCCATTTTCAAGCAAAAAAATCAACCCCATCACACTCAACCCCGTTACTTTTTTGCCACGAAGCGTACACACATGCAAAAAAAAAAACACACAAACACATGCTCGCACACACACACATCAAAAAAGCACAAAAGTAATATGTTTTATTTTGATGACCTATTTAATCAATTTATAATGTTCTAATGTATACTAAGTTGTTGTTTTTCATGCAGTCGGGTTAATAAAACTGAGTTGCAATTGCAATTTATATCTGTTGTTTCTCTTGGTTACATTATGAAATACAGTGCTTATTGAAAATCTTACAGTGCATTTGAGTAAAAAACAACTACTGTATGTATATGTTAAGCTGTATTTATCTCTTCAACCCCGTTACCCTAGTCTCAACCCCGTCACACCTACATTTTTATTAATTATTTTTTAAAGTTTATGAATAAGTAATTTAATGTTTGTTGTACTTAGTCTGAAATGTTCAAAGAAATCATAAGAATACTGATTTTATTTAAAATTCTGAAGTTAAGCCACATCTTTGAACAAAAATGATGAGGTTGCTGTCACAAAAATGATGAGGTTGCTTTAGTATAGCATAAGTGTAATATTATATGATAATTTTACATTTACAATTACTGAATTAGAGAGACATCTGATTAATAGGAAAATGTTGATTTCATTACAAATATATTTTATAATCATATTCAGAGAGCTCCCATAGTGTCCATAACGGGGTTGAAGACTAATAGTACCCACATCTTAAAATAATTACCAATAATAATAGGTATTTGAGGCCTGAGGTGGGAACATATGTTTTTCTGTAAGTTAAATATGTAATTAATGTTGTGGGGTGTTCAAAAAAGTAATACATACAAGTAAAAAAAACTAAAAATGTGTAAGTCCAAATCGTACCAGTTTTATGAAATGACTCAAATATTGTTGGAAGGCACTTTAAAATTGTGCAGAAATCCCCTTCCATTGAATTGACTCTATCACTCTCCCAGGGCCGTTTCTAGCCTTTTTGGCACCCTAGGCGAGATTCCTATTGAACGTGATTTTAAATCACGCAGCACAAACAGAATGCCTATATTATATAGGCTACTTAATTAAAGTCTTGTGCTATTTTAAAAAGGCACAAAGCCATATCACGGTTTTGATTTTAGTTCATTGGCAAAATATAACGCTAGAGACCTTTATGCTAGGCTATACATTTTACATCTCATGCGTTGGGTAAAGGGAGACGTGCAAGTTCGCCAAAAGGCGGATTCGAAATCGGGTCGAACGCGTCAAAAGCTACTTTTAAACACCTCACGCCCTATGACACTGTAGATATTTAGAGGCGGGTGTCTTTTTGCCAAAAAGACAGGCACTTAGTGCAAATATAATATAATAGAAATAATAAAATATATATAAATAAAAAAATCTCTTGGTGTGGTGCGGGCTCTCATTGGCGCCCCCCAGCTGTTTGCGCCCCATGGCCTAGTTTGCCTATGCCTAGGAGATAAGGAAATGCTACAATGACGGTGGTTGAGAAGAGATCCATGATATGAATTGAATTTGGATGTGCAGTAGTACACATGAAAGCGCTATATGTGCCTTAATCAATTTAGAATGTTTAGCAACTACTTAATGTTATAACGCGTACACCATTAAAAAGTCAAAGTCTCGGTAAAATGCCACTTAATTGCATTTTCAACACATGGAAACTTGTTCTTTGTGTGTAGAAGTGGGTGGCTCTTAAAAGAGCCGTTGGGTTTTTCTTCTTCGTGGATCTCTTAACCCCCGAACCCGTACAGAGTGCGTCCCTGTCGCTTCAGCGCGTACACAACATCCATGGCGGTGACGGTCTTTCTCTTGGCGTGTTCAGTGTAAGTCACAGCATCACGAATGACGTTCTCCAGAAACACCTTCAACACACCGCGAGTCTCTTCATAGATCAGGCCAGAAATACGCTTGACGCCGCCACGACGAGCAAGACGCCGAATAGCGGGTTTAGTGATTCCCTGGATATTATCGCGAAGAACCTTTCGGTGACGCTTAGCGCCTCCTTTCCCGAGTCCCTTACCGCCTTTTCCTCTTCCAGACATCTCGACAAATAATTTTCAAAAGACAACAACAACCAAATGAAGAATGAACTGTGGAGAGATGTTTATAGTCAGAAAGCGGACCTAGTTGAAACCAGATGAATGGGCGGTTCTCCGAGTGGAGGGTCGGGCGGTTGAGAACGCTGGACTGTGATTGGAGCATTGATGGAGGGAAGTGACGTTGGTACTGTAAGTGATCCGGAGATGGAAATTCTCAATGCTTTATAAAAGTATTGAAAGTTCTGTGAGGATATATCCAAACACTACAAAAATATTTCCTGTACTGAGATCAGTTCGCCTGGGCTGCCGTATTTCACCGTTTTTATTCCTGCTGGTGGTTGAATTATTGTCATTACATATTAGACATAGTCCTATTATTAAAGGACTATTTATTTTTGGCATGGAAATTAGAGTAACTCAATTAGCGGATGATACAGCTCTCTTTTTGAGGGACAAACATCAAATTGATAATGCTATAACTCTAATTGACCAATTTTCAGCTGCTTCGGGTTTAACGCTTAAATCTAAATGTAAAATCTTATGTCTGTATCAGACTGAAGAGGAAAAAGTGTTTAATATACCTGTTAAGAATGAACTAATCAGCAAAAAACCCAAAGAACGTCAACAACTTATTTTTTTCACCTAAATTGAAGAAAACAAACAATACTGAATGTATGGCTTCAAAGAGACATTTCTATTTTAGGAAGGATTCTTTTGACTAAAGCAGATGGGATTTCAAGATTTGTCTATCCTGCCCTCTCTCTTAATGTCCATGATTCAACATGTAAAGATATAAATACTATATTTACGAATTTTGTGTGGAAAAACAGACACCATCATGTAAAAAAAAAGCAGTGCTCTCTGGTTCTAAGGATGAAGGTGGATTTGAACTTTTGTACTTTTGGGACTTGAAGGAATGTTTGAGAGCACCAGAGTCCTTATGGAACTTATCCCCAACAACATTTTTATTGAAATGTAACTACAATATTACAAGATTGCCGCTAAAACTATCCCAATTTTATCAACAAGCTCTTTTGGCCTGGAAGCTATGTCTTTCTCACAACTTTTCTCCACACAAGTCCATCTTATGGAATAATGAATGCATCACTAAAGGGAACAAGTCACTCTATTTGAACAAATGGATCGATAGAGGTATTATCTTTTTAAAATACCTTTTTGATTGTAATAACCTATTACTTAACTATGAATCCTTTCTCAGAAAGAAGGCATTCCCAATAACATTCAAATAATATAACTAAATTTTTAAATCTATACCAAGTGGCTTATTAGAACTAATGAAAAGTTATAAAAAACAAAATGAAGTTCCTGGCTTTAATTTTACTCTCTATATAAACGGTATGGATATTATGAGCAGCAATTGTACTGATAAGCATATCAGAAAATGCTTTCTAAATGTAAAGAAAATAACACCTCGTGGGAAATGTTTCTGGAATTCTCACTTTACTGAGATTGATTGGAATGAGGTGTGGCTTGTTCCCTTTAGATTTTGTATCACAAACAAAGTTAGGGAATTACATTTGAAAATATTGCATAACATACAGCGGGGGAAATAAGTGTTGAACAAGTCATCATTTTTCTCAGTAAATATATTTCCAAAGGTGCTATTGACATGACATTTTCACCAGATGTTGGTAACAACCCAAGTAAGCCATACATACAAAGAAACAAACAAAAATAAGTTCAGAAATTAAGTTATGTGTAATAATGTGAAATGACACAGGGAAAAAGTATTGAACACATGAAGAAAGGGAGGCGCAAAAAGGCATGGAAAGCCAAGACAACTGCTGAAAACTTACAGTAATTAAAAAGCAATCCAGCCCCCTGTCAGTGGAAATTAATAACAGCTGGTTCAGTCCCAACGGATGGCCTACAAAAAGGTCTCATTGCCAAGGTGTCACACAAGACACTCTCATGATGGGTAAAAGCAAAGAGCTGTCTCAAGACCTTCGCAACCTAATTGTTGCAAAACATAATGATGACATTGGTTATAGGTGCCCTTCTAAGCTGTGGAGTAACTGTGGAGGTGAACACAGTGCTAGATTTGGGGGATGTGTGGTGCATAGGGATGCTGTAAAAATCCAGAATGTCAGGATGAAAGAGAGGATAGGCTATCATAGGCGGAGGCAGTTACACAGGTGAAACAGTAGTGTTGGGGGAACTCATTACAAGTAACTTGAGTTAAGTAATCAGATTACTTTTTCAAGTAACTAGTAAAGTAATGCATTACTTTTAAAATTTACAACAAATTATCTGAATTATTTTCAAATAAGTAACACAAGTTGACTGACAGCTCTCCTGTCCTCATGTTGAGACAAATCCAAGTGCAGAGACGTTGTGTGTAAACATGATGGTTATTCTAGTTCTAGACTAAACGTGAGCATGCATGTACTCATCTCACTTGCACACAAAAAAAAGATTCAATATTCCACAAAATCAATAAAATAAGTGAAATGCAGAATCAGAATACTATGCAAACCTCCAATAACTAAATATGTTACATAAAACATACATTGTTATGCATTTGATCTCACTTTATTGACCAATGTACTTGCTTCTGACCTTCGATGATTCAGTTAAACCACAAGCAAAAATGACTGTAGATTTGTTCAGTTTTTATTGGTAAAATAAGCGTTAACCTTTTTCTCCTTCATCCTATTCTTCTGTTATCCAGAACAGCAGCAGCTGAAAGGTTTATTTGAACTGTGCCCTCTACTACACTGGTGAATTTGCATTTCCTTTAGCCTGAGGCTTATTATTTCACTTTTGTTGCAAAGGGGTCTTTACATTTACCCAAAAATATAACTTTTTTTTTTTATATATAAAATAACAAGCCATGCCCAGGTGAAATAAGAAAAAGACATTTAACACATTACTTTTATATAAATAAATAAAAAGTAACTAACGCAATTAGTTACGTTTTAAGGGAGGAATGCAATATTGTAATGCATTACTTTGCAAAGGAACTTTCCCCAACACTGCGAAACAGACGGAAGATAATCAAGGAAAGGATCCAACAGTCTCAATGAAGTAAACCCCCATTGCAACATAGATTAGATTAAGACTTTTTAACAGAGTTCATGGCATTTTTAGCTGAGGTAATAAACTGTGCTGTACAAACAACAGCAGAACTGAGAGGATCAAAATAATTAATATCTAAATAAATCATAATTAAGGCAGCTGAAAACCATCTAAAGTTTGAGGGGATCACTCTGGAACAACTAAATGAAAAATATAAAGGTCAAGTAGTAGATTCACAGGCAACATTTGGAGGCTCTTGATGGTATTTATTAGCACTACAGTGTAATGCAGATTAAAAAACAATCTCTGTTACTTTAATTTCCTATTATCAAACTGTAAAGCTGCTTTGAAATAATCTATATTGTTAAAATCACTATAAATGAAGGTGACTTCACGACAAAATATATAATGATAAATAATTTAAAGTATTGAATAGTACAGCTGAGGAAATTATTGGAAAAATGAAAGGAAGAAATTGTTTTCATTGTGGACAATTATGTAGCAAAGCAATTCAAGCTAGAAATAAGGCTTTTAATAAGGTTAGGAAGACATATTTGATGACTTTATTCTATGTAAAAAAGCACAAGCCAATGTGAGACGGGTAATTCGAGCTGCTAAAAATAACTACTGGAGAAGTTAGTTTGATTCAAGTAGAGTTTTATCTGTAATATAAGTTTAAGAATGAAAAATATATGCCTAAGAAGGTTGTCCGGCAGTATTTAGGTGAAGTGTATTGTTCAAGACTATATTTAAAGATGGGTCAAAGTCAGCATTCAGACAAGGACAACAAATTATGCATCCATTTCTACATCAGAGTAGATAGCAATTTTGTTGGCTATTCAATAGGTGGAGGACGTTAAGCCAACAAGGGCAGTTATTTGTTCAAACTCTCTATCCGCTTTAAATAAATGTATTTTACATGGGGAGTCAACAACAAGACCATAATTATTATATAAGATACTTATAAAAAATAAAAAAAGACACTCAGGACAGTCAAGAATACAGAGAGAAATACTTAGTTCTCAAAATAACAGGATTGGAAAGTAGAATTTAAATTACATATGGCATAATTATTACTTTTTTTTTTAAAAAAATTGTCTTTCCTTCACAAGTGTATTTTATTTAAACCCCATTTATTTCCAGGATGAAATACACAAATAAAAAATAAAAATAAAAGTACTTTAACAGTTCAAGCAAGTGTAACCCATTAGTAGGACTTAACACCGGAAAAAGAAAAGGAGGAAAAATATCTATTTGGGTCTGAGCTCACCAAATATAATAATGCACATCAAATAAGAGTCGCCAGATGACGCAATTCCTCCACAGTGGAATCCAGCGCGGTTCTCCCTCACTGCGCGAATCCAACACGATCACCAAGCGTTGAAACAATCCAAACTAATGCAATAAAACAGTTCAGAAATGAATTTAGAAAAATATTGACGACGATGGATTCAGTTGACGCAGGCGACACATGTGGCTCACATCCATGCTCACATCTCTCTCTTCAATGAGCTGGCGCGCATGTGACGTCAACACCCATCGACGCAATTCTTTATTATTTTCGTCCCTCAGCGAAAACAAAATGAATAATATTAAAACATATGTTTGAACATTTCATGTATTAGACGAAGACAAATATAAAATAAAAACATACATGAAAATACATACGTTTTGAATAAAACTTAAAACTACTTCATGCAATCATGAACTTAACGCAGAAGATTGTTCAGTCAACACCAAACAGATTCAAAATTAATAGGTTAATCATGTTGCGTTCAGTTATGAAAAACTTATTTCAACAGCATCAAGACACAAAAAGTCCAGTTAAGAAATCCTCTTTTTAAATATTTGAAGTGGCTCTTAAAAGAGCCGTTGGTTTTTGTATGACTGGTGTATTTAAGCGCGCTCTCCGCGGATGCGGCGGGCCAGCTGGATGTCTTTGGGCATGATGGTGACTCTCTTGGCGTGGATGGCGCACAAGTTGGTGTCCTCAAACAGACCCACCAAATAAGCCTCGCTCGCCTCCTGCAGGGCCATGACAGCCGAGCTCTGAAAGCGCAGATCAGTCTTGAAATCTTGAGCGATTTCTCTCACCAGGCGCTGGAAGGGCAGTTTGCGAATCAGCAGTTCAGTGGATTTCTGGTAACGGCGAATCTCTCTCAGCGCCACGGTACCGGGCCTGTAGCGATGAGGCTTCTTAACGCCACCGGTAGCGGGTGCGCTCTTACGGGCGGCTTTAGTGGCCAGCTGCTTCCTCGGGGCTTTACCTCCGGTGGACTTACGAGCGGTCTGCTTAGTTCTCGCCATTGCTTCTCAGGAGTTCAGTTGTTACTGTGAACAAGACGAACAAATGAATAGTTCACTAGAACACAGCGCGTATTTAAGCCCAGGGTTGCCATACGCTCATTGGATGGCTTTGCTTCAGAGGCATTTGATTGGTTATTGTCTGGCGTCCTTAAATGACAGTTGGCCAATGGCTGTGCGCCTCCTGTTTTCAAAGAAGACGCAACAGTTTGTGGTTCCCGCCCGAATATCCTTTGTTTCTCTTTGTACATGAAAATAGAATAGGCGAAATCAGGTATAAATTTGCACAGCAAAACCCGTGATTGATTTTAAAACACTATTGAAAGTGTAGAGTTGGACTTGTGGCACTAATATTAAAAACTGAGATAAATACATTTCCTTAACCACGTTATGTTTCATTTCTTTGCAATGATATCAATATATCAGTTTAAATATGTTTAGCAATAAAACTATATACACTTTCATAATACATTAATTAAATCCAACGAATAGTGTAGCGAGACCAGATAACAAAATATTAAAATTCTCTAGGGACATGCATTTCTAGTCAGATTTTAAAGAATGAAAAAAATACCATCATTGAAAATACACTTTTGAATAGAATCTCAGACACTAGAGCTTTTGTTTCCTTCAGAAATCTCTCTCTATACATATATACAAAGCATTGTATGGTTGTATAGTTTCTAGCATTGTATAGTAGAGAAGTAAATTTTTGGGCATTCTTCTGTCATTTTTTATTATTACGGTTTCATCAGACGAATTTCAATAGAAAAATAAAATAAAAAAATGGGACGAGACCAAACACTCTTTCTTGGAGAAATTGTGTGGCTCTTAAAAGAGCCTTTGGTTTGAAGAGAAACTTCCGTCAGTCTACTTGGCCTTCGCGGGCTTCTCGGTCTTCTTGGGCAGCAGCACGGCCTGAATGTTGGGCAACACACCACCCTGAGCGATGGTCACGCCACCCAGAAGCTTGTTCAGCTCCTCGTCATTGCGCACCGCCAGCTGCAGGTGTCGAGGGATGATGCGGGTCTTCTTGTTGTCCCGAGCGGCGTTTCCAGCCAACTCCAGGATCTCAGCGGTCAGATACTCGAGCACAGCGGCCAAATACACCGGAGCTCCGGCACCGACGCGCTGGGCATAGTTGCCTTTGCGGAGAAGCCTGTGAACACGGCCAACGGGGAACTGCAGTCCCGCCCTGGAAGAGCGACTCTTGGCCTTAGCGCGAGCCTTTCCCCCGGTTTTGCCTCGTCCACTCATTTTTAAGATTAGCCGCTACAACAGACTGTTCTGACGAAGTTAATAGAATGAATAAGATCAGTGAATTCACATACTGTATTTAAACGAGAGTGCCAGTCGCCTATTGGTTTACACTGTGATATGTTTCAAACCAATCGCTGAACTTCCCTCTAAAACCCAACCCCCTTTTTGGAACGATCACATGTATTGACTAGACACTGACAGAAGAGACTCATGTTTAATAGAAAATTTAAAAAAAAAAAAAGCACAAAAATGAATATTATACACTCTTCCTACCAACAGTGCTTTAACTTTCATACACTATATTCTGTGCACATTGACTAGATCTGATACTGTACAGTATTATCCTTTTGTAATATTGTAATCGAATCACTGCCATTGTTGTTTGTATTGTCACATTTCTCCAGCATATTATTTAGTGTATACATTTTGTACTGTTAATCAACATCCTATTTGGACTGTGATCACTGTTTGAATCATCATAGGCTTTTGGCTATTTTTTAATTGCACGAGTGTAAGGGGTGAAAGTCACATATTTGATTCGAGAATTAACTAATCATTCAAATACATGAGTTTTGCTCTTTACTCGGAGTCAGTGGTTGGCTCTTAAAAGAGCCGTTGAGAAACAAACAGTAACGTTAGTTTTATTTCTTCTTGGGAGCTGCCTTTTTAGGCTTGGCGGCTTTAGGTTTTGCTGCTTTAGGCTTCGCCGTTTTGGGTTTGGCTGCCTTTGCCTTTTTTGGGCTCTTGGCTGCTTTCTTAGGAGTCGCCGGTTTCTTGGCCTTCTTGGGGCTCTTCGTTGCCTTTTTAGCGGCGGGTTTCTTCACCTTCTTCGGGGATTTCTTAGCGGCGGGCTTCTTCGCTGCTGCAGTTTTGGGCTTCTTAGCGGCAGCGGGTTTCTTGGCTGCGGGCTTCTTGGCTTTAGGAGCCGCTTTCTTGGCTGGCTTTTTCTTGGTCTCGGCTTGCTGCTTGTTGAGTTTGAAGGAGCCCGAGGCACCGGTTCCTTTGACCTGAACCAGAGTGCCTTTAGTCACCAGGCTCTTGATGGCGATCTTGACGCGGGAATTGTTCTTCTCCACATCGTATCCACCGGCAGCGAGCGCTTTCTTCAGGGCGGCGAGGGACACACCACTCCTCTCCTTGGATGCGGACACAGCCTTGACGATCAGCTCGCCGACGCCTGGACCTGCTTTCTTGGCTTTCATAGCAGACTTCTTCTTGGGTGCTTTAGCCGGGGCGGCAGCAGCGGGGGCTGGGGCGGTTTCTGCCATTTCTCTTTCTCTCTGATCGGATCTATAGTCTTACAAACTCTGTCTGGTTTCAGTACGGAATGAAAAGCGCTCGAGCGGCGCTGCGATCTTAAACAACACATGAGAACCTCGTAGACTCAACCTGCCCCGCTCGGTGTCTGCTGCTCGCTGACGCTTGTGTTTTTTCTCTTACATTTGGGGAAAAACTGGAGCTGTTAAATAGTTTGTCACATTCAAAACTAGGTGAACACCAAGCAGAGGTTCTGGGCTTTCATTAGAGACTAAAAAACGCGAAGAGGAAACGTTACTTTTGCCTTCGTCAGACCAAATCAAAGACGAGCATCAGCCGCGGGGGAAAGCCGCGTGCAAATCTCGTGGATAGTTTTAATGGAAAAGTTTATTAAAGTCTGAACGCGTCCTCTGTGTGTTTAGCAAACAGTCTGAAAGAGACTTAAATGAAATCAGCATCAGTGATGAGCGTTAGGAGGCTTTCATACAACTGTTGTTTTGGGCAGCTTGAAGCACACGAACGTGTCTGGCCCTCATCTTCGGTCAGCCAAGTATCATTATGTAAATCTCATTAAACACATCGTTGATGTAGTTAATTGTAATAAAGTATTTTTGTCTCCTGGTTCGCCATTCATCTCCTATATAGAACCATGTGAATAGAAATTATTGACATTATTGATCATTTATAGCAAGAGACAGCACAGGTCATAATTTAATTTTAACCACTATACATGCTAATTCACAACATGGTTATGTATGTACAATGGGCCATTATGTTTGATTTATTTATTTAGACAGATCGCTTTTCTTTTTTAAATGATGGTGTGAACTGAAATGATGAGGATAATTGATTAGTGTTGAGTTAACTGGTCTCGTCCGGTTTGTTACGGCTTCAGTCAAATCACTGCATCTGGGTCTCCACTCGGATTTGCTCAGACTATAACAGAACACATTTGATGATGTTAAAACAATTTAAACATTTTGTTTTGCTGCAGGTCTCAGTTTTGTGGAAGTTTATTCAACCTCTTATGTATAAATTCAAGGGCTTTTACAATTTGAAAACATCAGGGACTGGGGCCAAAATATGTAATATTTAACTTTGTTTAATTGTGCCTGTGTGTCATTTGCATTGATTTGTAAAGGGACAATTCTTCTACAGAACACAAGATATTTCAATAGTAAGTAAGCAGTTTAGTGACCACTGACTTTCATTGTATGGACACAATTATTTTCTTTAATGTTCCACAGAAGAAAGAAAGCCACTGAGATTTGAAACAACATAAGGGTGAGTGAATGATGACAGAAATCTTGGGTGAAACCCTATGAAGTGACTTTGACACACAAATAAGCCTTTAAATGATAAACCTGCTGTACACAATCTACTAGATGCCTTCTGTCGTCTGATTTATCATTTAGACAAACTTTCAAGTCAAATTTGTGAATTTATATTATTCAAACATTTTGAAAAAAATAAATCTGTATGACAGATCATCTGCTGAGCGAAGATAAGAGCCCCAAACAGGCTCGGATAATGTTTGTGTGCTTCAAGCTGACCAAAACAACACATATGAAAGCCACTTTTTTCTCTCTCTCTTTTAAGAGCCACTCACTAACTCTGAACAGAGAGCAAAACTCTTTGATGTACTTATTTGACCTGCAGTCTTGATTGTTGCTGATGTAATTTGAAGAGTGTTTAAATTGTTGTTTACCCCCTTCAGTTCAGCAATGTTTTGCACATAATGACTGAGTCAAAATCCACAACATTAGCCTAAACGGATATTTAGGAATCTATTTTTTCTCATCATCTGTTTTGTACACATTTGATTTTTTATTTTACCAGGAATATTTCAATGGTTTCTGTCATATCTTCTGTCTTAATAGTCTTATTTTTCAAGTCTGGTTTAATTCTCCTTTCTAATCCTATTATTTTGAGATAATTAATTATGTATCTCTTTATTCTTGACTTATAACCTAGAATACTGTCTAACACTGCTGCTCTGTCAAGTTCTGTGGAGCACCGCTCCTTTTTGGACGATTTCACTCTGGCAGAGAATCACCCAGAGGGTTCCCGACCCATACAATTCCATACAATTTTTTATTTAATTTTTTCAAACTACAGGCACTGCAATCTCTATGGTTTCCGGGAGGGCTAGCACTAACGTGCTTTCTCATCATACGTAACTTTAACTTTTGCAGCGATTGGTGGGATTTGGATTGCTAAAAAATCTAGCTGATTTCACCTCTTCCATTAAATGCTTCCTGGTAGCATGCAATCCAAAAGCTCATTTTACACAGTAATTGATGTTCCCTTGAAGACTGTGGCAGTTTTCAAGTGCTCCTCAAACACCTCGTCTAGCAACACTACTAAGTCGACCAGTCCACGAAAAATGTGTAAATAGTGTAATTTAAGTGAGCAGTGTAATATAAGTGAGTAATGTGGTGAGAGTGAGCAGTGTAAGAAAGATTTATAACTGGCCTATATGAATGAGAAATGTTCTTTCCAGACAGTGATGCAATTTCAGCACATATATGTTTCTACTCACAAACATGATCATTTCGAATTTGAAAAATGTCAGTAAAAGCATTTGCTGAGGCAAATGCTACTATATCTGATATGTTGAATATTGAATGCGTGAAACTCCAGGGTTATTATATTTCAAGCTAACAGATCTCCACTGACATTATTTCTATAAAACAACAAAATTGGTCAACTTTTTTTTCTAAAAGAATAGTACTAATAAATAATAAAAATTCCACCAGGACCCTTTGCTTATGATGCTCATTTCAGATGGAATATCTTTAATAAGACAAAACAGATCAAGCAGTGACATTTTCCAAACTGGTGAATCCAAAATGGTCAATGTTTATGATATTGTCTTTATTCATTATTTATTTTATTAATAATTATTTATAAATTATTATAATTTTCATGTTAAGTTTAATCATTTATATATATTACTGTATGCTTTATGTTTGATTATTTCCAAATGTAAGATCTTTGGTGTCTCTTCTGTGCTGTAAGATTGGGTGGGTGTATTTTCCATCATCTATCTTTGACATGTGACCAGTTACTCTGACCTAGCCGTTACACAAACTGTAACACAATGGATAAGTCTGTTTGACCTTTTCTTATTAGACCAGAGCATAAGTTTAAGAGGATGTGAGTTTCCTGCATATATATATTAGTTGCTCTTATTTTTCTTTCTCTCTTGCTCTTTTCATTCTGCAAATATCTTGTTTTATATATCTCTGACCGTCATAATCTTCATCTGTTAGATACGATACTTGGGATGTCATTATAAACTATTTACTTTAATTTGTCTTTTCAATTTTTCATTTATTAATTTATTCCTTATTGAATTTTATCTTTGACAATTTCTTGTCTGCCTGGATCCCATTGCACCACAAACTTTTGAGGCCTGTTAAAATAATCTCATAATGAAATACTAAATTGAACTAAAATTTGGATTATTACTTTAGTTTTCAATTAAAATGGTAAAAAAAAAAAAGAAAAAAAAAAGCGTTAAACAATAACACATCTATATTTAACTATTGCACCCAAAAAATTTAAGGAAGACTGAAGCTCTTTCAAGACAACATGGGTGGCTCTTAAAAGAGCCTTTGTGTTGTGTGTTGAGCGGACTCCTCTACTTGGAGCTGGTGTATTTGGTCACAGCCTTTGTGCCCTCAGACACGGCGTGTTTGGCCAGCTCTCCGGGCAGCAGCAGACGCACGGCGGTCTGGATCTCTCGAGATGTGATGGTGGAGCGCTTGTTGTAGTGAGCGAGACGAGACGCTTCACCGGCGATGCGCTCGAAGATGTCGTTGACGAAAGAGTTCATGATTCCCATCGCCTTGGAGGAGATCCCGGTGTCGGGATGAACCTGCTTCAGGACTTTGTACACGTAGATCGCGTAGCTCTCCTTCCTGGACTTTCTGCGCTTCTTTCCGCCCTTGCCGGCGGTTTTAGTGACGGCCTTCTTCGAGCCCTTCTTGGGTGCGGACTTCGCTGGTTCAGGCATGATGATTCAGTCAGAAAAACTCAAAGAACAATAAAGCTATGAAACTACAGGCGGGATTTTATGCACTGCTCTATGCTAATTTCAAAAGGGAACTACGGCCTTCTCTGATTGCTAGTTTTCCTGGACCAACCCATAGAATTATTTCATTGGCTACCTTTAGTTGTTAGACAGCCAATCAGACACTTTAAAATGTTGATCCCGCCCATCGCCTCATGTTCTACTACCATCCCCCATTCTATTGTTTGTTCTTTGTTTTTTTTATTTTCCCGCATTTTTCGGAATGCAATGCAGTATCAAGTATTTAAAGTGCATTATTGATCATTTCAGTTGTTTAGTCAAATAAAAAAACATTAATTAAATACACAATGCATACTATATAAACACAAGATCACATTTCCCCCGTTTATTTTATACATTATCCTTAGGAATTGGATGAGACGTTAACCCGAGATCCTGACTCTGGTCATTAAGAAAAAAGAAAAAAAAAACATGGTACTTCTCGTAAAGAGTATGAGTCTAGCTCTGGAGGCACGGTGCCAAATTTCAACCATTGGCCCTTATAAATAGACTCCATTTCTCGCTCTCCTCTCCATAATCTCCACCTATAACGTTAGCTGGTGTCTTTCTTGTGTGTGTGTGTGTGTGTGTGTGTGTGTGTGTGTGTGTGTGTGTGTGTGTGTGTGTGTGTGTGTGTGTGTGGTCGTATCAAGTGGATGCTTCACAGACACTGGTGGTGGATGAGGAGGTTGCCTGGTTTAATTGTAAAGCGCTTTGGGTGTGCAATAGTACAATATGAAAGCACCATATATACGTTAATTATATTAAAATATTTAATACACAATGACCACTGAAAATGATACAACACTTATTAAATGGAAACACTATAATAATTAACAATTTCGGTAGAATAACACTTAAAATGTATTTTCACCACATGGAAACTTGTTCTTTGTGTGTAAATGTGTGTGGCTCTTAAAAGAGCCGTTGGGTTTGTCTTCTTCGCGGATCTCTTAACCCCCGAACCCGTACAGAGTGCGTCCCTGTCGCTTCAGCGCGTACACAACATCCATGGCGGTGACGGTCTTTCTCTTGGCGTGTTCAGTGTAAGTCACAGCATCACGAATGACGTTCTCCAGAAACACCTTCAACACACCGCGAGTCTCTTCATAGATCAGGCCAGAAATACGCTTGACGCCGCCACGACGAGCAAGACGCCGAATAGCGGGTTTAGTGATTCCCTGGATATTATCGCGAAGAACCTTTCGGTGACGCTTAGCGCCTCCTTTCCCGAGTCCCTTACCGCCTTTTCCTCTTCCAGACATGACTGCAGACACTCTTCAATTCACTACAACAGAGAGGTTGTGGAAAAGAGTGATTTATAGTCGGCTAGCGGACCTAGTTGAAACCAGATGCATGGGCGATATTGCTAAGCGTCAATCAACACTACTAACTCTCCAAGTGGAGGGTCGGTATTCGCTTTATTGCCTGGTTACAAATACAAAATCACTTTATAAGTCGTCATTTGAACTACGTTATAACGACAATTAATGTATTTTAACATGTGTTTAATATACTAGTGTATATCTGAAGCTATAGATTGTGAAATTAAACATTTTTCGTTTCGTTTTTATTTAGCTTAGTGTTTTTGGTTAGCATAGTAAAGTTATTATCATAGCTATCAGATTAGCTTGACCTGAGCTTATAGTGCTTTATACTGCCTTACCATACGTGTATTCACTGCAATTCGTAATGCATTGTCATTATTTGTATCGTATTAGTCGGCGCAATAGGATATGTTGTACACATTTTGCTATTAAAAGAACCATGTAAGTATATTAATTTGTGTTTATTATAATTTTTCTTATTAACAGTTTGTCCATGTACATAAATGACAGAAAGCTAGCTATGTTTTGTGTGTTCTTTGCATAAATATTAATTGGTTGTCTAGCCTTGATTACAGAACAGTGTTACAGAATACAATTACAGAATCACAAATCTTAATGTAATCAATCAAACTCCTTAATACGTGTAATAATCTTATGTTTTTATCCTGATTAATTAAATAAATTGCATTTTTAGATATGTTTAGCTCCAACCCTCAAACCCATCTGCTTATTGTATAAGTAAACCTGAAGACTTTGGTAAAAAAAAAAAAAAAAAGGTATAAATGATGTTCTGCAATATTAAATAAGTACTGAACAAAAATTACTGTTAGGGGTTAACAGTTTAGACCAGACCAGATGTTTGAAAGAAGACCTGGAGTCAGAATTATAATAAACTGAAGAAAAGTTTTACTGAAGATAGTTTGCAGTTTCATCAGCAGAAGTTCAGCTTCAAGACTCACACAGGAGTTCGTAGGCCACCCCGCTTACAGTTACAAAGATCACAGCAGTTCAAAGGTCTAAGCTATGTCATTGCTTACAGGTTGAATGATTCTGATTGGCTAAGAAATTGATAAACATAGTAATTTTCCACAGATAGACAGAAGCATATCTCAATAGATTATGCCGCTGACACTCGGACGCTGAAGTTAGGCACGTCGTGACCTTCCAGGTCGCAGATTTGGGTTGCTGGGTGTCAGCATGTCTCGAACAACAACTCAGTCAATCTCCAATAATGCCAGTGGTTCCTTAAACTGTAAGCAAGAAGACTAACACACACACACCCGACACACATCTTTTCCAAGGTTGGATTTGGCCAGGCTCTAACTATAAACTGGAGTCTCGTCTCAAATCATCAAGATAACAAGTTCTTTCTCTCAAGGATAGGAAACTTTAGTCTAAATGGAAAGTATAGGCTTTAAATGACAAATGGTCCCTTAAACTATAGACTTTAATGACCCCTATGTGTTTTAACATGTTGAAGACCTTTCTCAAACACAAAACAAGTCCCTATTTAATTTCTGGAAGCCGGGATAAATAGGCAATCAATGTTACTGCATTCAGATATCAAATAAAGACATTAAAGAATAGGCTACATGAAAAGAACATTTCAGTAATCACACTGGTAACTTCTATAACAAAGTAAAATCTCCAGAGAAGTCATTCAACTCATTTGATATTTAGAAGGAAAAGTATTGATTAATACCTTGATTATAATCACTCATTACATATACATTGAAGCAGCAGTGTATTCCAATCCACTCCCTTCACTATTTTACCTATATCAACAGCAAACTGTTTTTAAAAGATCTTTTAGAAAGGCATGGTCTCTTTTGAGCCTTTGCTGGTGATGCTTGATTTCTTTCAAGACAACATACTCTGAAATACTGCTCATCCCATACATGACAAAATGCCTACATGACATGTTGGTGATATCAAGATGTTTTTTTTTTCCATTAGAAGCTCAAATCAAGCCATAAAATCTTGTTCTGGGTATAAACCTAACATTAACCCATAATGTTGGCTTTGGGAATAAGTTTGCTTGTGGTTACCTGATATGAATTTCTTTTTTAAGGACAAGTAATTTTTTGCATGTTGCTGTGTGGTTGCAAGCTGCTAACAGTAATTCCTGAATCTAGCAAGCCGAATATTCCATAAGACCCTTACTTAACCATTTTTTTAAAAGGCTTTTAACATATATATATATATATATATATATATATATATATATATATATATATATATATATATATATATATGTATATATGTGTGTGTGTGTGTGTGTGTGTGTGTGTGTGTGTGTGTGTGTGTGTGTGTGTGTGTGTGTGTGTGTGTGTGTGTGTGTGTGTGTGTGTGTGTGTGTGTGTGTGTGTGTGTGTGTGTAAAAGCACAAGCCAATGTGAGACGGGTAATTAGAGCTGCTAAGAAGAGCTGCTAAGAAGATCTACTGGAGAAGTTATTGTAATTCTATAAGAGAGAAAATGATAATAATTCTATATAGGAGATAAACTGGATTATCTATATCCAGTATAGTGAAGCAGAGACTGTAGAGCATACTTCTACATTGTGCAGTATTTACCAAAGAACGAGAGGAGTTGGTTAAGAAATTTAAAGATAAAGGTGTAATCAATTTCAATCTATCAAATCTATTATGTTGTGGCTCAGGACAGAGAGAAATACTTAATTATCTCAAAATAACAGATTTTAATTTATATGGCATTATCATTATTATTATTATTATTATTATTATTATTATTATTTTGTTTTTCTTTTGCTTTGATGCTGACACTTACACATTCAGAAAGGGGAAGCTGCACTTCACACTCATGGATCTGCAGACTCTCCTCCAATGAAGCAGAGTCTTCCTTTAATCTGGTCCTCTTTGGTCGAAAATGAATGGCTAATTGTATTAGGTATGTAAACACACAAAAAAAATATGGACATGATTCGGATATGTTAAAGGGTCGTAAAAAAAAATAGTCACACTTTTCTCCTTTGCGGTCAAAAATGACCAACATAGGAAATTAATGGGAAATACGAAAAAATACGAAATCTCAGAGAAACTTTTGGTGGTACAAACTACAAATCAGCCACTGTGCAGAAAAAAAGTTCACAGCAATGAAGGGGTGACACTCTAAAACATCAAGACTGCAAATAAGACACCCACCCCCAAACACACAGAGAAATGAACTGTTAAGACTGCAACAGCACATTTTGAGAATATGCCAAATAAAATCAATAAATGAAAAAAATACAAAAGAGACTCTCGCTCAAATGCACACACACACACACACACACACACACACACACACACACACTCTCACACACACACACACACACACACACACACACACACACACACACACACACACACACACACACACACATATAAATAATAATTGTGTTTGCTCTTATATTTAGGCTAATAGGTGTTCCTGATATCTGTTGCATATGCAACAATACATAAAATAATTACAGTTTGTATGTATGTATATAGTTAAAATAATATTTATTATTATTATTACATTATTATTCCTTTTTTAACCTACAGTTTGATAATGATTGTTTGTTGTTGTTATTTTATTATGTTTTTGCTGTTAGATCATAATTGCTGTTCCCTTCTGAAGTTTTATTACCATTTACAGAATTAAACTGAATAAAATACCAATTAATTACAAAATGTCTGTATAAAGTGTTTTGAATGATCACTATCCATCACTTATTTTGTTAGATTTTTTAATTATCAAACACTGAGTAACAAACGAGCTTGCATTGTGTTCCCTTTCTAACCAAATGTTATTGTTTGATTGTAATCATAATGCAAAACCTGATACTTACCTAACAAAAATATCTTAACTTTGACTAAAAGTAGTCTTTTAGAATGTCTAAATATATATATTTTTTAAAAAATGGTGAAATCATGTCTAAAAAAAACAGTGGGAATCAAAAAGCCTCTCTGTGTATTTATATAGGGAGCTACAGTATAGCCTACAGGCGGTTACATGACATAACACCCGTTTTTACTTTTTTAACGCCACTGGAGGGCACTTTTCTCACTTCAAAAAATGGGTTGTAAAGGCCTGCACTCTATTTTAATATGAAAAGTTGCATTTATTGAATAAAATAAAAATGTTAATTGTAATGGAAAAAAATAGCTCATCTGGTTTGTTATAATTATTTCATAGTACCATAGAAACCTTTCAAAATTCTAAATAATAATCAAAAAATATTATTGAACAAAATATATTACATTGGGCCCGGTTTCCCAAAGCGTTCTTATCTCTAAGTAGTTCTTAACCTATTCCTTAACCTCTCTCTTAACCTTATGGGACGGTTCCCGAAATGTTCGTACGCTAAGTATATCTTTTGTAAGTCACACTTTCGTAAGGTTGGTCTGGACCACTCTTAGCTTTACCTTATCACTGTTGCAGGTCTATATGAATATAATTCTGAAGGTTTAATACACCCAGACAGTATTAAATTAGGCTAATTTAAGTGTTTTAATGCAAAGAATAAAATTGTCATTACACTGATTGTTGTTAGATTTTTAATTATATTATTATACAATATTATTAATTTAATTAAAACGCTCTTTTAAAGGCCAGTGAAAGCATAGGCTACTGTCAGTTAAGTCCTATTCGGACGCTAATATTGTTTCTCATGGGCTCGTCCGGTATTTTAAACATTTACAGGGGTAGCCTAAGTCTGTGATTTTAGTGCCGTCCGAATCCATAATATCAGTGTTTTTCTCACCCAACCCGCGTAAAAATCCCTGGCCAAATTAGTACCTTCTGTTTTTTGACAAACAGGTCGTGTGGTAATTTAATTGCCGTCTGAATCCACATCTCTGAGTTTACAAGAGATTCAAAATTCACGGTTTAAATCATTTTTGATCACTGCCGAGCACCGTACGCAAGATGTAAACTTTTATTACTGAAATGCTGGAAAGTATTTACAAGAACAATATTTCATCGCAGCTCCACCTCAGCGAACAAAATTGGGAAAGAGAAGAGAAGAGAAAAGAGAAGAAGGCACGTACATTTTTGAAAAGGTTATTGTGATAGCAATATATGTTACAATTTTAAAATATGTAGGCTAGGCTATTATAGTTTGGATTATTTTTTATAATATCCAATAATCATAATAAATTGCAAGTTCAACTATTTCTGAAGTGCTTCATTTATAAAGATCACCACTTTCTCACATAAACGGCCCCTACACAAGAGTATAATTGATTCTCGAGCCATCGATATCAAACAATTCAGCACCATCGCCATGGACAGCACCCGGTAACGTCGCACGTAAGAAGGTATATCTTAAGCAGCTTCCTAAGGTATGATTAGGGGAACACACTTAAACACCTTTGGTAAGATATATCTTTCGAGCTCTCTTAGCGTGCTAAGAGTGAGCGTTATCGAGAAACCGGGCCCTGGTTTTCCTGAAAGAAAAAAAAAAACATTTTAAGGCTTCGGTCACTTTTGACTGCGAAGGAGACAAGTGTGATTCCTAAACGAAGAGGACCAGAGGGTTGCTTTGAAGGGGGGGATTCTGGAATCCACTGCTGCTTCAATGTATAATGAGTGATTATAATCAAGATATTAATCAATATTGTTCCTTCTAAATATCAAATGAGTTGAATGACTTCTCTGGAGATTTTACTTTGTTATAGAAGTTACCAGTGTGATTACTGACATGTTCTTTTCATGTATTCTTTAATGTCTGTATTTGATATATGAATGCAGTAACAGTGCTCGTTTGTGTTTGAGAAAGGTCTTCAACGTGTTAAAACATACAGGGGTCATTTAAGCCAATATTTTAAGGGACCATTTCTTTGTTAAAGCTTTACTTTCCAGTTAGACTAAAGTGTAGCTCTCCTTGAGAGAAAGAACGCATTATCTTCGTTAAAAAGGCCAGCTATGCATATATTGAGACATTGTGACTTTAAGACACATTAGTCTGATTACTCAGTATTTTTCCTTTTAATGTTTCAATATTAACCGGAAGCAGTTCGGAGAGCTCGTATAGAGATTTTGCTAGTCTCTCGCTGTTATTGTTGTTGTTCATATACAAAAGCACTCATACTACGGTACACTCCAAATTACTCTGCCATACCCTCTACTACTTGTACCACAATTGTTCACTCAACCTAATTCTATGACTGTAAATGCTTCTACAAGCATCAATCCATTAAAGTGTACTTCGTCTCTGACCGGACGACTTAGCCCATGCTCAATATCCTCCAGCACCACACTAGTCTACCCCATAATCTTGATGTCTTAAGAAGACTCTCCTGTAGTAAGAGCCTGGCCACATCCAACCTTGGAAAAGCTGTGTTTTGTGTTGTTGTATTTTTATCCCACTGTAACCCATAAATCATTCTCAAACATACCCATAATCTAGTGAAATCAAATATTGCCCTTACCTTTAGATTAAGGATGTAGGATGTCGATTCAAGGTCCTCGACGGTGCCTATAACCAGTTCAATCTTGGATTCGAATGCACTGGGCGTTTGCCAATATTAATATTCCATTACAAAAATCATAAAATATTGATAGGGAAAAATTACTCTTAGACTCTTAGTTTTACAAATCACCAAAACATGATTTCGTTTTATTTAAAAAGATTCAGAATAATACAAAGACAAAAAATTAAAAAGGCAAAAATTTATAAAATTGTAACGAATACGACTCTGGGTAAATATGAATTAGCTCAAGAATATGGGGAATCTTGGGAATATTAATATTTATGACTCATGGTCATAATTCATAAGTCGCATGTACATTTATTTTATCAATTGTCGAGATTACCTCGTTCTGTAACTGGTCTGACCAACATTTAATTCGTCCAGCGAGTAGATGGTCAGTACAGTTAAGAAGGGGTATTCACAAACTCCACTAAAGTTCAGGTCCTGGCCACGAACATTAAACTTTATTGAGTTTATTAATTAAAACTACTGAATGTAGTCTAATATCGAGCTTGTAGCTTAAGATCTTTTGTTTCAGTGACTTTAGAATGGTGGGCTTTCAAATACAGAGACAGTTAAAAAGGATATATGGATTTTAATAATTGTAAAACTTAAGATTATATGAGCTACAAATACAAACGTACGTAAAAAAAATACAAAACAATAAAACAAACACACATTTAACCAAACAAGAAAATACGTGATCAGGATAACATGAAATGAAAGAAAGAAAGAAAGGAAGAAAGAAAGAAAAGCTAGTAATTATTACATACAGAAACCTAGATTCACGAGACAACCTGGAAAGCAGTTTTATCAACTCAATATACTTGCGATTTTGTTTTTTGTTCGGGTGATGCTGAAACTGGCAGGACAGCGCGGATGGTGTCCTGTTTCTGTTGCGTCTTCAGGTGCCGCGAAGTTTAAAGGCTCACTGTATGTAACATTACCGAGAGAGTTCGTCTTCCGTGCGGAAGAGGCTAGAAATCTTGGTTTCTAAGGCAGCAGGCTTTTACATGACGCGGGCCATGTGTCCCAGAGGCCGAGGCGAGGGCCTGTCCAACCGGAGCAGCGCTGCGCTGCACGTGGAGAAGGAGGAGGAGGAGGTCAAGCGGGATCGATGAGAGAAGAGGGAGATCGAAGAAGGAAGAGAAGAGAGTGTGATGAGGGGGTTTCTGCCTTTTAACAAACATCTGTTTACGCCCTCTCTTGGAACGACAGCGAATCAGATTGTCTTTTCTGACGCGGGAAAATTCTCTTTGTGTGAAGAAGAAAACGCCTACTTTCACCATATGTCTTATGAGAGAAAGAATTCATATTTCTTCTTAAGATTGTACACATGGAACAATACATCTTACAATACAGTGTTACTATGTGCGGGACTGGTTGAATTAAAACAGGACGGTCAGACAGATACCAAGAATTACAGGTAGATATTGGACACACATAACATTATGTTCATATGCATCATTACACACAAATAAAGCTTGATTAAACATACAATAAAATGGTCAGTATTTCCGTTATGGTATGTGAAGACACTTGAGAAACACAGGAATACATATCAAACATTTGAAGAGTTTTCTCTGAAGAGTTTCATGTATGTTAAGGTTTTGGAATGTTGGCTTGCAAAGGAGCTGGATGAGCTGCCGTCTTGGGGTCATAAAAGTTTATGACCAGGTTCGAGTTACAAGACACTATGGAGTGATTTTCTTTCAATGAATCTTCGGAATTAAAGATTTTACTCTAGCAAACCACACCTCTATTATAAATTTGTAATGAATGGTAAAATGAAATTTTACTATGTGGAAGTCCATATATGGAAATGTGCTTCAGTTGCATCTCGTGGTGGGTTTCTGGTTGAAAGTCCACGAATGTGTGTGTGTGTGTGTGTGTGTGTGTGTGTGTGTGTGTGTGTGTGTGTGTGTGTGTGTGTGTGTGTGTGTGTGTGTGTGTGTGTGTCTTCTGGAATGCCAGGAGGCTGTAAAAGTTGGGGAGAAGGTCGGTGCTGGCAAATTGGTCCTCGTGGGGCAATTATTAACCAGCAAGGACAAAGACGATGTGTTTCTTTTTATCACATGATCCGCTAATTTGAAAAGCAGATGCCATTGTCGCTACAAAATTTAGGCAGAGTTTTTATACTAACTCTGTTTTGGGCCGCCTTTTAACTATGGGCTGTCATTATAATACAGCTAATTCCCTTATAAGGTAAAACTTTGGACCTATCCTAGTCCTTTATTAACATCAGCTTGCAGAAGCACATATTGAAAATATCTGTTTTCTTTTCACACCTATTTTATGCAACACATACACAAAAGCTTTATTTGGTAAGTTTGACTACCGCAGCCCTTTTGACCTTTCTCTAGTTTCACACATTTTCTAGGACTAAGGCGAACGATGTTCACAGTTCCCTTTAAAAATACATGTGGTCCTAACAACCTAAACATATCGAGTCCACATACACCCACACATATATACACCTCTAACAATGACTCTTAAGTTCGCAGGCCAAGCTCAAATTAGGCTTTAAGTAATTTGAGCTTGTTCTGCAAGTTAAACACATCCTCATTTGAGTAGTTTATTGCATTTTCAACCATAAAACTGTTTGCAATGTGTATTACTTTCCTATTTAATTGTTCAACTTGTCTTGATCATTTTTATTAACTGCTGTGCACGATGAATCAGTCCATTCTTAGGGAGTTCAGCCTTAGTGGAAGATCTTCATCAATGCCTTTCTCTCCTTCTTCTGTCTTGTGAGCTCTTTTTACGTTGTCCCTCCAGAGGTGTTCAACTATAACATCGTCCATTAAAATCTCAACCTTGTCTGTTACATTAACACTTCTTATTTCTGGGTCATTTCCATCCGTAACATTCAATGCATGCAGATAGTCATTAATATATACCATTTCTTCAGAAGAAGATTTTTCAGGGAATTTATCAGAAGATTTATCAGAAAAATTCATAATCAATATTGTTCTCCAATATTTATTACAGTGTGTGTGTTAGTCCTTTTGGTTATAGGTTAAGGAACCACTGGCATTATTGGAGATTGACTGAGTGTTTGTGACATGTTGGCGCCCAGCCACCCAAATCTGCGACCTGGAAGGTCGCGACGTGCCTAACTTCAGGGTCCGAGTGTCAGCTGCATAATCTATAGAGATATGCTTCAGTTTATCTGTATATGTGTGGAAAATTACTATGTTTATCAATTTCTTAGCCAATCAGAAACTGCTCTCTCTCTGTGTGTGTTGTATGCTGTGATCTTTGTAACTGTAAGGGGGGTGGCCTACGAACTCCTGTGTGAGTCTTGAAGCTGAACTTCTGCTGATGAAACTGCAAACTATCTTCAGTAAAACTTTTCTTCACTTAATTGTAATTCTGACTCCAGGTCTTCATTTATCATATCTGGTTCTTTGACTGTAAAACCCCTTACAGCTTCTTACTGGAAATAAATAGGGTTTAAATAAAATATAGGGGAGAACCGGGGCGAAAGTAACGCGGGACGAAAGTAACAAAGCAATTTTCTCAGAGCCCTGACTATATTAGCATTTCAAGCTATGACAGCACGTTTAGTACGCAACCCTTGACTGCGCTGCCAAATATCACGTGATTTCGTCATCGTTTCCCGCGGTTAGTTCCAGTAAGCAGTTTTCGAGTGCGATAAGTAAATTACTGAAGCGGTACTTTTTTTCTAATTACAAGTTGTGTTTTTAGTTTAATGTCACACAGTAATGATCAATCTACAGGTTATTAAGTGCCGTAACACATCCTGAAGTTTGCCTGGTCAGAGTTTTTCAGTATAAAAGTAAATCGGGTTTAAATGTCCGGAGTTCCTGTCGGGACGAAAGTAACACTTGTTACTTTTGTCCCGCTATAGTAAAAACAAGTGTTTATTTTGTCGCGCTGCTAATGTGGTGACTTTCTCTGTGTTGCAGCATTTATTAAAACATGTTTATGTCATATTATACTAACAGAATATAGTAAAAACAAGTGTTTCTTTTGTCGCGCTGCTAATGTGGTGACTTTCTCTGTGTTGCAGCATTTATTAAAACATGTTTATGTCATATTATACTAACAGAATATGGCAAGAGTGAGGGTCAGTAAGACAGATAGAGGTCTGATTCAGCCAGATGTTTATGAAATGGCGTTCACATTTAAATCAGCTGATTTCTGTCTCACCATTTTTTTACACTCAATCTGTTTCCATTTACCCTAGTCACATTTAGGTTTTAGCCATACCTTATAGCTTTTCCACCTCCACCTATGAATTTGCAGGGTTTCCATCCTGATGTTTTTATGCAGTTTGGATTTATGCATAAAAACAGCTTGATGGAAACATGACTATTGTTAGGCTATATTATGTTGAGAATTTATATTATGGTAATTTAATTTAATTTTCATATTGTTCATGTTGAAAACACATTTTATAAAATAGATTGACTTAGCCAATAAAAAAAAAATATTTTAAACAATTCAAGTTTGTACTGTTGGGTTATTTGAAACATTGATGAAACTGAAATTTAAAATGAAAATTTAAATTAACATTTTTTTGCGAATATAATGGCCAAAATATGTTTGCAGTTACATGTTAACAAGGTCATATACTCAGGTATATTTAGGCTAATAAAAAAAAAAAAAAAAAAAACAAGAGTAACACAAAAAATCTTGCTTGTATATTGTTGTGTTACTTTTGACCCACCTGTGTGTTACTTTCATCCCAGCTGACGGGGTCGAAAGTAACATGAGCAGTCTTAAGTTCAAAGTGAAATTATACTGAAGTCCTTCTACATTTTTACAAAATACCACCTGGTATTGATGGACCACACTTGTAAGTGTCTGACCACAGCAAAAATATATCTGTCTAAAATATCATCTTTTCAAATTATGTTTTTCTGAAAAATGGTACTTTCGCCCCTGCTCTCCTACTTATGAAACAAATACTTTAACACTTCAAGCAAACACTGTGACATTACATACCATTTTGTACATATACCATACATATACTACTTATGGAACTACACTTGTTTTGAAAAAACCTTCAAAAACTATTTAATGCAATCTTGACCTTTAAGAAGTTTGGGCAATTACCACAAAATGTTCAAATTTAATTGGTTGTTTAAGATGCGTTTAGTTCTGAAAAATAGTTTACTTCAGCAGACATATTGAAAGCATTCACATGCTAAACGCAAATAAGAAGAGTTAAACAAAGGAAATCTCTAATTTTTTAAACATTGAGGTGGCTCTTAAAAGAGCCTTTGGATTGTATGACTGTTTCTGCTGTGGGTTTAAGCGCGCTCTCCGCGGATGCGGCGGGCCAGCTGGATGTCTTTGGGCATGATGGTGACTCTTTTGGCGTGGATGGCGCACAAGTTGGTGTCCTCAAACAGACCCACCAAATAAGCCTCGCTCGCCTCCTGCAGGGCCATGACAGCCGAGCTCTGGAAGCGCAGATCCGTCTTGAAATCTTGAGCGATTTCTCTCACCAGGCGCTGGAAGGGCAGTTTGCGAATCAGCAGTTCAGTGGATTTCTGGTAACGGCGAATCTCTCTCAGCGCCACAGTACCGGGCCTGTAGCGATGAGGCTTCTTAACGCCACCGGTAGCGGGAGCGCTCTTACGGGCGGCTTTAGTGGCCAGCTGCTTCCTCGGGGCTTTTCCTCCGGTGGACTTACGAGCGGTCTGCTTGGTTCTTGCCATTATTTCAACAAAGTTCTGTTACAGCTGTGAACAAAAGGACGAATGAATGAATAGTTCACTAGAACACAGCGCGTATTTAAGCCCAGGGCTGCCATGCGCTCATTGGATGGCTTTGCTTCAGAGGCATTTGATTGGTTATTGTCTGGCGTCTGTAAATGACAGTTGGCCAATGGCTGTGCGCCTCCTGTTTTCAAAGAAGAGACACGAGTTTGTGGTTCCCGCCCGAATATCCTTTGTTTCTCTTTGAATAGAATAGGCGAAATCAGGTGTAAATTTGCACAGCAAAACCCGTGATTGATTTTTAAAATATTATTGATAGTGTAGAGTTGGACTTGTGGCACTAATATTAAAAACTGAGATAAGTAGTACATATACTTAACTACGTTATGTTAAAATTCTTTGTATTGATATCAATATATCAGTTTAAATATGTTTAGCCATGCTAATAAAATATACACTTTCATAAAACATTCATTAAATCCTTACAAATAGTTTAGGGAGAGTGGATAACAATAAAACATGTTACTTACTAAAATTCTCTAGGGACATACATTTCTAGTCAGATTTAAATAATTAAAAATTAGCGTCATTGAAAAACTGATTTATGAATGGAATCTCAGACACATATATTAAAATGTTAATGCTTTGTTTCGTTACATTTTGTTTATATATAGTCAGCATTGTATAGTAGTACAAGAACTGTCAATTCATGGGCATTCTTCTCCCATTTTTTTTTTTTTTTTTTCCTTTTTGTTTTTAATCAAACAAACTTTAATAGAAAAATCGAATAAAAATCGGACGAATCCAAACACTCTTTCTTGGAGAAATTGGGTGGCTCTTAAAAGAGCCTTTGGTCTGAAGAGAAGCTTCGGTCAGTCTACTTGGCCTTCGCGGGCTTCTCGGTCTTCTTGGGCAGCAGCACGGCCTGAATGTTGGGCAACACACCACCCTGAGCGATGGTCACGCCACCCAGAAGCTTGTTCAGCTCCTCGTCATTGCGCACCGCCAGCTGCAGGTGTCGAGGGATGATGCGGGTCTTCTTGTTGTCCCGAGCGGCGTTTCCAGCCAACTCCAGGATCTCAGCGGTCAGATACTCGAGCACAGCGGCCAAATACACCGGAGCTCCGGCACCGACGCGCTGGGCATAGTTGCCTTTGCGGAGAAGCCTGTGAACACGGCCGACGGGGAACTGCAGTCCCGCCCTGGAAGAGCGACTCTTGGCCTTAGCGCGAGCCTTTCCCCCGGTTTTGCCTCTTCCACTCATTGTAAATTACAGTTGTTGTTCCTTTATTTAAAAAAAAAAGTAACAGTGATACTTTCAGCAGCTGTGTTCTGAGTTTTAAATAAAAGCTCGCTAGTCTCCTATTGGCTGGTGTCTGAACACATCATGGAGCCAATCAGTGAGCTTCCCTCCAAACTCCAAACACCCCCTTTCTGCTTCTCACGCCAAGTACCTCAATCCAACAGCCTCTTAGCCTCCTTTTAATGTATTTTAGTTTAAATTAATTCGTTTCTACAGTTTTTATTTCTTAATGTCCATTGTTTTGTTTTTTTATGTAAAACACTACTTATGTTACCATCATGTATAAACTATCATGTATAAACTGCTATACAAATAAACTTGCCTTGCCCATTTTTACTTTGGTTGAAAACAAATATAATTGATTAAAATTAATCAAGTTGGTCTTGAAGCTGTGAAGTTTTATAGTGTATTGCTATAAACATTTCTAATGACGTCTATGCAGATACTTAAGATTTCATCCAAACGTTCACATTATCATCAGATTTTGTCGAAATGTGTGTGCACATGAATATAAAGGGCCCATTTATTGTCTTCGCGGTAACTATGACTTTCATTGAACTGATGAATTAATACTCTTCACTATGAATTAGTGGGTGGCTCTTAAAAGAGCCTTTTTGAGAAAAGAAAATAAACAAGGGAAAAGAATGAGTTTATTTCTTCTTAGGAGCTGCCTTTTTAGGCTTGGCGGCTTTAGGTTTTGCTGCTTTAGGTTTCGCCGTTTTGGGTTTGGCTGCCTTTGCCTTTTTTGGGCTCTTGGCTGCTTTCTTAGGAGTCGCTGGTTTCTTGGCCTTCTTGGGGCTCTTCGTTGCCTTTTTAGCGGCGGGTTTCTTCACCTTCTTCGGGGATTTCTTAGCGGCGGGCTTCTTTGCTGCTGCAGTTTTGGGCTTCTTAGCGGCAGCGGGTTTCTTGGCTGCGGGCTTCTTGGCTTTAGGAGCCGCTTTCTTGGCGGGTTTCTTCTTGGTCTCGGTCTGTTTCTTGTTGAGTTTGAAGGAGCCCGAGGCGCCGGTTCCTTTAGTCTGGACCAGGATGTCATTAGTAACGAGACTCTTGACGGCGGTCTTGACGCGGGAGTTGTTCTTCTCCACATCGTATCCACCGGCAGCGAGCGCTTTCTTCAGGGCGGCGAGGGACACACCGCTCCTCTCTTTAGATGCGGACACAGCCTTGACGATCAGCTCTCGGACGCCTGGTCCTGCTTTCTTGCTTTTAGCTGCTGATTTCTTCTTGGCCGCTTTGGTCGCGGATGCTGGAGCGGTTTCTGCCATGATTTCTCTGAGTGAATCTGGACTCACACAATCTGACTGTGACCGACAATGAACCGCAGCGCATTTAACCGCAGCATGAGAACCGCGTAGACTCAACCTGCTCTGTCCAGTGTCTGCTCCTCCACTTACGCCTTTGCTTGTGTTTTCTCCTTTCGTATTTGGGATACAACTGGAGTTGTAAAATAGTTTAGTAGAGTAAAAAAACGTACATATCGAGTAGAGAGCTTGAACTTTAATTTGTAGACTAAAACACGCGGAAAATGATCATTTATTTTAGAATCGTAGGATGAAATCCAAAGCGCGCACCTCTAATGATCAAGGCTGCGTGTATATTTCATGTAATTGTGTGTAATAACAGAAGTAAACTACTGAGTGAGTCATCTTGGTTTTGAACTAGCACTTTGACAATGGCTTTGATATATGTAAGATCGCTGAGGGACTTGTGGAGTGTTTCATTCAGAGGTTGTTTTGCGCAGCTTGAAGCACACACTCACATCTGTCTGTGTAACTGCTCTGCATCTCGGGTCACTGATGATTCCCACATTTTATAAAGATGCAAGAACCCTGAATAAAGTTCAAAATCAGCACCTGATCGCTAATATATTTTGAACTGATTAATAAAACTTAAATATACTTGGTATATATATGAAGATATATGAAAGCATTGTTAACATAACAGAAGGTTGTGATTTCTTTCTAAATTTATGAATGCATATTTATTTTTCTCAAATAATAAAGCTTCATTGTTATTAAATTAAACACTGACACAATTACAGTTTTTTCCAATTGCTAACACACAAGATACCTAATGTATCCTGCAAAATACCTAATATATCTTGCAAAATTAAGCACTGCAACCAAAACTATATAGCATTATCAAAATCAAACTTTTGCACGAAATGGCACACACTTCTAGCCTGGTTAAAACCAGACCCTTCTCAGTTGAAACTGAGTATAGGAGAGAGAATTAAAATTCGCCGGAAGTAGTCTGGGTTTTCCCAGGCTAACACACTTCATTCATATTACTAGATTTTTGTCTAACCAACTACACACTGTTGGGCAGAATGAAAAGCACAGTCATCTTTATGCTTTGCCATAATACTAAAATAGTTACAATTGTAGAAAATTCTTCAGATTGTTCACATGCTCGGAAATATTTGCAGAAACACACACATGCTGTTGCAACATTTATTTATTTTTTTATTTAGATATATTTACACTGGACTGAACAAAAAATGCTCACAAAAAAACAGTAAACTGAAAAAGATTGAAGTGTTAACAATTAAGCATTGAGGTGTTTGGCCAGGTGACACATGTATCAGTCAATCAGCTCATGTAGTGTCATTTTGAATGGCAGTGTTTTGAAATGGCAAACATGTGACTTTATGTCAGATTGTTGTGTCTTATGCGGAGAACCGTGTTCAGTGCATTTAAAAAGTGCCATTTTGAATTGCAAAATGTGTGTAAAGGAGATTTTTTAGACTTGAGAAGAGGTTTTGCTCTCTGTGTGTCAGTTTATTGTGCTGTGCATGTCATTTTAGTGTGTTAGCAATTGGAAAAAAAAAAAAAACATCAGTAGTTTGGGATTATGGTGTAGAGGTTGCTGCCTCTTTAGGAAATAAATCCTTCACAAAATGTGTAAATTTTGGAGATTTGGTGCTTGATTGATCTATTTTCACATTATAGTTCATAAATCATTACTGTAAACCAAAACCCTGAATTAAGATATTTGCAAACTTGTTTGGATGAAGGACCATGCCAGAGATCTATGAGAAAAAAGTCTCTTATATGCCAATCTTCTTTATCTTAAAGGAGTAGTTCACTTTAAAATGAAAATTACCCCATGATTTACACCCTAGTTATATTAATAACACCGGAGTTATATTAATTAACACCATCATATTGAAGCTCAAAAAAGTGAATCCATCCATCATATAAGTGCTCCACACAGCTCCGGGGGTTAATAAAGGCCTTCTGAAGCAAAACAATGAGTTTGTGTAAGAAAAATATTCATATTTAACATGTTACAATGTAAAATTCTAGCTTCCAGCCAAACGGCCATTCGCAGACTGCTTACGCCTAAAGTGAAACTTACGCAACTTGTGACGTCAGAAGTAGCGTAATGTGTAGTGTAAATATCAGCAGTATGTCGCAATACTCCCATAAGTTGCGCTAGACTTAAGTCCTTAGACTTAGTCTTTAAGAAGTCCTGACTATATCTGACTGTCAAATATTTAAAGCTTATACAAAAAGCCAGTGGCATTGATTATGAAACCTCAAATTCAAACAGCAATACAGTCAAATCAGACAACAAACCTGACATTATCAAATTAAGGTTACATTATGTATTATCTGCCATATATTTTTAAACAGGAAGTTTAAACAGTTGATACGACATAAATATATATAAAGCTAATTAAAGGGGAAGTCTTTGTTTCCATCATCTTAATTTCTGAGTAACACCAACCCTGATTCTCATTGCTGTGATCATCATGTCATTTCTCTACACGTATTGCTCTATATACATCAACCGCCTGCACCCACAGTGACCATCAGAGGCCTGAGAGTGGAAGAAAGTCTGCCAGTTGTACTTTCACATGTTTTTTCCACTACTGCTCTGTGGGTTTAACCAATTCAGACTCTAATCAAGTGACAAAATAATGACAGTCAGAATATGTATTGTCATGGGTCTCATAACCAGTTCTGAATCACGTACACAGATCATCATTGTAAAGACCACCTCTGATATTATCACATATAAACCTTTACGCAGCTGCAGAAGTTTGATTGACAGCTGTAGATAATGATGCAGTTTGACTTTAAATCACACACACTGACCAGTCAGTCACTCACACATCTCACACTCTCCTTCTACGGAGTTGAAAACTGGTAAAAGTGGCTGTTGACCGGATGTGTTGCGTTGCAAAGTCACCCAGAAATTATTGTTAACACTGGTGTTGTCATATACTTCCCTTTTCTAAGGCTCCGAGACTGTCAACATTTGGCAATACATATTTTGACTAGTCTGACAGTAATTCATAATGTTTGGTTTAAAGTGATCTGCATAAAGCCCAATTCAGATCCCGCATTGATATTAATCACTTCTCATTCAGTCTGATGTAGATTTGCATCCATTCCTAATAAACCATCGTTATAACATGAACAAGCCTAATACGACTTTTCTTAAAATTTATTCAAGGCTCTTTATGAGGAACTCTTTCACAATTTCTTAAAAATATATATATATATATATATATATATATATATATATAATTTTTTTTTTTTTTTTTTTTTTGTGAAAGAAATTGTGAAAGAGTTCCTCATAAAGAGCCTTGAAGCCTTATAGTTTTTGTTTCTCTCTTTTGTTGTAAATTCTAATTCGGTTCTGAAATCAGGGAAGTATAAGCAACTGTGAACTACGGTTTCTTCTGTGTTTGTTCAGGAAGTGTTGAGGCTATAAGACAGACTGTGTGTTTGACAGCGTGTCATTAATAGATCAGGATGGAGCTCAGTTCACTTCCTCTAATTATCTGTGAGTATTATTATCTCATTTATGCATAATTTTCACATTTTGTATAATGATCTAATCAGTGTTTATTTGTATTTCATCTTTTTATAGTGAATCTGTTTTTCATTTATGCTGCTAATAATTTGAGCATCAAATTAGTCTGTAGCTCATGATATCCACACTGTTAATTAAAATTCCTGGTGATTTTTTACAGTGTGTGTGTGTGTGTGTGGACATGTTTTTCTACACCGGTGGGGACTTAAACCTGAATGCACACAGACTCATGGGGACTCGTGTCACCGTGGGGACCTAAATTGAGGTCCCCATGGGTACAAAAGCTTATAAATCATACAGAATTAGTTTTTTTGAAAATGTAAAAATGCAGAATGTCTCCTGTGATGGGTAGGTTTAGGGATAGGGGCAGTGTAAGGGGATAGAATATACAGTTTGTACAGTATAAAAACCATTATGCCTATGGAGAGTCCTCACAAAGATAGTGCACCAGACGTGTGTGTGTGTGTGTGTGTGTGTGTGTGTGTGTGTGTGTGTGTGTGTGTGTGTGTGTGTGTGTGTGTGTGTGTGTGTGTGTGTGTGTGTGTTGTGATGTGCTGACTGACATCAATGATGTCACTTCCCATATGAAGCACTGGTGGCACGTAAGATAAGATCTGCAGTCCAATGGCTTGAGCTTCTCTTCACTTTGTGGTTGTATCATGACAGCATCACGCAGATATTCTTAGCAATGAAGACGATTTCTTCACACTTCCTCTTTCATGCCCAATATCTCCAGTTATTATTGACTGCCTTATATAGATGTGAAAGAGTCCAGATCTCTTGCATCAAATCAACATTGTCACACCTTCTGTTTTTTTCTATTTTAAAAAAGTTGTCTGCAGGTTTTAATTTATCTCGCCCACCTTTTAAGTGTGTGTGTGTGTGTGTGTGTGTGTGTGTGTGTGTGTGTGTGTGTGTGTGTGTGTGTGTGTGTGTGTGTGTGTGTGTGTGTGTGTGTGTGTGTGTGTGTGTGTGTGTGTGTGTGTGTGTGTGTGTGTGTGTGTGTGTGTGTGGTTTGTCTCTTTTTGCTTTTTAGTGCTGATTTCAAACATCTGCCCTGGACAAACTCAAGGTGATTTATACATTTATATTTTGTTCAAATCGTATATACAATAACACAGTGGACCAGAAAGCATGTATAGCAGCATGTCAAGTGTTGATGTAATTTATTGGGTCCTTATGATACAGCTGAGCTGTGTATGAAACAAATGTCTTGTATGATTAATGTTTAAACATCTGAATGTTTTGTGTGATGTTATAGAGAGACCAAAGGCTGTAGTGAAGACAGAGCCTGACAAACATGAAACCGTCGCTGTCAGATGTGAAATACCAGGAACTGAAGACGGCTGGACATACAGCTGGTTTACAGACGGATCATCTCGGTCCATCAGCTCTGACAGAGAATTCAGCTTCAAACCTGATGAATCTCACAGTAGCATCAACATCTCCTGTAGAGGAGAGAGAAGTGATGGACAGAAGTCAGAGATCAGTGACGCTGTTACACTGACATTATCACGTGAGTCTGATCCTCTTCACCGCAGAAATCAGTTACACTGAGAAGTGATGACGTGATGAGAAGGGCTTTTATTTGCACAGAAGAAAAGAAGGTGGTTATAAATAAAGTGAGGTTATTGTTCTCAGCGAGCAGGGCATGATGTTTCAAGAGGAACAGAGCGGTTAGATTTATTGATATTTTAATTGTATTGCACTATTACTGGACAGACGAGAAATACATTTTCATTATCCTCTTTTATTCATTTATCTGACTTGGTTTCTTTCAGATGTTTTATCATAACTTCTGTTTGTTCAGTTCTTGCAGAGGCACCTAAACCTGTTCTGACTGTTCAGCCTAAACCATCACAGATATCCAGAGGAGAGAATGTCACTCTCACATGTGACTTACAGGGAGAAGGATGGACATACAGATGGGAGTGTGAAGACCACAACTCTGAAGAGAAAGATGATGATGAAACAAAGCACAACTCTAATGAGAACGATGATGATGATACACAGCACGACTCTGAAGAGAAAGAGAAAGATGATACACAGCACAACTCTGAAGAGAAAGAGTTCAATATCACTGCAGAGATCACACAGAAGTGCAGGTGTAGCGGCTGCAGAGGATCAGTCTGCTCTGACTGGAGTGATGAAGTGACTCTGACTGTGTCGGGTGAGTGATCATCACTGACTGACATCAGGATCTTGCTTAAATGATATATGAACAATTAATAAACTGCAACTAAAAAAAACAGTACTTGTGAACATTTCTAGATGCTGCATGTTAGACTGTGATTTACAGTAAGCATCTGATTTTACAAGCCATGTCTCTCAGGATCTGTATCTTTATACATCTTTATGAGAGCTCTCATGTTAGATCATAAAACAGCCATACAATTGCATGACTCATAATGAGCTGAAGGGTGAGGTAAAATTAATTAATTAATTAATTACACATTAAGTATAAATGATAGAAGTCATAAACAGTGATAGATGATGGCTGAAGACTGTATATTAACTCAAGATCATCATTAAATATTTACAGACAAACCCAGAGTAACTGTGAAGCCCCAGAGTTCAGTGTTCACTGGAGACACAGTTACTCTGAGCTGTGACGTGAGACGCTCAACTGGACTGAGGATTATCTGGTACAAAGACTTCCAGAGAATAAAATCTGATGATGAGACAGAAACACTGAGAGATGTGAGAGTCTCTGATGGAGGAGAGTACAGTTGTGGTGTACTGAGAGAAAACAACTCCACAAAACAAGGTCATAGAGTCACACTAACAGTCAGAGGTAATGTGGCAATCTGATATAATAAGAGTAATATTATTCAGATTAATGTCATCCATCAACAGTATCATGTTCAGTCAGTTAAATTAAACTTTAGTTAATTTCTCACAGAGAGACCCAGAGCTGTATTGCGTGTTCAGCCTGATGGACGAGTGTTCAGAGGAGAGACGGTCAATCTCACATGTGACATAGAGGAGTCAGACGTCACTAGCTGGACCTACAGCTGGAATAAAGATGATTCAGAGATTCATGTCAGTCAATCACAGGAATACAGCATCAGTTCAGTTAGTGAATCTCACACAGGTCAGTACAGCTGTAGTGGAAGAGAGACGCGAGGATCACGATACACACACACCAGTGATGAAGTTACACTGACGCTTTCAGGTGAGTGTGTTCAGATCAACTTCACATCACGAGTAAAAAACACCTGCAAATAAGAAACTGTAACCAACATGTTAAAAAATAAAACAAGCAGTGAGTAATTTAACAGTAAATACGACAGAGAATAGATTGGGTGAATTAATGTTTAATGTATTGAGCTGCACTAGTTATTTAAAGGGATAGTTCACCCAAAAATGAAAAAATAAAATTAAAATTTACTCACCCTCAAGCCATCATAGGTGTATATGACTTTCTTCTTTCAGACGAACACAATCGGAGTTATATTAAAAAATGTCCTGGCTCTTCCAAGCTTTATAATGGCAGTGAATTGCTGTTTCTGTTTTGAAGCTCATAAAAGTGCATCTATCCATGATTAAAGTGCTTTAACGTTAATAAAGGCCTTCTGAAGTGAAGCGATGCGTTTGTGTAAGAAAAATATCCATATTTAAAACTTATAACTAGCTTCCAGCCAAACGGCCATTCGCAGTCTACTTGCATAGCGCAACTTCACTTCAGAAGACCATTATTAACCCCCGGAGCCATGTGGAGCACTTTTATGATGGATAGATGCACTTTTATGATGGACAGATGCACTTTTATGATGGACAGATGCACTTTTATGATGGACAGATGCACTTTTATGAGCTTCAAAACAGAAACAGCTATTCACTGCCATTATAAAGCTTGGAAGAGCCAGGACATTTTTTAATATAACTCAGATTGTGTTCGTCTGAAAGAAGAAAGTCATATACACCTAAGATTGCTTGAGGGTGAGTAAATCATGGGATAATTTTCATTTTTGGGTGAACTATCCCTTTAATGGATAGGCCTGTTAACTCTGCTGATAAGTAACGTCAACAAAATTAATTTTAATAAAAAATTATAATAATTTAAGTTAATAATCAAATTGCAGATGATTAGCTACCCCGACCTTTTTTATTTGACCTACTGACCTTTTATTTTAAAACATCAGGATATCGTGCTCTGATCATTGGAGTGATCGCAGGATTGAGCGTCTTGTTTCTGCTCATTTTCGTACTGGTCCTGCTGTGGCGCTGCAAACACAACAAAGGTTCCTCTCAACTTCTCAAAAATATACAGACAAACTTCACTATTATGATTGATGGATTTAAAGATAATTTATATAAATACCTGTCATAAACTGAGGGCAGGAAAGCCATTTTGCGTTTTGAAAAGCTGGTGTTTAGGAATCATTGCTAAAGTGTCTCTGTGTTTGAGCAGGAGGAGGATCTCCGTCTCCCTCGACTGAACATCAGCAGCACAACATCAGAACAGAAGAGCAGAAGAAGAGTAGACATACACATAATATCTTCAACTGCAATCATCTATTTTGACATTTTAAATTACTATATACAGAATTATATACATCGACACAGATAGATAGATAGATAGATAGATAGATAGATAGATAGATAGATAGATAGATAGATAGATAGATAGATAGATAGATATATAGATAGATAGATAGATAGATAGATAGATAGATAGATAGATTAAACGTGATCTAACTGATCTATAAAAGGCTTTAGTTTATCAAAATTTGGTTTAATTGTATTTTCCATCATGGATAACAAAATAAGAACTCAATAAGTGAAAGAGTAAAACCAGAAAAAGACTCAATCTCACTCAGTCTTTCTTCAGATGCAGACTCGGTGAATGGCCCTTCTGATGTGACCTATGCTGAGATTGACCTGAAACCAGTGAAGGAAATGAAGAAAAAGAAAGAAAACAAAGGTATGGCCACACCGGACCTCTGCTGCGTGTGTGTTCTGCTGGTTTGTTGTGATAATGCAGTGATATAGACGCATACATAAATGATTGTTGTACATAGAGATGTCATTTAGCCTACATAGACTCACCTCTTGTCATCTGTAGGAAAGACCAGTGAGAGTTCTGACACTGTTTACTCCAAACTCAACATCAAAACAGTTTAAGGTGAGGTAAGCTAAAAACAGCGCAAAATATCACAATATATCATATATATCATGCAATTAATAAATAAAAAAAAAATCACATTTTATACTTGTATTTGTATGATTTCAGGTGTTGTTGCTGGATCTAGTCATATGACGAATGATCAGATGAGACACACAACTCGTGTGAGAAAAAATGTTGTGATTCAAATATGAACCAAAAGTTGGTGAATTGGAGATATTACCTTCATTATTAATCATATAGTTTAATTTAGTTAACATAATGAGTAAATATGCATAATCATGGCATTATATAAACATGTGTTGTGTTAGTTGAGGTCAGCACAACAGCACACGATTAACAAAAAATCTGTAAAAGTCCGTAAAAGTTGCAAAAAACATCTCATCAATGGCATTTTTACTTTATAATGTGGTTGAAATGTTGCCAATGCTTTTCTATGTTAGTGGCATATAAAGTTAGAAAGTCTAGAGAAATAACTGTAATGCTTACATATGCATTCATATATTACTTTGATTACTATAGTATTATGTATGTTATTACAAAATTTTCTGAATACTATAAGAAAAAGAAAAAAAAATAGCAAAACATTTGTAAATATTCTACAAGCTAACTCTGTATTCCTATCATGTATTAATATGTTTGAATCTATCCTCTCGTTGTCCACTAGATGTCCCCGTAGAGACGATCTGGTTGTTTCATGTCATTGTGTGATAGTTTTTGCTTTGTACTCGTGTTCTAGTGTCTTCTTTCTGTATTTACTGTGTGTTACTCTTGCATTAATACCTACATTGCATTGTGCTTTAATCATATATGTTAATTAAATAGTTTTAAGTGGTTTGTGTCTGATCTGCATCTTTTTTTCTTTTTCTTTTTTATTGCTGGCATAATGGTATTTAATTCAAATCATTAGCCTATATTTTAAATACGCCTTTTAAAAATAACAGATTAATTTCTGTGATTAAAATGTGCTGTTTAACTCGCTAACGCACGAGCCCCATCGTGGAACCATCATCAATAACTAAGTCAACTTAAACCAAAGAATAAGTGATGGACCCTGATCAATTCAAACTGTTTCTAACCAAGTAAATGCAAACACATAAAGATAAAAATAAAACTAGTGTGTGATCAATATAATGGCTGACAATTTGTAATGCTGTGTAAGAACTGAACCATAGTTTCACATGAAAGGTACAGACTAGTTCAATACAATATATTCAGAATATGTGTGTGTGTGCCTGTGTATGACATTATGACATGACATGTTGAATTTATTCAAGATGCACGTCAAGTGGTTCCACGCAAGTTGTAAGAACTAAATAAAGTACTATATCACTTGTGAAGTGAAACTAACCGTAGGGACTATTTTACACCAGGGATACACCTCTATCTTTCTGAGAAAGACTCTGGGGTTTATATGAACCACACAGGTGCTTTTTACAGTCCAGTTGAACACTATACTGGGGCGTTATTTTGGTTGATCGGATCACAAGTAGACGAGGGAGACACACACACGTTTACACCTGGTGTTTCAATCCGTCTCCTTTGTCCAGAGAGCAGCTCTGACATCAGCAAGACCAGCCGAACGCTGAGAGTGTGTGTTAGAAATCAGGAATGGTGAGAAAACATTGTGTTTGGTATGGCGTTTTTCATCTTCAAACCAAACTTGGGTCTCCAGCCGACAAAGGCCCTGTCCCAAATGGCACCCTAAACACTCGCGGTCTTCCTACGAGTCCACACTCTCGTGACGTAACGCCGCTTTGACTGTCAGGAAGAAGTCTGCTGCAAAGCTCACTTCAGTGAGTGCGTTAAAGTCACCATTACAGTGATCGGTGTTTGCTTTAGTCCTTGACTTTTTAACATTAGTTTTTTTTTTGTTTTTTTTATGGCTGCTGTAACTGTGTTTATAAGACACATTTATTATCTGTCTACTCAATGAATGTAAAACCAAACATTATTTGCTCTGAATTGTGTTTTAAAACCAAATTTAAGAAAACCATCATTCACTTAGTAAAATAAAGATAAATGACTTAAATATAATCTGTAAGACAAACTAAAGTACTTTTTTTTATTATTCCAACTCAACTTATACTCACTTTTTTACTATTTAACAATTATATATTTGGAATATTTATTTATCATTGAATTTTCTCTATGATTTGAGTAGGCTATCTTATTTCATTCTCCAAAAATAAATCTGAACTTCCTGTGTGTGCTGCCTGTGAAAACCACATCGTTTATATGTGGAAATCATTAATCATACGCCCTCAATCATGCAACTAAATACATCACAATCTGGATTCTACAGCATTTTCTTTTCTTTTTTTTCACAGTCAGTTTTTATATCTTCCTTAAATGAAACGAGATGAAGAAAAAAAAATACTTAGCAATTACCTTTATTTTACAAAAATAAAACCTTTGTAATGAGCAAATGAGACTCATTCAAACCGGAGCACCAAAGAAATATTAAAAAGATCAAGCAGTGCGTTTGAGAGAATGTGCAACACAGCAGACTATGATTCTCTTCAACATACTACCAATATTTTTTGCAGTATATACACTGTGACTGTATGCAATTTTGTTTGCATTAAATACTTGGATGACCAACTGCATTTGCCAAAGATTAGCACAAGGTATCATCTGATCATTTCATTTCCTATTTGGAAAGGAATAACGAGAAATGAAAAGACGGATCGTTTATTCGTTTTTTTCGTTTAGTTTAATAAACGGAAAATGAGATTTCGGCTCGATTTCTCAATTTTCGTTTGTGGTTTACAAATCGGTTTATGGCTTTGATATTTCGTTCGCACACCAGTGTGATGAATGAATGAGATATTAAAATTTGTTCCTTGACTCATCATTTGATAAAGTTTTCAAATATTATGACATTTTTACACAAAATAGAATAAACAATACAATACAATACAAAAAAAAAAAAAAAACTAGCTGTATTAAACATGCTACACAATGAGGTCACTGGATAATATAGGACTGTTTTAAATGCATAATTAATCACTGAACACACTCTTAAAAATAATGGTTCTTTATTGGTTTCATAAATAACCTTTAAATTGATAGTTTTTCACATGACATCACACCCTTATATAAATACCCATCTGGAGGGCAAAACAAGGCTTTATTATATAAAATATTACTTATAAATATTATTATATTACAATATTACTTTTATTAATATCACTAAGATAATGATATTATGAGACCAAATTCAGTATCCACCTCATTGATGATGCATAATGTATACAGGTAAGCAGATAAATCCAGAATATAAACACAACGCACAGTTTCTAATTGAGCATATTTCCAAAGAACAACATTTTAAAGAAAATACGTAACCATTTAACACATTGCGTTCATATTCTGGATGTTTTGCCCTCCAGGTCTCCGTCACGTAACCGGAAACTTTAAATTGCATTGCTACAAAACCCCCCGTTTGGAACCTTTATTTGTAATGCATAATATTTCACAAACTTTTTAAATAAAAATACAGGCAGCATAAGGTGTTGCACAGTATGAAGTAAGCATCCATCATATGACCATATAATTCGTACTTATCTATTCAGTATTAAAAACACTCAAAATGTACAGTTTTTTCCTTTTTCTGTGGTTTCTGTGGTTCTCCGTCTCTGACGTGTGCAGTATCTGTATGTGTCACATCTCTCCTAGTTTGCAGTAAACAGTGTTTATTTGTTCTGAATCGGATTCTTCTGCCTTGTGTACTGTAGCTCTTACTTTAACAGTTCTGTCGTGTCCAGATCGCTGTTCCTCCGGATTCTCTATCATTAGCGTCACACTGTTTACTTGACAGGCCCTGGGCTGAGAAAGACACAAGCCAACAAATAAACAGGTCAAACAGAGTTTCACTGCATCTAACCTGGTAATATCAGGTACAAAATAAACCTGTAAAAGGTCAAATCTCACTGTACAGTTATGATTCATCAAAACATAACATACATGTCGTGATGGAGTGTCATAGATGGTTGATTCAGTGTTGTTTGCTGGAGGATTCTGGGATGCGCCTGGCTTGTCCACTGTGCTGTAGATCGTTTCATGATGCTGTTCAATCACTGTATTCATGCTACGGCCTGTCACGGCGTGACTGGACTGATTCAGAGAAAGAACAGAGTTAAGAATGACAGTCACGACAAATAATTGCGTTCCGAGGGAGAATTTTACTGATACCTGCGGATGAACTTTTGAAGTCTTTCTTTTCTTGACAACCACTACAATCAAACCCATCAACAATCCCAACACAACAGCGACGCCAGCGGTGACGCCGATCCAAGAGATGAGGTCTGGTGGAGAACGCAGATCACTTTGCAGTTTTTCATGGCCTAGAAATATTAAAACACATTTTAGAAAGGGAAACAACAACAAAACAGCTATTTATAGGTATGTAAGTATGGAGTGTCTATTTACACTAAGTGTGAAAAGCCCGGCTTGTTGGCAGAGGTTATTTACACTGACTCCGCCCACTGACGTCTGATTGGGCCGCACAAGAACAGTAGCAGAAGTGTCGCGGTGAGGTGCGTGACATAAAGTTCAAATTGACCCCCGTTCGAATCCACCTTTTGCTGAAATTCGGTTTACTCCCATCACATATCAGATTAGAAAAGCATTTATTTCAAGAAAATATTAGAAAATTGGAAATAAAGTGTTTAACGTGTGTTTAATAATAAAGTGTTTATCGGTTAATGGTAGGTGATTATACCAGATCATCTTCAGATCATGCCGACAAAACGTTATGGAATTCAAGTTGATTCGTCAAACCGTTCTCTATTTTTTGCGCATAACTTTGTCTTGTTAGATTTGGGTAATGCCGAGTCAAATGATATCCAATTGTCCCATATCAGCCATTTTGGGCATCGACCATTTTAAATTTTGAATTAAAATGCTGTATTGTTTTAATGCATGAACGTATCGTTTCAAAACTTGGTATGGGTCATCGGCACGATGCTCTGAAAGAGTCTGAGAAGTTTTGGACCAGAAAAAAATATTTACATGCTTATAACTTTGGATTTGGTTGACTTATTTTCACAGGAGTCACCTCCTTACATTCCTGAATCCTTGCCGAGTCCAACGATACCAAACATGCTAGATTTTGCCTTTACACAATGTTGTAAATTAGCAATTAAAAAACATTTGCCAGTATCTTCAAAACCATTAGACCGGTGGAGACGAAACCACCGTAGGAAGTTCGAAAACATAGGTTGTCGGCTAAACACTAATGCCCAAATGTCAAAATTGTTATAGTAAGTTGCAAAAAATTCCAATCAAATTCGCTTTTTATGCTCTCATACATATAAATGTATATAACTCTAAAACAAAATTAGATATATTCAACACATTTGACACACACATGTATGGGCTCACTCTGAGAACACATTAAAAAAAAAAAAGGTGGAACTGCACCACTTGGTGGCACTATAATAGAACATAACAAGGACATTGCCATTAATTACAATACAATATAAATGATATTAAATGCTACATTTTACGAATGCATTGTGGCTCTTCAGCTATCAGGTTAACCATAAACTAACCTAATAAGATAACCTAATCTAGCCCAATCAAGTTGCTAAACCATGTGCCATGAGCCACAAACCATTCAGGTCATGGGTTTCTATCCTGTGTGGCACATGCCTAGACCGCGATAGGTACTGTGGCCAGGAATGGTGCAAAAGTTGCTTCAGTTCCAGACATGGTGTAGTCTGGCTATCACCAGAACAAGCTCAATCATTTAAGATTGAACATTGGTCTAGGGAGTCTGCTATGTATTTTCTACTGCACAAGAGGCGTGATCAACGGGCATAGTTCAAACGACTCTGTACACAATTGGATAGTCAACCAATCAGACCAACGATCCGGGTGACGTACTTTGCAGAGCTACATGAGAACTCCAGGCAGGAAATGTTTAACCAAACGTGTTGATCAGCGGTTTGCAGAAGCAGCAATGGAATCGAGAGATTTTTGCAGGTTATGCAAAATCAAACATGAAAGTTTGTGGTATTTACACCAATTCGAGCGATTGGTTTGCTAAACTAAAGAAGCCATTGAGCATCATTGAGAGGTTAAAAGGAATTGGATAGAGCCGTAACGGCTCTGGAATTGGATTAAACCCGCCAATAGCGCGCCAGGTGGATAAGCCAGTTTTTGAAGTTTTGCATTTGGTGAGGTCAAATAGATATTTTGTGTACAGTTATTTAATTATGTTATCCGGTATCATGGACTTGCTCTCTCTTGTTTCATACAAACACAGCTGCTGACATTTTGCAACGATTGTTTTGCGATCTTGTTTTCACAAGATTATTATTAATGTGTTGAAATGCTGTGTAATAAGTGCTATGAATGTATACTGTATCTCTTAAATGTGCGTCTAGTTTGAACTTGCCGCGCTGCAGCTGCTCTCCTCCACGGAAGCTTTACGTTTAAAGACCGAATAAAAAATTAATTATGTGACAAGTAGCCGTGTAATAAGTGGAATAATGTACATCCAGCCAGTTGTTATCTCAGAATAAACCTCTTCAGGTGTGTGTGTGTGTGTGTGTGTGTGTGTGTGTGTGTGTGTGTGTGTGTGTGTGTGTTAGAATAAACCCCTTCAGGATGATGCTAGACCTGATCCTGATCACTCTGTCAGGGTTTATTCTCAGATCACAACTGGCTGGATGTACATTAACCCTTACTTATTTTATCTTATTTTATTTTATAATCCTGAAATATTATAAATCTGTATCTGTATCTGAAATCACATACTTCCCTACTATATAGTAGGCGAAAAACAGTATGTGACAAAAGTAGTATATCTGAATTCACAGTCCTCATCAAACTCATTAAAGGGTAGGCAAGAAGTACCCGGATGACCTACTACTTCCAGTAAGTGTGCATACGATGGATACTTCACTATCCCAATGACAACGTCCAGATTATATTCACACTATATAGAACATATCGTGAAGTAATTACTTAAAATTAGTACCTACTCAAGAGAGTAATGTATTCCACTTTATACTTTAGAAAATTAGTTTACACTGACAATTTGTAAAATAGTTTCAAAGAAGCTTTACAGAAATTAATGAATTCATGAACATTTGCAATACTTTAAAGGAGAACTCCGGTCAATTTTAACATTGAGCTCATTTTTTTGTAAATCATGTGACGCCGAATTAGTTGATTGTCGAGTTCACGCGCGTGATAACCTATGCGCATGAACTCGACAATCGACTACTGTGGACTTCGACTGAAAACAGGATGTAAATACAGGTATGTGTGCTGGCTGAATTATCATCATTTTTATTCATATATCTTTCACATCTACTGCAGTCAGATTCACAGTGTTCACTCTGAAGGAATCACTCACATTGGCTGTGCACTTGTAATGACACATCAAGGATGTTAAGAGGCTAAAAGCAGGTTTAAGACTTGCCCCATTGAAGTCAACAGGGTGCAAATTTTAAAAAGAGGATAACACGGTGTAGGCAACACCGATTTTTGTCGTTGTTCTCTGTACTGACAGCACTCCAAATGTACAAAAAAATGAGCTCAATGTTAAAATTGACCGGAGTTCTCCTTTAATGCCTGTCCACATTTGGCACTTTAGAGTTAGACAATACACATATTTGTGACGATATAAACAAGCAGTTTGTGGTGCCAAACATAATCCAGACATTTAGCCAATCAACCGCCTCCATGTTTACCTTATTAAATATTCATGCACTTTGTAAAGCCATGGAAACTTAGTTTATTTTTCAGCATCTGAAGGAAACGGTTATTAACTTCAGACAGTGTTATAAACACTCCTCCGTGGTCCTTTATTAGAAACCAGAGGGGATTTACATGACCATGTTTCCACAGATGTGACAGCTATTAAAACACACACTCGTTGCATGCTGTACAGAAATATGCAAATAAGAACATTAACTCGGGGTTTACAAATGTGTGAAGTGTGAAACACGAACCAAGATGAGTATTAAATAAACTTACAATTAATGTTGGGAGAGTGAGAATGATTCTTGCTGACGTGGTTGTTGACTTGGCAACTGAAGCCACTGCGGTCCTGAACAGCGACAGTGATATTGATGTCGGATGAAAACGCCTGTGTCTCCTCGCACACACTCTGGGTGCAGTCATACGAGGCCCAGCTGCCATCGATGGAGCAGTTCACCATGGCCCGACACACTCCAGCAGACGAATTTACATCACGGGGACTCACTATGATCTCAGGCTCTGAGAGAGCGCCTGCAAAAAGACCATAGATGAGTTAGAGGCAACATCTGAGCTGATGTACTGAATTATACAGGAGTCAACATTTGAAGAGGATCAAAACCTTTCATCAAAGTTATACATGAATTTTGAACAATACCCGTTCTTGTTCTTGTCTTAGGAACAAGAATTTTTTTTGATCCACTTCAAATGTTGAGTACTACATCATGTATGTAAATAAAGATGGATGGATAGACAGATCTTACTCTCCACTATAAGATTGAATGCAGCCAGAGTTTTATCCTCCCAGTTCGTAAGAGCCTCGTATAGTCCATTGTCATTTTCCTGAATGTCGTGTACGGTCAAAGACCAATCTGAGGAGTTTAAACTTATTTTTTTCCCCAAATCAGGTGAAACTCCATCTTTGTTTGCAAGCAAGTGTTTCCTGTTGAATCGTCGCCATACGACTTTAGACTGGTTTCTAGGACTGATGCTCAGACGGATCGATTTTCCTTTCAATCCATAATAATTTTCTTGGCATTTAACTGCAAAATCTGAAGGAATGAAACACAATTTAAGTCTGATTCATCTATTACATATCCGTTCAGTATTCTGAAGTTTAGTATCGTCCTACAATCATAGTGAAACAAAAAACTGAGCGCTTTTTATGATTAACAACATTTGAACTTGTTTGTGAAACTGTTCTGCTGAAGTCAAAACTCTTGGTTTGTGGCTTTGCTGCAGTAATGCTCTTTAACTTGTGCATTGCATCAGCCAATCAGAAAGCAGTTTAAAGGTGCTGAACTTGACATTTCAAACTTTTGTTCACTGCATTTACTTGATCAAAGAATACATATTAAAGTGCAATTTATTCCTGTGATCAAAGCTGAATTTTCAGCATCATTACTCCAGTCTTCGGCGTCACATGATCCTTCAGAAATCATTCTAATATGAGGATTTGCTGCTCAAGAAACATGTTTACAAAATTATTTTTTTTTTCTTTGGTGAATAGAATGCTTTAAGAACATTAAAATATTAATCTTTTGTAACATTCTAAATATTTTTACCGTCACTTTTGATTAATTTAATTGTCATTTGTCAAAGATGAGTTTTAAGGGATAAATTATTGATTACAGGGGGACTTTTAAAACTTAATGACCCCAAACTTTTGAGTGATACAACATGCTAAAGAAAGTCTGGAAATGGTGATGAAAGAAATGTCATATGAGTTTGGAAACAACACAAGGGGTGTTTAGTGAGAAATATGTCTTAATCTGAACAAGAAACTGTGAGGGAATCTTCAGATTATATTTTGAGCAGGGAAATCCTTCATAAAGTAGATTCGTACCTAAACTGAAGCCAAAAATACACAGCAGAAAGAGTTTCATAACTGTCAGCTCGACTTTGAAGACTGAAAATAAGACACCAGACTTCCTGTTGAGCACCTGCAGGGCGGAAACAGGAAAGAAAACGAGAAGTTAATGTCAGCAGAGCAGTTTTCTGCAAAACAAGCTTTACATACAGAGCATCAAACCAAAAATGAAATGAACAAATATGTCTCAAGTCGCACAGGTATATTTGTGGCACTTTTGTAAGGGTCAAAATTATCGTTTTTTCTTTTATGCCAAAAATCATTAGGATATTAAGTAAAGATCATGTTCCATGAAGATATTTTGTACATTTCCTACCGTAAATATATAAAACATTTATTTTTGTGAGTGAATGCAGCACAATTGTGAACATAAATGGACAACTTTAAAGGCGATTTTCTCAATGTTTCGATTTTTTTGCACCCTCAGATT